>NC_133376.1:36922766-37036979 GCF_049309525.1 Garra rufa
TCTATATTTATATACTTTAAAATTAAATTTGTTCCTGTGACACAAAGATACATTTTCAGCACCAACACTCCAGTCTTTAGTGTCACGTGATCCTTCAGAAATCATTTTAATATGATATTTTATTTTCAGTGCTGAAAACAGTTGTGTAAAGACTTATATTGTTAGAAAAGGTTTCTATTTTGAATAAATGCTATTTTGAAGAATCCTGAAAAAAGTATCACAGATTCCAAAACAAATGTTAAGCAGCAAAACTGTTTCCAACATTCATAATAAATCAGCATATTAGAATGATTTTTAATTTCTGTTTCAAATTGCAATAATATTTCATAATATTACTGGGTTATTTTTCTGTATTTTTGATAAAATAAATGATGTAGCCTTGATGAGCAGAAGAGAATTTAAAAATAAACCATAAAAAAAAACCCTCTACTTATCCTAACCTTTTGAACGGCAGTATATATATATATATATATATATATATAAACCGATGTCCTAATTTCATGTAAGGACATGATTTACGCACTAAAATTATTCATGCTCCGCTGGGTCAGATTCCCTTGCTTTCTTTTTCCAATAAAAATAAAACACAAAAGGTGAGTCTTAATCGTCTAGAAATGGCCCATTAGAGTGATTACCTGTCTGCCAATAAATGCGGTTCGTGTGGAGATGCTTCGGAATAGTGTGAGATTTCGTCCAGAGCGCAATAACGCACCCAAATATATTGTTGTTTTATAGGCTTGTTACACAGTTATGGGCGGCTTACAGTGTTGTGCAATGAAAACACAAGTAACAAGACAATGGAAAGCAGTATTTTAAAACTAAAAAATACATTGGGTGTTTAAAAAATAAATTAAATCAAATTTAATTTAATTTTAAAAATCATTAAAAAAATGTAATTATTATTATTTTATTTATTTTAATTTTTTTTTTTTTTTTTGCAATTTAAAATAGTGTTTTTCTATGTTTATATAGTTTAAAATAGAATTTATTACTGTGATGCAAAGATTTTCAGCATCAATACTCCAGTCTTTAGTGTCACATGATTCTTTAAAAATCATTTTATTATGATTTTTTAATTATCAGTGCTGGAAATAGTTGTACTACTTAACATTTTTTTGGAACCTGTGATACATTTTTCAGGATTCTTTGGTGAATAAAAAGTTAAAAAGAAGAGCATTCAGAATAGAAATCTTTTCCAACAATATACACTACTGTTCAATTTTTTTTTTTCTTTACAAAAAAAAAAAGAATAGTTTTATTCAGTAAGGATGTGCTAAATTGATTTTTTTTTTTTAAAGTGATAGCAAATACTGACATTGTAAAGATTTCTATTTTGAATAAATGCTGTTCTTTTTAACGTTTTATTCTTCTAAGAACCCTGAAAAAAGTATCACAGAATCCAAAACAAACATTATATATATGTTTTAAATAGTTTGATATAACATACCTCATTTATTTGGTTATCTCTTGAAAGCATTGGACATTTTATAAAAAAAAAAAAAAAAAAAAAAAGAATAACAACATATAACATAAGATAACCAAGCATTGGACATTTTATTCAATAAAATAAAATAATGTATTAAATAGTTTGATAAAACATCTCTCTCTCTCTTATTCATTTGGTTATCTCTCAAAAGCATTTAAGATATAGTACTAAGTCCCTCTGAAGGCTGCAGATGAATTCGTACAAAGGACCAATGGTTGGCTTGGGGCAGGAGAGATTCCTTTATATATATTCCTTGATTATCTCTTCTAAGCTGTATCCTTTCAGGACATTCTAGAGGATGGGTTTGACTGGCACAGAGGAGACATGGGTTTTCATATCTCTTTTCTTTGTGAAAGCAAAAAGGCCTTATAAAGGCAGTTTAGAATGTAAATGCAAACATCTCAGCGAGTTACGCAAGCGAATGAACTGACTCGCATTGGTATGCAAATACTAAGGCTGTCAATCAATTAAAAATTGTAATCAAATTCATTACTTTATTATAATACGTGGTTTAATTAATCATATTAATCACAGTTAATTGCATGTAGCAGTATTTGCTGAGGAAAAGCCCAAAATGAAGATTATTCATGTATTCGTTGTTGTGGCGGACGAGTAAAGCATTAAATGAATATTACCAAAACTGTTTCGTATGCTTGTATAATTATGAAAAATACATTTCATACATAATACATTTAGGGTCAGTTGGTGTTTTTTTTTTTTATAGGAAAGGTGACTGATAAAAAGTGACTAAATACATTTATAATGTTATAAACAATTTCTATTTATATAATATGTGACACTGGACCACAAGACCAACTATAAGGGTCTTTTTTTTTTTTTAAATTGAGAGTTATATATCATTCAAAGCTGAATAAATAAGATTCCATTGATGTATGGTTTGTTAGGATATGGCAATATTTGGCCGAGATACAACTATTTAAAAATCTGGAATCTAAGGGTTCAAAAAAATCTAAATACTGAGAAAATCACCTTTAAAGTTGCCAAATGAAGTTCTTGATGCATTTTACTAATCAAAAATTACGTTTTAATATATTTACGGTAGTGAATATACAAAATATCTTCATGGAACATAATCTTTACTTAATATCCTAATGATTTTTGGCATAAAATAAAAATCTATAATTCAGACCCATACCATGTATTTTTGGGTATCGCTACAAATATACCTGTGATAAGACCAGGATCAAATGCTTATGGTCCAGGGTCAACTATAAGATTAATTATATTAGATAAATTAATAGTTTAAGATAAATTTGGGATTGCATGTAAAAAAAAAAAAAAAAAAATACATATATTATAATTATATATTATATATATATATATATATATATATATATATATATATATATATATATATATATATATATATATATATTGTGCACTATATCAACATATGATTTCTGAAGGATCATGTGACATTGAAGACTGGAGAGATTATGCCAAAAATTCGGGTTTATCTTTGCATTTAAACTATATTAAAGCAGTTATTTTACAGTTGTAATGATATTTCACAATATTACTGTTTTTGCTGTATTTTTGATCAAATAAAGTGAGCATAAGAGTCTTAAAATCTTACAGATTCAGTAAATAGTGATAAAATGTGAAAATTCTGTCCAGAAAGTCACAAGTGTAAATAAAAATCTAAAGAAATACAGAACAATTAACTTTTTTTCTGTCAATAAAATTAAGACAAAGTATAATTAATAGTCAGCATAAGCAACCATGCCAATAATTAATTGAAACCAGTATTAGTGAAAAAGAAACTGATTTTGTTTTGCATCGCTCCCATGGATAAGTCATTGTAGGAGTTTAATAGGGCAGGAGTATGGGATAATTGTTGTCTGAATGTACGCTGTTTTTTTTTTTTGAGTACAGAACAGAAAAGCAAAGCCTTTTGCCTTCCCACAGTGATCACGATGCTTTTCATCCACACAGTATGAAAACATGTTTAAAGGCTCATATTCTGAAGAGGCCATTTGCGAAGAAGTAATATACATATATGAATATAATAATCAACTTACAGAAACATTCTCAAACTCTAGTCAAAGTGTGTGTAGCAATCTTAAAAGTGATGATTCTTTGTATGGCGCTTGTGAAATCCTTTCTCTGTGATCTATTCATTGCAATGGGATTTGCATTTGGATTTGAGCAGGATTTCAGTAAAGAGTATGATCGCTCGCTTTGCTGGTTAAATGTTTAAAGAAGACATGCAATTTGAGTTGGTGCCGAGCTCATCAATATGAAATTGGTGCAGAGCTGAGAGGGAAAAAAATAGAATGAGACAGCCTGACACACCTCCCTTCCAAATCCAGACTCAATCCATTTTCCGAATCCTCCACCTGTCAAGATTAGAAATTGTGTGGAGACAAAACTTCTTACATGGATTTTGGCTTGCCTTTGAACGTGACGTCTGTGAAGGAGAGAGACGGGAGAAAAATAAGAGTTCAGCCGAGCTATGATGTCATGCTTCCTATTTTGATTCCACTGAGCATATGGACGTAATGAAAAGGTCAAAAAGTGGCAACCAAACACGAGTTTTATGCATCCACAGTAAAACGCTCCAAATAATTAATTGATTTGAGTAGGGCAAACTTTAAAGGGATAGTTCACCCAAAAACTAACCTTGCCTCATGATTTGCTCACCCTCAAGCAATCCTGGGTGTATATGACTTTCTTCTTTCCGACAGATGTAATCAGTTATATTAGAAAAATGTCCTGACTCTTCCAAGCTTTATAATTGCAGTGAATGGGTGCTCAGATTTTAAAGCAAAATTAAGTGCATCCATTCATCATAAAAAGTATTCCCCACAGCTCCTTGAGGTTAATAAAGGCCTTCTGAAGTGAAACAATGTATTTTTGTTTAGAAAAAAATATCTATATTTAAAACTTTTTGTTTTGTTTACAGGAGCAAAGGAAGCAAAGTTTAATTCATTTAGCAAAACAAAAACCAGGCTCCTCTTGGCTTTCATTGAACATTTTTTCTTTACAAATCCTTATTTTGTATTTCTAATTCATGACTGGTGTTTTGTTTTGCTATGGTTTATAAAGTTTTAAATATGTTTTTTTTTTTTTTTTTTTTTACAAAAATGTATCGATTTGTTTAAGAAGGCCTTTCAGAAGGAGCATTTTTTATGATGGATGGATGCAGTTTTTTGGGTTTCAAAATCTCAACAGCCATTCACTGCCATTATAAAGCTTGGAAGAGACAGGACATTTTTTATATAACTCTGACTGTATTTGTGACCCTGGACCACAAAAGCAGTCTTAAGTAGCATGGGTATAATTGTAGCAATAGCCAAAAATACATTGTATGGGTCAAAGTAAAGATCATGGCAATTTTCTCTATTTTTATTGGAATATTTTTTTTTTTTTTTTTTGCACCCTCAGATTCCAGATTTCCAAATAGTTGTATCTCAGACAAATATTGTCCTATTCTAACTAATGCATACAGCAATGGAAAGCTTATTTATTCAGCTTTCAGAAGATAACCCTGTGGTCCAGGGTCACATATCTCTGAAAGAAGAAAGTCATATAATCCTAGAATGGCTTGAGGGTGAGTGAATCATGTGGTGATTTTAATTTTTGGGGGTGAACTATCCCTTTAAATTAAACAAATTAGTTTAGTCAAAATAACTTTTTTTACAAGTATCTAGAACTTGTGAGTTTAGCACATTTTGTCATCTGAATTATTTCAGTGTTTTGAGTTTTATGAACTTGTTTCTTTTAATTTAGAAAAATGTAATTTATCTGAAATTGAGAATGCTTTGCCATGGCATGTGAAATGGAGAGTAAATTATGAAAATGAAATTATGTAAGGGTGTTTTTTTTTTTTCTTGTGAGGTGGGAGATGTAGTACTGTTAATGTTTTGCTGTTCTAATTTAGAAGAGTTTCTATGCTTTTGAACAGGTGTTTTAAAGAAGTTGTTCACTTCCAGAACAAAAATTTACAAATAATATACTTACCCCCCTTGTCATTCTGGATGTTCATGTCTTTCTTTCTTCGGTCGTAAAGAAATTATGTTTTTGGAGGCAAACATTTCATGATTTCTCTCCATATAGTGGACTTGTATGGTGTCCTTCCATGGAGTTTAAACTTCCAAAATTCAGTTTAAATGCAGCTTTAAAGGTCTCTAAATGATCCCAGCCAAGAAAGAAGGGTCTTATCTAGCAAAAGAATTGGTTATTTTCTAAAAAAAAAAATAATTTATATACTTTTTATCCTCAAATGCTTGTCTTGCTCTGCGTGAACTACAGGTCAATACAGTTAGGGTATGTCGAAAAACTCTTATTTACTTATCTTATTTATCTTATTTACTTCTCCAATTTTAAAATTGTCCTACATTGCTGCAGAAGTACTGACCCAGCGTTTACAAAGTAAAAGACGGTCAAACACCCTTTACAAAAAAAGGCAAAACAGCAATGTAGGATGATTTTAAAGTTGGAGGAGAAAATGAGATGGGAGTTTTTCGACATACCCTAACTGTCTTGAACCAGAATACACAGCTACACAAGACAAGCATTTGAGGTTAAAAAAAGTATATAAATTGAAATTTTTCTTTTTTTAGAAACTAACCGCTAGATGAGACCCTTCTTCCTCTTTTAGAGCCCTTTGAAGCTGCATTTAAACTGCATTTTGGTAATTTAAACTCACGGGCACCATAGAAGTCCACTATATGGAGAACATTTTCCTAAAAAAACACAATTTCTTTATGACTGAAGAAAGAAAGAGATGAACATCTTGGATGACAAGGGGGTGACTAAATTATCTATACATTTTTGTTCTGGAAGTTAACTTTTCCTTTAAAACACCTGTTCACAAGCACAGAAACTCTTCTAAATTAAAACAGCAAAATATCAAACACTACTAAACTTACATTTGTCTAAATTAAAAGAAACAAGTTCATAAAATTCTAAACATTTAAATAATTCAGATTACTGTATTACTGAATGTGCTAATAGTTCTAGATACTTATAAAAAAGTTATTTTGGCCAAACTAATTTGTTTAATTTAAAGAGATCACCCAAAAAAATGAACATTACTCCATGATTTACTCACCCTCAAGTCATCCTAGGTATATATGACTTTCTTCTTTCAGACGATAACAACCGGAGTTATAAAAAAAAGGCAGTGAATAGCTGTTTGGATTTTAAGAGAGAGCAAAACAAAACACTAGTTATGAATTAGATGTACAAGATAAGCATTTGTAAAGAAAAATGTCAGAGGATTTCAATAAAAGCCAAGAGGAGCCTGGTTTTTGCTTTGCTAAACCAATGAAACTTTGTTTCCTCTGCTCCTGTAAAAAAAAAAAAAAAAAAGTTTTAAATATGGATATTTTATAAATGATCTTATCAAATATTTAAATATAAAAGCCAAAATACAAACAACAGTCTGCTAGTTTTGTTTACTTGTGTAACTGATTACTTATTTTTTGTTTTGCTGACTTATTTGGGTTTAAAGATTAATCAAAGTGTGACTCTAAAGGAGTTAAAATGAATAGTTTTGTATCATTTTTCAAATCTCTTTATGAAAGGGGCTTATTCCATTGGTGTGCTTGATCTTTTTGCACAGAGGGTAGCTGTTCAAAGAAATCTATTTCTATCACTGTCGTGTCCAGTAAAATTAGCATTCTAAGATGTGGGCCTCAGCTATATTAGTATGGATACATTGCATCTGCACTTATAAAAGACAATTTGTTCCGAGTTGAAAGTTGATATCACTTACAGTCCCACAAAACCAAATGCATTCATTTTTGCCACACGCAAAGCATATTTTCCCATTCCCTATGGAATTTGGCATATGAAATAGTTAGACTCCACTGTTACAATATGCATTTTTATATATTGACGGAATACATATTACAGTACCTCAGCCGTTCGGTTTAGGTAGAAATGCCTCGCTTGATAAAATACTCGGCTATGACACATCCATTTAATTTCAGTTGCTTTTCATGCATTTTTTCCAGGAAAACACACACTTAGTTAAGATTTGTGGACGCCGTTCCTCGTAAGAAATTTCAGTCACAGCAAATTATGGTGCGCAATTGTCCTGAGGGTTGAACCTCATGCATAATTCTTGTCAAATGCTAATGACCACCTGATAGTTAAAAGAGGTTATAAAAGAAATAAATAGCAGAATAAAAAAGCCGTACAGTATACTGTCGTTTTATACCGGCGTTATGTGTCATTGCAGTTTTGATGCCATCAATCACCGATTAGTTATAGTTCTGCTTGAGCACAGCAGGGCAAGCACAAATCAAATGTCAGCACTCGCTAGTAATTTCTAAAGACTGTCAAAGGCCAGCGCAGTCTCATCAAGTCCTACGGGAGATAAAAGGCATATGGCGGAGGATGGAGACGAGACATCCGTTGTGTTGACAGATTTCATCGCGAGTGACTTTCGCACACCTACAAGGCGCTCGTATCGTGCCATCGTGCCCTCTGTGAACAATGAGAGTGATGAATCTGCCGTTATGGGCTTTCATGATGCCACTGAGGCCAATCTATGGGAACAGCCGTTAAAATAACACACCACATGACTGGGCCTTTTTAACAAGCTCCGAGACACAAGTTCAGGGAGGGCTTGTGCCGAACGAGGGACCCAGCTGCACATTTGTGTCTAAAAACTATACGTCCTGCTGCTCCCCGCTGACCTCCACCAGAGCAGTTCATCCATCGCTGTGTGCCGCTCCAACACAACATGATCATAAGGTTAGAGCCATCTTTTAAATTAATTCTTTAGTTTTATTATCTCTTTCCACCAGTGCTTTCCCTTCAGGCATTCGTTTGTGAAATAAAGATTTCAAAAACAGGTCGTAAATGCTAAAGTTATTCATCTGTATTTTTTGTCCTCTTTTGTGTTGTTTTCCCTCTTTTCTTACTTACATTTTTAAAATGTGATACGTTTACTTGAGAAGCATGGTTGTGTATGATAATAAAGTTTGTTTTCAGACAACATATTTTGATTGAACTTTGTTTTCTTGCTGAATTGGCAAATAGGTGATTCTTGTTGTCTTGCACAAACTTCACTAAATTTTAGTTTGCCAGTTTGATAAGAGAAATAAACTTATTTCAAGAGACATTTTCTGAAGTGACTTGTTTTCCTCCATGCAGTATCTTTATTTTTTGTTCCAAGATTTTTTGTGCTTCATTTGTGAAGCACCTTTGTTTTTAAGAGTGTATGTAAGAAAAATACACTTTATAAATATATAATTTATTATTAATTACTAAAATTAAGGTTATATTTTTAAATATATATAACTTTAGTAATATTTTGAAATATTATTGCAATTCAAAATTACAGTTTTTTTTATTTTTATATATTTTAAAATATAATTTATTTCTGTGATGCAAAGCTGAATTGTCGTCAGCCATTACTCCAGTCTTCAGTGTCACATGATCCTTCAGAAACCATTTTAATATACTGATTTATTATTTTAATTATTAATGTTGGAAACAGTTGTGCTGCCTAATATTTTTTGGAACCTGTGATACTTTTTTCAGGATTCTTTGATGAATAAAATGTTAAAAAGAATAGCATTTATTCAAAATAGAAACATTTTTTTAACAATACAAGTCTTTACTTTTATCACTTTTATCAATTTATCATTTAACACATCTTTGCTGAATAAAAGTAATAATTTCTTTCAAAGAGAGAAAAAAGAAAAAATTCACTGACCCCAAACTTTGAACGAGGGGTTCTTTTTAACATTTTATGCATCAAAGACTCCTGAAAAAAGTGTAACAAGTTTAAAAAAAGTTTTTCTAACACTGATAATAAATCATCATATTCAAATGATTTCTGAAGGATAATGTGACACTGAATACTGGAGTAACAATGCTGAAAATTCAGCTTTGCATCACAGGAATAAATTATGTTTTGAAGTATATTAAAATAGAAAACCATTTTAAATTGCATTAACATTTTACAATATTACAGATTTTTTCTGTATTTTTAATCAAATAAAGCCTTGATGAGCAGAAAAGTCTCCTTTAAAAAGCATTAACAATCACACTGATCCCAAACTTTTGAGCGGCAGGGTATATTTCACAAATTATCAAATGTTTTTCCTTTGTTTTAAGCATAAACCTTACTAAATGTGTTTGATTTAGGGGGAAAAAAGCCAATTGAATAGAAATATTAAACTTAATTCAGGATATATTCTATGAAATCAAGTCTTTATAATTTAAGCAGTTTTGTCATTTATCTATCTATCTATCTACTTTATTTTTGTAAAACTAATTACACTGGAAAACAAAACAAAAATACAGAGTAAGAAACATATATTTTTCAGTAAATGTGTGTGGTTTCGTTAATATTCACATTATAGATGTCGCAGTCCAAGTCTTTGTCTTTACTGCTGAAAGGGCTGAAATGGAAGGTCCAATATAATCAAATTACAGAAAGCTCTGTATTCAGATACACAATGCCTGAGCAGAAATATGGTGCCGTATTGTTCGTCTATTGGCATCAGCTGATGAGCTAATCTCTTTGAAGCCATTCTCCTTTCATCATTAAAGCACCACACTCTGCAGGCAGCCAAAATAAAGACGGCCAAATTCACACCAAACTTACAATATTAGCGATTGTAGAAGCCGGGAGTATTAAAAAAAATCAGTTAATTAAAGGTATACACTGAGGAGCGGAGAAATAACTGGAAGGACCCATGGGGCTTCGGCATTTGTAGGTATTAATGGTGCCGTTGTGTAAGACGGCCCACAAATTTTCTTTGAAAACAAGGAGCAGATCCTTTGCTCTGAGTTTCCACTTTTGTTCTTTGTCTTCTTCATCTTCTTTTCTGCTTCTGTTTAACAAGCTCAACAGCAAAAATAATGCATGTTGTGTTAGTACAAAAGCATTATTTCAAGCCATCATTATAAACCGACATACAAACGGTCATTATTAATTCATCCTTGGACACCAGTGTCTCGAAACGGCTTTGATGCACAGCAATTTTCCTCACATCAGAGAAGTTTTCAGAGAATTGTTCAGGTAGATTGAGCATAGCTTTAAAAGCCTATCAAGAAAATTGCTGGGCTTGTTCACTGACCTTAGCTGTTCTGTACCGCGACCAAGTTTTGACTGTTACTTGGCGTGCGCGCGCTCTGATCCTTGCCTTTAATAATGTTCTCCTGCACACCTACACTTGCTGGGCTTAAGCAGGCTTTCCACAAAGCCATCCTGACATGATTGATTGGAGTGTAACCTGCCAAATGCATGGCTTTGATAGCTGTGATGTCAGTGATATATTGCTACATTATCTGATTGCATCACCCAGCTGAACTGATACAATGCATTCGGTTTGGCCCTTAAGAATGTGCTGCGAAAGCATTAGCGTGTTGATTTGGTCGTTTAAAATAATGAAACTGAAAGTGTTGAATGATGCTGGCCAGGGCTTTTTCAATGTGGCATTCAGGGACCTCCATGAATATGCTATGGGGTCTACAGAAAAACAAAAATGCTTTATATTTTGATAATGTTTTATACAAAATATAGTATAGCAATACATTTCAATTATTGATTATTTTTAACTACTAAAATCGCTTACAGTTTAATTTAGAATCAGAATCAGATTACTATTTTTCTCACACATTATAAATGAGTCTTAAAATATGTATATCTGGGGGGGGGGGGGGGGGGTTAGGTCCGAATTAGGTAATTTGCAATGGAGTCATCATACACTGAATAAAAAATAACAATAATAATAATTGTGTAGAAACAACACTACAACTAGCTTTGCTAGTAAATTTCAAACAATTACAAAGAAATGCCAAACAACACATTGAATTAAATGCAAAATTTTAAGGTAGAAAGACTGAAATGGGTCTTAAAATATTTAAATAAGCATTTTAGGTTAACTAATTAGGTTATTTGCTATGGGATCATCATACGCTGAAAAAATAATGCTGTAGAAACAATTTCCACTCAGAATTGCAGTTGCATACACTCAACAAAAAAAAAAGTACCAAAAGGGATTAATGCTTTTCTGCGTTTCAAAGGTTCCATGGATGTTTAAGGTTCTTCATTGAACCATAGATTGCAATAAAGAACCTTAATTTTTAAGAGTGTAAACAATTACCAAGAAATTGCTATTAATACATTTAAATTTAGCTGCAAGCAGTTATTTTCAGGTTCAAGTGCTTTAAGGCATTTCAGCATATAGGAAAAAAGACAGTATGTATTATTTATCAATCCTGTAATAACCAAAATCAGTTAAAAAAAAGCATTTTGGCAATTCCATGTAATTGGATATAGATAAAATATAGATTATGATTATAGAATGATTGTCGAATATAGACCTTTATGGCATTATAGAGTTTATTTGTATAGTGCCACCTATGGTCAGATTGGAGGAATTTGTGAAATAATGTCAAATATTTAAAGAACAATTTAGCTGACAACAGTAGTCCAACAGGCAATGTTGTTCACAATGAGGAGATCGATCATTCAATGTAAAGATCTAGTGTATACGTGAACATATGAACATTTTCTGCAATGTTGCCATAGGTATATAGTGTTTTCGAAGCCTTTTTATTAACTGTTAAGCACCACCTGTGGTTTGTTATCCATAAAACTTTGCATGCTTGTTTATAATAACCTGTCGCATGTGCTTGCCTATTTCCGTGACACTTGGAGTTTTCGTTTGGGCTTTATTGGCTTTTGGGTGTAGTTGGATAGGCCAATTTTCTAAACGACCAAACCTAGAACTAGTTCACAAAAGTAGGTTGTTTACATATTGTTTACATATTGTTTCTCAATTTGATTCGATTTGATTGACAACAGTGGTTCTAGAGGCAAAGTTGTTCGGAATGAGGAGGTCTGTCAGATGAGACAAATATTGTGTGTGTGTGTGTGTGTGTGTGTGTGTGTGTGTGTGTGTGTGTGTGTGTGTGTGTGTGTGTGTGTGTGTGTGTGTGTGTGTGTGTGTGTGTGTGTGTGTGTGTGTGTGTGTGTGTGTGTGTGTGTGTGTAGAAAAAACGTGCAATATATGTGCAATACATATGACCTCAGAGCTTTTACAAGTGTTCTGAGTTTGGCAAATATATTTAATTCTGTTTAAAAGTTATAGCCATTTTAGTACATGTTGAAAGTTTAACTTTTTTGATAATTATTATACACTCTCCAAAGAATCTTTCTGCACTGGTTTAGTTCCGATCAGGCCAAAAACATCGGACTAGTTTGCAAAAGTAGGTTTATCAGTAAATCCAAAATATCCAACAATTTCGCCTGGTTGCCGAATTTTGTTTGTTGTGAGCCAAGGATTCCTACAACAAAAGACACTTGAGTCTGCGACTAATGGTTTAGTAGTTATGTTGGATTTTGTACTTTTGATTGTTGTAGCGCCCCCGTCAGGTCGATTGGGGCGAGCCTTGGTGAGACAGTGTGCGTATTACATCCCTCCAAGTTTCAAGTCTCTACGACTTATGGTTTGGTCTGGCAAATCAGTTTTTTAAAGGGTTATTCCACCCCAAAATGAAAATCTTGTCATTAATCGCTTACCCCCATGTCGTTCCAAACCCGTCTTCAGAACACGATTCAAGACATTTTGGATAAAAACCAGGAGCTTTGAAACTGTCCCACTGACCGGCATGTAAATAACACTGTCAAGGCCCAGAAAAGTATGAAAGACATTGTCAAAATAGTCCCTCTGCCTTCAGTGGTTCAACCATAATTTTATGAAACTACGAGAATACTTTTTGTAAGCATAGAAAACTAAAATAATGACTTTATTCAACAATTTGTCTCCTCTGCGTCACCGTAGTGCCATTTTGGGTAGTATCATCATCATCATTATCATTATCATCATCATACCTTTATTGTCATTGCATATGACATACAACGAAATTGCATCTCTCTCATAGAAATGTAACTATATTCACAATACATTCAAAAACACCAATATTAAATATACGCTGTTCCCTGTCAGCTGCATCATGCAGATAGTGTTTTTGTTTGTTTCAAAGCATACTTTTTTGCAATATGTTTGGGAATTAAAACTCCTGATGTAGTTACTGTTGTACCTAGCAATTCAGATTCTAATACTAGACTAATGCTACTAATAAGCGTGTCAATGTCAGACAATGTGACCTTATTTGAAAAGACTTCTAGTTGCATGATTAATATTAAATGAATGCTATTATCTGTCTGCAGCAGTACAATATTTCTTGCAAACATGTTCAGCTTCATAAATGCAGCACCTACGGTGTGACTTACACCTGTGGACATTGAAAAAAAAAATAGCTCAGAGGACCTGGTTTAGTTCCGAGCTGGCTCTCGTCTGAGTGCTACAGGCAGCTAGAAGATTATGCATGGGCATTGTTGTCCAACTTTCACACAAATGCAAGAAACCTCCCAATACGTGCTCTTTCATCTACACACTGTATTTCTGTTCTTCGCTAATGGAGGTTAATCACACATAATTGGCCCATTTAGCGAATAAAAACATACAAATCTCATTGATCTTATTCATATATTACTGAAATAATAAGTTATTATCAGATTATGTTTGTAGTGTTTTCACTCAAAAAAAAAAAATCTTGTGTTGTGTTACAGCTCAGTGATTGCATTAGCGCTCACTGAGTTGACTGTTGTCATTCACACACTAATTACAGTACTTGTGCGAATTCTTAATAACTAAAAATTACAGTGTGTGCCTCTCAGCATCCGAGGGGGGTTCTAAGTTTAACCGCTTTGTTCGTTGTCAGCAAATTTACTGGGAATGTTGTTTTGTCTTCAGAAACAAATGCTGATCAGAGTGTGCCGCTTCTAGCCGATTGACGACCTCGCTGTTCGCTTGCGAAATAATTTGATTGGTTAAAATATTCACAAGTCGGAATGATTGCAGTAACATGGATTTTTTTCTTTTGTTACGCTTGCATTATCTCCCAAAGCAATTGCAGTTCTTCTTTCCAAGATGATATCATGGACTAATGGTTGGCTATTTATCCATTAAAACGAAAAATAAATTGATGGACAAGACATAAATGTAATTTCGCATCACTTCAAGCTGCCTGTCTGTGTTGCAGAGACTGTCTTCCATCTTTTCTCCAGTCTTGACTCTTTAATTGTCTTATTTGGTAATGCACGCCATTCTGCTCATGCTATTAATGGAGGAAGCCGTGTTGTGACTTCCTCCACCCTCAGCTTGTTTTATGAAGCCACAGGCCATTTCAAGGGCCCTGATTTCTGGGGATTTTATTTGTCTCATCCTGCATGAAAATAGAAGACAACAGCAGATGCACGCAAGGAGGCGAAGATTCAGGTGCACATGTCACGCAACAGCGAAACAATGTTCGAAAGCGCTTTAAAAGGGAACTTTTCTTGTTGTTGAAGTATCATTATTTATTTGAGAGGGAACCAAAATAACTATCCCACAGTGTAACAGTGACAGGGTTTGTCAGACACCTAATTATTTGAACCATGTTCCCCCAAGGTTGTGTTTACTAAGCCCAGGGTAAATGATCGTGGTTGGCTTGACATTATGTTCATTTCATTATCAACGATATTATGATAGTCTCACCCCATTATCCTGTCTGGGCTTTTTGCAATTGATTCGAATGGTTATTTTACTGCACTTTTGACATATTAAGCTGTAATGGGAGGAAAACTCACAATACTATGTCCAGTTATTTTTTTCTCTGGCAGTGAGGAGGTCATATATTTATCCAAATGGTCATTTCTTAGGGTCATTTTTATATATTTTTAATGTTATATAGTTCTTCCCTGTTAAATGTCACTGCCAGTCTTTGACATGAAAAAGCACCGCAACATTACCCGACCTGTCAGTCTGTATTTGTAAACAACGTTTAGTCTGTCTTTTTTTCCATCAGAACAGAAAACGGGCGCGTACCTCACGTATCATCAAAAACCGAGCAGAAACAACACTCAGCTGCAGTCTACTGATGTATATTTAGCTGTTGTTTTAAGCGCACCACTAAAGCAGGTTTCATGTCAAGTTCTTTATGTTTGTTGACCCCAAATCATTGATCATTTCTGCTCTCATCGCCGCTTGCTTCTGTTTAGCACGATGTGCGATGCAGGATGTTCCTATTTTCTTCACACAACACATAAGAGTCTTGTTTTGTCACAAAAGCTTCCCGAGTTGTAGTTCTCGCGTGTGATTATTTCGGAGTGAAGTTTAGAGAAAACAATTCCAGAATGAAGGACAGAGAGGCAGAGCGCAAATGCAACAGTGCAATATTATGGCGTAGAACAAAAACCAAGAAGCGACTTTATCAATTTAAATCAATTAGGTGTGCTGCGGGCAAAACTGTAGTTTGAACGTTATTTAGCGCAAGTGATTTATACTTCTGCTTAGATTATTTTCCTCTGACTATGCTGTCATGTTATTGCTTGACAAGGCAAGACTTGCTCGTCTATTGCTGTATTACCTCCACAGGAGAACACCACAGTGCACCATTTTTATACATCCATTTCAAGTGAGCTTCAAACTATGACAAATCCCTCCCAAAATTAGGTCTGAGGTGAAGCGGGATACCTGGAGACAGTGAGTCATAGGTGAGATAAATCTCTCTGCCAATAGACTATAGGGAGTGATGACTTCCTGTCTTTTTGTCTGGAGGTTAGCATCAGAAAATCTGATCCTTGGCATTTCTTTTCCCTTCTTTCTTTCCTTCTGGTGTGAAGCTTGTTGTATTTTCAGCAGCCTGATTGGTATCTGTTTCACAGTAAATGTTTCTTTCTGTACAAATGCCCTGCTATTTTCTCAATTGGTGCAATTAATCTTGTCCAAACATTGCAGAGTTTCTGTCATCTGACACTCCTAGCCGAGCGCGACCAATGTCAGCTTTCATTACATTTCTGAAGGTTTTAAGGATCCCTCAGGGTGTCCATTTACCATTTTCTGAAGATTCAGCTCTTTTTTTCTGTAGAAGCGGGTGATATCACTTATTTTGTTTTAGATTCTGATACCTCTGTTAAATGGAGGTTTCTGTGATTTCTACAGATAAAGTGAGTAATTATAGTCATTTAACATTCTGTCATTATTAAAAATTCTCATAAAAAAGATTATGAGACTCCCTTTCATTTATTAACCAAAATTACCATTTATTATCAGCTATTAAAGAGTGCAATCAGTTATTGAATGATCAGTTGCTTAAAATGATACCAGACACCACAAAAGCACATTCAAATGTCACATAATGTCAAATTAAAGTAAAATAACTTCAGATAATGAGGATTACTCTGTCATTACATGCAAGCACTGCTTTCTCTATCTGAATACTGTGGGACATATGTGACCCTGGACCACAAAACCAGTCATAAGGTTAAATTTGACAAAACTGAGATTTATACATCATATATAAGCTCAATAAATAAGCTTTCTGTTGATGTATGGTTTATTAGGATAGGACAATATTTGACTGAGATACATCTATTTGAAATCAGAAATCTGAGGATGCAAAAAAAGAGAAAATCACCTTTAAAGTTGTCCAAATTAGGTTCTTAACAATGCATTTTACAAATCAAAAATTACATTTTGATATGTTTACAGTAGGAATTTTACAAAAAAAAATCTTCATGGAACATGAACTTTACTTAATTTTTTAATGATTTTTGGCATAAAAGAAAAATCTAAAATTTTGACCCTTGCAATGTATTTTTGGCTATTGCTACAAATATACCCCAGCGACTTAAGACTGGTTTTGTGGTCCAGGGTCACATATTTTAACGATCTAAGGGCATGGTCAGAAGAGCATGGTGCAGGTGCACTTAGGGCGTGTCCAAATCCCCTTTTGCTAGTTTAACGATGGAAAAAATGGTCCAAAAGAGTTGTATCTAATCTTCTAATGAGTCATGGGTCTGTTTTGGGCGTAACGTGCAATAGAAAAATCAGAGTCTTGCACAATGCCAGATTCGCTATTTACATGGCGGAATTTGCAAGAGCAAAGACTGAACACTTCTTCAGAGAGAAAACGTATCGTCCACGGGACAAGCACAGTAATAATCTTTTTTTTTTTACATTGTAATCCTTTCATTTTTAATATTTGGCATGTTTGTGAGCTGATGTGTGTCCTACTGTGTGTAATAAGCAGGCTGTGCAACCACCTATAGGTGCATATTCCTAACGTGCCCATTATTAAAATTTTGACCTTTTTTTAAATAAATAAACTAATAATTTTATTCAGCAAGGACACATTCAGTTGATCAAAAGTGACAGTAAAGACATTTATAATGTTACAAAATATTTATTTTTCATCAATAAAAATTTTGAAAATTTTCCACAAAAATATTATATATATATAAAAAGAATCACATAAAACTGAAGACTAGAGTAATAATGCAAAAAAAAAAAAAATCAGCTTTACAATAAAAAAATTAAATGCATTTTAAAATATTTATAATAAATTAGAAAAAGGTTGTTTTAAACACACAGCATTACTGTTTATGTTGTATTTCTGATTAAATAAATGCTGAGCATTAGATACTTTAGTAACACTTTAAGCCTTTATGTATAATGCATTATAAAAGTAGTTTCAATGCATTAATTATGCCTTGTAATGCACCTTACAATGCACTGTACAATCTCATGAATAATTGTATCTCAGTTAATACATTATAACACTCATTGTTACCCTATGCATTTTAAATTCAGTTGTAATTATTTACAACAAAATATAATGTATTATAATGCATTATACCATTTAAAAATCCTTTATAATGCATTATATATAAAGGTCTTAAGTAAGGTTATGGATACTTCTTTCAAAATCACAAAAAAAAAACTTTTGAATGGTACATCATGCATGTTATTGCACATGTCTGTCTGAAGTTATTTCCTTTGCAGTTTCACCTAAATTGTTAATTTAGGTAACATTACAGTCAAAATATATATATTTTCTTCAGAATCAACATTATGCAGAAAATTGCAGCTTGATTTGTTTTTTAAAAAACTGTACAGCTCTTAATAAAGTAACATGGTAGTAAGTAGTACTAATATTTCAAGGTCACTCCAGCCATCGCTCTTTTTAATGGATGCACGTGCTTGTGTGTGTGTGTGTGTGTGTGTGTGTGTGTGTGTGTGTGTGTGTGTGTGTGTGTGTGTGTGTGTGTGTGTGTGTGTGTGTGTGTGTGTGTGTGTTCATGCGAGCGTGTGCCTAAGCATGTGTTTTGGAACTTCCAGGTTGAGGTCTGTCTTTCTCACCTTAGGAGAGGGAAAACTTCAGCAGATGGCCAGCCTTTAGGGTCCATAGCACATTGTCACCACTGAATTACAGTCCAGGGGGAGATGAGATGCCTGATAACCTCCATCCCCTGGTTCCATCTGCTGAATCCTAAGCAAGGACACTGAACTCTAGGATGCACACAGTATTTCAGAATCCTGAAATTATTCATCAGCTAGAGCAGAATCCCATCGCTGGGCTTGTCTTGTATATATTTTCGGTCCGTTACCTAAAATATGCTACATTATGTTTACATGTCCACGCGTGTATTTCCGTGCATGCGATTTGGGTTTTATGAGTTCATGTGCATGTGAGTGTGTGTGTGTGCCTTACAGAGCTCTGATTCCTTCTCACCGCTAGATTGCATTATACAATAGTACATTCTCAATGCAACAAGCACACTGATGAAGCTCACTCATTCCCCAGTACGCTGTTCGAGAGAACAAAAGCGAAGGCTTGAATGGAGAGTGATCATTACTGTTCTCAGTTGTTCATCCTCACTAAAAATAGGAATTTGTGACTCCTCACACAAGCTTTCAATTCTCCTCACATGAATGACCCAAATACAATAGACGTAAAGCCCTTGTAATACACATCGCAAGAAGATGCAAAACAGGCTATTGTCTTTATTTGGGCAAGAGGCTGTTTTTTTCTGTTCTTTTTGCCATGTACGTTTACCGTCAAAACATGAAAGCATCACAATAGAGCATCTAATTCTGATTGTTTTGCATCAAAGCTGCTCTTGTGCGTGAATGGTGAGGAAAGATGGCGTATCTAATTGCAGACACCGTTCGCCTCTGTACTCGGGTATAATTTTGCACTGCCTCTGTTTGTCCTCGCAGTCACCGAATCCCTTATAAAGACAATTAATTGTGTCATAGTAGTCGGTGCACAAAGCATATGTACTTATACTGAGAGGGTGTAATTATAAGGCAGCTTTTCCTGCGCTTTGTGGACCTTTCTACTATAGAGGCACAAAAGTGTGTCTTTAGGAAGATGTATGGAGAATTTTATCAGCAGTATCTAAACAATGGTAACGGAGCCACGCTTCATAGTGTTGATCATCCACGTGCCCATGACACATTACAGCTGAGGTTTAAATCTGGCTTGTGTCATATTACGATCCCCTGCAGTTTCTTGTACTTTCAATTAAATAGTAAATTTCCATTTCATTTTTTATTTTATTCATTTATTTTTTTTGTACCTTTTCTTACCTGAATTGCTTGTTTATATATAAATACAGTACATTAATATGAAGCGCCAAAAAGGGAATAATTATATAAAGTCTGAATGTATAGATGTAAATAGTGAATATATAGTAGTAAATCAGAATTTTATAAATCTCAAATTCTAAATGTAAATCAGAATATATCATTGTAACTGAATATGTCAATCAGAATATATAGTTATAAGTCAACTAGTTATAAATTGAGAATATGTAATTATAATTTTGAACATATACATAGATTTAAAGTTGCAATTGAGAGAAAAAAAAGTCATTTATATCCCACAATTCTGACTTTATATCTAGCAATTCTGACTTTATAACTTGCAATTGTGTGTTTATATATCACAGTTCAGAGAAAAAAGTCAGATTTGCAAGCTTATATGACACAATTCTGAGAAAGAAAACAAAATTGCGAGATGTAATCACACAATTGTGAGAGAAAAATTCAGAATTGGGTAAAAAAAATTAGTGATGGCAAAGCTAAAATTTCAGCATGTCCTCAATGTCACATGATCTGTTAGAGATCATTTTAATATGCTAGTTTGCTGCTTTTTTATTATTATCAACAGTGAAGAGAGTAAACTGTTTTTTCTTTGATGAAATTAAACAATCATTTGAAACATTATAAATGACTCTACTGTACTTTTGATCATTTTATTACTGAATAAATTAATATCAATGCTAAAAACAGTTGGGCTGTAATATGTTTTATAATATGCTTTATAACAGCATTTATTTTAAATCTTAGATTTTTTTTTCTTTTTTTGTGTAAATGCAACATATGCAACATGTGCAACATAAGCAGCTGTTGTATATATTCAACAACAGCTACAACAACAACAACAATAATTAGTAGCAGCAGCAGTAGTAGTATTCATATTTATATGTATTATTTATCAATCAATTTGCTTTTGGGGGACTTGAAAATCTGTAACTGAAATTCTAATGAATTGACATTAATATTTTTTGGGTGGTGGAGAATGTGAACCCTGTTCCCCCGTGTGCTGAAGACCCTAACCAGGCGAAACCTCTCCTGAAATAACAGCTGTTTCCACTTACATAATGGCAGCAAGATGTCACTTCATATTCCGGCTGGCGAAGCTGTCACAAGCCATTAATCCAGGTCCATCCATGGGCCACGCTGTCACATCCAGCACTAGAGCGTGGTGGAGCCGGCCCGCAGTGATCGCCGGAGAAACAAACAGACCTGTGTAGTGTAACCTACACAGCACTTTAAATGGATGTCTTACAACCTCACAGCTTTATGCCACCTTTTTCACCTGTCACAGGAGAGCCTGTCCCCCCATTATCGAATGGCACTCTTATCCGTCTCACAGACCATGTGACTGATAACATGCTGTATTCGGGCACATCCACATAATCTATGCATTGTCACATGTTGAAATAGCACATAATTATCAGGTAATTACATTGTAAAGGGGAGCAGTGACGTGTTCTTTCACTGGCACGTATAAATTACTATCTGTGGGGAGCACGGCATGTTTTCAGGATTCATTCGTGTTTTTTTTTTTTTTCTCCCCTAACGCTGTAATTAAGCAGGAGCTTTTGACCGTATTCTTTTAAAAGGTGGCTATGGAGTCATATATTCAGTTTTAGACAGATACAACGTCCTCTCTGTCTCTACATCATGAAAAAACAAGTACAATTTTGCTCAAAGCAGTGCCTGTGGTAATCACTAAAGCCATTGGATCTTTTAGGGATCTCATCTGCCCTCTACTGGCCAACAAGTAGAGGACGGATGCAATTCCACATCATAGAGAGAGAAAAGAAGTTGAACGAACTTAAAAAAAAAAAAGTCGTCAACAACTGTCTCTGTGTGATTGTGATAAAGATTACTTGTGTGATCACTTTCAAGGCCACGTAATAAAGAATGATCCGTGTTTACTGTACATCAGGTCGCTGTAGTATCGATCAGAAGCTTTCGGTTTGCTCTGAATGCAGAAAGCAGACAATAGCTGTTTCGTTCTCTCCTTTTTCCAGTTTCTCTAAAGCCCTGCAGATACAAAATCTTACATTAACACGAGACCACTGGAGTCTGGCTTCTCCTCTCCAGCAATGAATGCTTCATACAATTGGGACCCTATTACTGCATAAAACACACTGGCTTGTCAATGCATTTGAACCTTGTAGAGATCTAGAGTTCTTTAGAGTGTGTTGAAAGGTCATAGGATGTGATGAAGCACTGCTGGATGCATTGCGCTGGAGCTTTTCAGATGTGTTGAGCAGCATCGATGTGTTAACAGTTTGAGGCTTTTCTTGGATGTGCAAAATGATCCCTTACACAATGTGCCAGCTGTTTCAAGTCGAGGAGATGTCTTAGCGTAATAGGGGAATATTGCATTAGATATCACGGATCTGGGGAAGAAAATTCAGTATACAGTACCCCATGCATCTGTTCCGACGTGCGGCTTATTTCTTGACACTTCCTAACCAATATCCAGCTTTGGTAGGGAGGGATGCTTCCTTTTTCTTCCCTGTGTGTTGTAATATTTCTTTCCTACAGTAATCAAATATTAATGTTGAGAGAATCAAAAATGACAGCGGCAGAAGAGATACTCCTGGCCTGTCCTCGTGGATGTTAAAAGAAGATTTTTCAGCAAATTTTTGGGAAATATTTCCTTTTGTGTTTGGCAGAGGGGAGAATTCACAGAGAGTGAATTGCATCCACTGATGACGTTGTTTATTCACACACGCTTTTAGCGGCCCATTTACTGAGGGAAATTTCTTTTTTTTTTTAGCTGTGCAGTTCTCCATCTAGAGTTCTGCCACACTGTAGTATTTTATGCTGGGATTGTACAGTATCGGTCCAGACTCCTGAATCAGCTTTTTGAAATGCTGAAAGTGCGTCTAAATGTATGCCTGCTTATAACACTGCTCTTCATCACTGAATCAATCGATCTCTATAAACATCTCTTTTAAATCTAATCTAGCTGTAATTAAGGATGCACAATATATTGGTAATTATAGCAGTCAACAATAATTCCATCACACAATATTTATGGCTGGCCTACCTGTTGTTATACTACATAAAATAAATACTTACTCTGATGGACATTTTGTTTCATTATTTTTATATGTATATTTGTTTTGGTTTTAGCTTTTGTAAAAGTAACTTGCCCTAAGGCATGTATGATTTATTTATTCTAGTGCTTCATAGTACATCTACTTTTTGTTAAATGACTGTGGTATTGTGCTAAACAGTTGCTGTCATGTGAAACACAAGCATCTAAACTTTTAAGGTGAGCTTTTTTTTCTAGTCTGACAAAATGTAGAGTGATACAGCTTATATCTGGCAATGTACATTTACATTTAACCATTTAGCAGATGCTTTTATCCAGAGCGACTTAGAAATAAGGACAAATAGAAGCAATCAAACCAACAACAGAGCAACAATATGCAAGTGGCCCAGTTAGTCTAACACAGTACATCATGTAGCAATAAAATAAAATAATATATATATATAAATTATATAAAATAAAAGGGGGAAAAATACAGATAGAAAAGCAAAAGAATACATAAAGCTAGTGTTAGAAGGTGAAGTTATTATCTTTCATTAATAATTAAAAGTAGTATTAAAAGTCGAACAAGAATAGAGAATGCTAGTGTTAAAGGGTCGAGTTTCTTTCTAATGAATTAAAGAAAACAAGTAGATGGAATAGAAATAGAATGGATAGTGTTAATGTTAGAGGGTCAAGATTTTATTATAATAAATAAAAGGCAAGTAGATCAAATAGAAACAGAATATAAAGTGCTAGTGTTAGAGGGTCAATGTTTTTGTAATAATTAAAATAAAGCAAGTAGATAGAGTAGAAATAGAATAGAGAGTGGTAGTGTTAGAGGGTAAAGGTTTTTGTAATAAATAAAAGAAAACAAGTAAATAGAATAGAAATATAATAGAGAGTGCTAGTGTTAGAGGGTCAAGGTTTTGTAATAAAAAAGAAAACAAGTATATAGAATATAAATAGAATAGAGAGTGCTAGTGTTCGAAGGTTAATTTTTTTGATACTGAATAAAAGAAAACAAGTAGATAGTATAGAAATAGAATAGAGAGTGCTAGTGTTAGAGGCTCAAGGTTTTTTGTAATAAATAAAAGAAAACAAGTATATAGAATAGAAATAGAATAGAGTGCTAGTGTTAGAGGGTCAAGGTTTTGTAATAAAAAAGAAAACATGTAGAATAGAAATAGAATAGAGTGCTAGTGTTAGAGGGTCAAGGTTTTGTAATAAATAAAAGAAAACAAGTATGTAGAATAGAAATAGAATAGAGAGTGCTAGTGTTAGAGGGTCAAGTTTTTGTAATAAAAAAGAAAACAAGTATATAGAATAAAAATAGAATAGAGTGCTAGTGTTAGAGGGTCAAGGTTTTGTAATAAATAAAAGAAAACAAGTATACAGAATAGAAATAGAATAGAGAGTGCTAGTGTTAGAGGGTCAAGGTTTTGTAATAAATAAAAGAAAACAAGTATACAGAATAGAAATAGAATAGAGAGTGCTAGTGTTAGAGGGTCAAGGTTTTGTAATAAAAAAGAAAACAAGTATACAGAATAGAACTAGAATAGAGAGTGCTAGTGTTAGAGGGTCAAGTTTTGTAATAAAAAAGAAAACAAGTATATAGAATAGAAATAGAATAGAGAGTGCTATTGTTAGAGGGTCAAGGTTTTTTGTAATAAATAAAAGAAAACAAGTATATAGAATAGAAATAGAATAGAGTGCTAGTGTTAGAGGGTCAAGGTTTTGTAATAAATAAAAGAAAACAAGTATGTAGAATAGAAATAGAATAGAGAGTGCTAGTGTTAGAGGCTCAAGGTTTTTTGTAATAAATAAAAGAAAACAAGTATATAGAATAGAAATAGAATAGAGTGCTAGTGTTAGAGGGTCAAGGTTTTGTAATAAATAAAAGAAAACAAGTATGTAGAATAGAAATAGAATAGAGAGTGCTAGTGTTAGAGGCTCAAGGTTTTTTGTAATAAATAAAAGAAAACAAGTATATAGAATAGAAATAGAATAGAGTGCTAGTGTTAGAGGGTCAAGGTTTTGTAATAAATAAAAGAAAACAAGTATGTAGAATAGAAATAGAATAGAGAGTGCTAGTGTTAGAGGCTCAAGGTTTTTTGTAATAAATAAAAGAAAACAAGTATATAGAATAGAAATAGAATAGAGTGCTAGTGTTAGAGGGTCAAGGTTTTGTAATAAATAAAAGAAAACAAGTATGTAGAATAGAAATAGAATAGAGAGTGCTAGTGTTAGAGGGTCAAGGTTTTGTAATAAAAAAGAAAAAAAGTATGTAGAATAGAAATAGAATAGAGAGTGCTAGTGTTAGAGGGTCAAGTTTTGTAATAAAAAAGAAAACAAGTATATAGAATAGAAATAGAATAGAGAGTGCTAGTGTTAGAGGGTCAAGTTTTTGTAATAAAAAAGAAAAAAAGTATGTAGAATAGAAATAGAATAGAGAGTGCTAGTGTTAGAGGGTCAAGTTTTGTAATAAAAAAGAAAACAAGTATACAGAATAGAAATAGAATAGAGAGTGTTAGTGTTAGAGGGTCAAGGTTTTGTAATAAAAAAGAAAAAAAGTATGTAGAATAGAAATAGAATAGAGAGTGCTAGTGTTAGAGGGTCAAGTTTTTGTAATAAAAAAGAAAACAAGTATACAGAATAGAAATAGAATAGAGAGTGCTAGTGTTAGAGGGTCAAGGTTTTGTAATAAAAAAGAAAAAAAGTATGTAGAATAGAAATAGAATAGAGAGTGTTAGTGTTAGAGGGTCAAGGTTTTGTAATAAAAAAGAAAAAAAGTATGTAGAATAGAAATAGAATAGAGAGTGCTAGTGTTAGAGGGTCAAGTTTTGTAATAAAAAAGAAAACAAGTATATAGAATAGAAATAGAATAGAGAGTGCTAGTGTTAGAGGGTCAAGTTTTTGTAATAAAAAAGAAAAAAAGTATGTAGAATAGAAATAGAATAGAGAGTGCTAGTGTTAGAGGGTCAAGTTTTGTAATAAAAAAGAAAACAAGTATACAGAATAGAAATAGAATAGAGAGTGTTAGTGTTAGAGGGTCAAGGTTTTGTAATAAAAAAGAAAAAAAGTATGTAGAATAGAAATAGAATAGAGAGTGCTAGTGTTAGAGGGTCAAGTTTTTGTAATAAAAAAGAAAACAAGTATACAGAATAGAAATAGAATAGAGAGTGCTAGTGTTAGAGGGTCAGGCTTTTGTAATAAAAAAGAAAACAAGTATATAGAATAGAAATAGAATAGAGAGTGCTAGTGTTAGAGGGTCAAGGTTTTTTGTAATAAATAAAAGAAAACAAGTAGATAGAATAGAAATAGAATAGAGAGTGCTATTGTTAGAGGGTCAAGGTTTTTTGTAATAAATAAAAGAAAACAAGTAGAAAGAATAGAAATAGAATAGAGAGTGCTATTGTTAGAGGGTCAAGGTTTTTTGTAATAAATAAAAGAAAACAAGTAGATAGAATAGAAATAGAATAGAGAGTGCTATTGTTAGAGGGTCAAGGTTTTTTGTAATAAATAAAAGAAAACAAGTAAAAAGAATAGAATAGAGCATGCTAGTGTTAGAGGGTCAAGTTTTTTTTCTTTTATTTAAAAGAAAACAAGTAGATAGAATAGAAATAGAAGAGAGAGTGCTAGTGTTAGAGGGTCAAGTTTTTTTTATAAATTAGAGAAAATGGGTAGATAGAATAGAAATAAAATAGAGCGCACTAGTAATTTTTTCCACTAATAATTAAAAGAAAACAAGTAGATAACATAGAAATAGAACTGAAATTTCTGGTGTTAAAGGGTCAAGTTTTTTCTAATAAATAAAAGAAAACAAGTAGATAGCATAGAAATAGAATAGAGATTGTTAGTGTTAGAATGTCAAGTTTAATAAATGAAAGAAAGGTTTCTTTCATGTATTAGAGGGAAAAAAACATGACCCTCTAACACTGCAGTGCTCTATTCTATTTCTATTCTATCTACTTGTTTTCTTTTATTTATTAGGGGAAAACTTGACCCTCTAACTGTCACGAATTGAGTCGTCCTGTCATCATAAACTCTTGCACTACACACCATGGACTTCATTCCCCACAAGCCACTGCACTAATCACTGCATTCACCTGCTCCTTGTTTCTCACTGCACTGATTACCGCTCACACCTGCACCTCATTTCTAGGACTGCATATAAACCACTCTCACACCTAGCTCTTGGCGAAAATCTTGTATTGCCCCGGCTGCATTTCTGAGCGTTTCTTCCCGTGTTTGATTCCTGGACTCCCTCCCGTGTTTGATTCTCGCTGCCAGCCCCGACCTTTCTGCCTGTGTTTTGACTACGATTTCTGCCTGCCCCTGTGTGTTTGTTTTGTTTTGTCTTATCTAATAAATGCTGCGAATGGATCCGCTCGTCTCAGTCCATCCTTGTGACACTAACACTAGCAATCTCTATTTTATTTCTATTCTATCTACTTTTTTCTTTTATTTATAGGGGAAAAAACATTGAGCCTCTGACATTGGCACTCTCTATTCTATTTCTATTCTATCTACTTTTCTTTTATTTACTAGAGAAAAAACTTGACATTCTAACACTAGCAATCTCTATTCTATTTCTATGCCATCTACTTGTTTTCTTTTAATTATTAGTGGAAAAAAATACCCTCTAAGACTTGCTCTCTATTTTATTTCTATTAGATCTACTTGTTTTCTTTAATATATTACAAAAAATATTCTAAATAAGCACTCTATTCTATTTCTATACTATTTACTTGTTTTCTTTTATTTAATAGAAAATCTTGAAAAAACTTGACCCTTTTGCACTAGCACTCTCTATTCTATTTCTACTCTATCTACATGTTTTCTTTTAAATATAAGAAAAAAAACTTGACCTTCTAACACTAGCACGCTCTAGATAGAATAGAAATAGAATAGAGAGAGCTAGTGTTAGGATATTTTTTTTTTGTAATAAATGAAAGAAAACAAGTAGATAGAATAGAAATAGAATAGAGCGCTCTAGTGTCAGAGGGTCATGTTTTTCCCTCTAATAAATAAAAGAAAACGTCTCGGGTTACGTATGTAACCTTAGTTCCCTGAGGGAACGAGACGCCGCGTCAGGAACGCTATGGGGAACGCCATTGGCGGGCCGCACTCTGAACTATGTCTAACAACCAATGAAATGACGGGAGTGACGTCACAGGCGCGGTGACGTCATCGACCGGGAAGTATAAAGCGCGTGCGTTTGAAGCCGGCGGCAGCTCTTTAAGGAATGAAGCGAGCGCCGCAGGGTGCGGGAATTATGGTCCGAGACGCGGCGTCTCGTTCCCTCAGGGAACTAAGGTTACATACGTAACCCGAGACGTTCCCTTCCGGGAACTCGAGCCGCGTCAGGAACGCTATGGGGAACGAGACTACCAACGCCCCCATAATTTCCGAGCCCTGCGAGTGTCTGCTCGACCAGGGTGGAAAGGAAAGAGCCCTTGTCTAGCATTCCGCGGACAAGAAGGCCCTGTAGTCCTCGGCCCTCAGGCACACGAGGAATGGTAGTCTTCCTCTGTCTGGTCGCCAGCCAGAACGAGAGGTACTCCGCGGCCCTCAGGCACACGCAGAGTCTTAGTCCTTTGTCTGGGGGTTAGCCAGAACAAGAGGGACCGAATGACCACTGTCTAGCACTCGGCGGACAGATGGTGTAGGTAGTCCTTGGTCCAGGAGGACAATGCACTCGACCTCAAGAGTGCTCCCCGGCCCGCAGGCACACGGGGAATGGGGTTCTACCTCTGTCTGGTTTCCAACCAGAGCGAGAGGTGCTCCTCGGCCCTCGGGCACACGAGGAGTCTTAGTCCTTTGTCTGGGAGTGGCCAGAACAAGAGGGACTGCAACGACCACTGTCTAGCACTCGGCGGACAGATGGTGTTAGGTAGTCCTCGGTCCGCAGACCCACGAGGACAGTGCACTCGACCCCAAGAGTGCTCCTCGGCCCGCAGGCACACGAGGAATGGAGGTCTTCCTCTGTCTGGTCGCCAGCCAGAACGAGAGGTACTCCACGGCCCTCAGGCACACGCAGAGTCTTAGTCCTTTGTCTGGGAGTTAGCCAGAACAAGAGGGACCGAATGACCACTGTCTAGCACTCGGCGGACAGATGGTGTGGGAAGTCCTCGGTCCGCAGACCCACGAGGACGGTGAGCTTGACCTCAAGGCTCCTCGGCCCTCGGGCACACGAGGAGAGGGTGATCCTTTGTCTGGGGGTTCAGCCAGAACAAGAGGGATCCAAGGCTCGGCCTGGAGCTCCGCCAGGACGCGAGGGAATAAGCCATTGTCTAGCATTACGCGGACAAGAGGGCACTGCAATCCCCGGCCCTCGGGCTCACGGGGAAGACAGTAGGTGCCTCCGCCTGGTAGCCAGCCAGTGCATGAGGCACTCCTCGGCCTTCTGTGAAGGCAGACGAGGAGTCTTAGTCCTTGGTCTGGGGAAAGCCAGAAACCAGAGGGACCGGAGTACACTCGGTCTGATAGCATCCTGCGTCAGAACACGAGGAGAATTAAGCCATTGTCTAGCATTCCGCGGACAAGAGGGCTGTGCAGTTCTCGGCCCTCAGGCACACGAGAACCGTGACCTCTGCCTGGTTCGCCAGCCAGTGCGAGAGGTACTCCTCGGCCCTCGGGCTCACGAGGAGTCTTAGTCCTTTGTCTGGGGGTAACCAGAACAAGAGGGACCGGAAGCTCGGCCTGGTAAGCATACCGGGACGCGAGAGTATGAGCCTTTGTCTAGCATTACACGGACAAGAGGCTTTAGGTCTGCTCCTCGGCCCTCAGGCTCGCGAGGATGCAGGGACACTCCTCGGCCCTCGGGCACACGAGGAGCGTCGTGGCGAAAACGACTTCTCTTCTTTCCGCAGAAAGAATGCGCCTTGAGAAGTCTCCTCCTGGCTAGGGAGGTGGCTAACCCTCTAGGCCTAGCGCACTAGGCCGAGAGTACAGCCGAGCCTGGAGCGGCTCTGAGGTCAAGCTCATAGTACCTGACGAATGTCAGGGGCGAGGACCAATTGTCAGGGGTGAGGACCAACCCGCAGCATTGCAGATGTCCTGGAGGGGGACACCTGCTGTCAGAGCTTTTGGAGGCCGGCAGCCTCAGAAGGAGTAAGTCTTGGCTCCCCATGGAGCTGGGAGACCAGAGGACTTGGAAGTAGTAGGAATGGCATCTGTGATCCATCTACTGATAGCTCTGAACGTGCCACATGCTTTCTTTGTGGCCGTATGTGCCCAGTGCGCATACTGGACAAATATACTTCCCATTGGTCGCACTCCAAGAATGGAGGTAATAGAGGCTTGAGACCCCTCAGGGTCTCAACCTGAGTGCACCACCGAGGAAACCATACCGACGAGCCACCACGAGGGGCGTGGTAGGCCAATAAGCCGCCACGAACACCCTCAGGATGGAGTGAGCTGGTTTTGTGGGTTTGCGAGGACTCAGTACTGTACCAACGGGCAGTAACTTGGTCTAGATGGTGTTCGTGACACCATGAAGCAAACAGGTTCCACTTAAGGTTTCCTCGTGAAGGGAGCTCTGGATAGGAGCAGGGTCTCAACAACCTCAGTTGAGAGACCCGAGTCTATGAGTTGCGCCCCCCCAGGGGCCATACTCATAACTTTTCACCTCTCCATGTGGGGGTAGCAGGCCGCGCCCCCAGCTTGAGAGGGAAGGTCCAAGGCATGGTTGGACTAGCCGTGACGATGCCGGCATGCTCTTTCCAGAACTCCAGGGTGCACAGTGATCGGGAGAATGTGTACAGACGCAGCCTCAGCCACGTCTGTACTATGGCGTCCAGTCCGGGCGGACCTGGAAGCACTAAGGAGAACCAGAGAGAACCTTGCGATATCTATCGAGTCGCCAGAGGTCCCAACTTCTGAGTCTCCATGCTTCATTACTTCCTGATGAAGCCTCGATCTCCCGACCGTGGAGGAAACGTGTGACCAGGGGGCACTTGCCCACTGAGAGGCCACCTAGAGGGGCGTGGTAGGCACTTATGGCCGCCACGTATACCCTTAGAGTGGAGTGAGCTAGCCCTGCGGATAGGCGAGACTGTAGGAACTCCAGAACTGTACCGACCGGGCAGTTGACTGGGTCCAGGTGGCGCTCGCGGCACCATCTCGCGAATAAGTTCCACTTAAGGCCATACAGTTTCCTCGTAGAGGGAGCTCTGGATTGGAGAAGGGTCTCAACAACCTCGGTTGAGAGACCCGCTCCTATGAGTTGTGCCCCCTCAGGGGCCACACCCATAACCTCCACCTCTCTGGGTGGGGGTGGCATATTGCGCCCCCAGCCTGAGACAGGAGGTCCCTCCTGACGGGAATCTCCCACGGAGAGCCGTCTAGGAGAGATACCAGGTCCGAGAACCATACTCGTGCCGGCCAGTACGGGGCTACTAGTAGCAGCCGCACTTGAAACCGACGGACCCGTTCCAGAACTCCCGGGAGCAGAGCGATCAGGGGAAAGGCGTACAGACGCAGCCTCGGCCACGTCTGTGCCATGGCATCCAGCCCCAGTGGAGCTGGAGGAACTAGAGAGTACCAGAGGGGACAGTGCGATGTCTCTTGAGTCGCAAACAGGTCCACCTGTGCCTGGCCAAATGTTCTCCAGATCTGCTTCACCACCTCTGGGTGAAGCATCCATTCCCCGGGCCTCAGCCCCTGCCTGGCAGGACGTCTGCTCCCACGTCCAGAGATACTGGACTGCTCTCTCAGGGAGAGAAGTCTTTCCTTAAGACCAAAGGAGAATCCGGTACGCCAGCTTATATAAGGGGCGTGAGCGGATACCTTCTGGAAGGAAACACTTCAGGGCGTGGAACACGGCTAGCATCTCTAGGCGATTTGTGTGCCAGGAGAGATGGGATTGCTCCACAGGCCTTGGGTTGAGCGGCCACTCATGACCGCCTCCCCATCCGGTGAGGGATGCGTCCGTCGCTAGCATGACGCGGCGACGAGGAGCTCCCAGAACCGGACCCTGAGAGAGAAACCAGGGTTTCTTCCACATGGCCAAGGCACGTAGGCAGGGCCGCGTGACCTTGATCTTGCGAAACAGGTTTCCCCTCGGGGAGAACCGCCTGGTTTGAGCCACCACTGAAGTGGTCTCATAAGCAGCAGTCCAAAAGGAATCATGTTGGAAGCGGCTGCCATAAGACCTAACAGTACTTGGGACTGTAGACAGTGGGTGACGGGCCTAGCTTGACCGCATTTACTGCAGTAAGGATCGACTCGAACCGAGCGGGTGACATTCGTGCCTGCATCGTGGTCGAATCCTAGACTACACCTAGATAAGTGGTTTTTAGAAATCACACCCTTCTTGGTGTTGAGTCTCAACCCCAATTCTTTCCTGAGAGCGAGAACAACACCTCGATGTTGAGCCGCTAATTATTCTGAGCTGGCCAGAATCGACCAGTCGAGTATGCGGATGTCCTGGAATCACGGAGGAGCCAGAGCAGCATCCACACACTTTGTGAAAGTTCGGGTGAGAGCTAGGCCGAAAGGAAGTACTCTGTATTGGTGAGCTTTGCCCCCGAAAGCGAGCCTGAGAAACTTCCTGTACTGACTTCCTGTTCCAGACCCTGCTCGGGGTTTACCCCGCTGAAAGGTGTCGGCTTAGCGCCGAACTGAATAGTGTAACCTTTCTCTACAGTACGCAGGACCCACTTGAAACATTTGGCAGTAGTTTCCACGCTGCCAGAAAGTTTACTTAGGGTACCAGCCTCTCGAGACTGGTGTCTGGATTTACTCGAGGAACTAACTCGGAGACCTGTAACAGCAAGCTGGCAGGAAGCTCCTGAACTAGCTCCTCGGAAGTCCCCCGCGGGGGCTGCGAACTCTCCAGGGCCGCTACGTTTCCGGGCGGGACAGCTAGAGGATGTTCGCGGGAGATCGCCACGCCCTGTAACACTGGCAGGGTTAGCTGACTCATCTCCTGAGGGCCATGAAGGGGTCTGAAACCCGCACCCGGAGGTACGGTGCAAACCCCCTCGCGAGGGGCTGCCCTCAACGGCCCTGAGCCGTTTAGCCGAGGACTTCCTAGATTGGAGGACGACCCTCAGGTTGAACCTCTTCTTTTTCTTGGAAGCCCCCGACTTAGAGCGTTGCTTTCCGGGTCCTCTAGGCACAGCCGGAGGAACGCGGGCGGCAACGCTCTGTTTCTGCGCCTCTGATGTGGAGAGCTGGTACACGGCTGGGGTTTAAATCTTTCCCGTCAGGAACCCCAACACGTGTTCATTTGCTCATCAAACCTGATTTTTAATTTTATTAAGCGGCCTGAAGAGCAAAGATGGAGCCTTCAAAAATGATGCCTAGACCGGGGAACAGAGGCTGATAGCGTCTGTTCAACCCGCGGCGTCATCTTTACTTTCTAGTTTTTCCTAGATCTAAAACTCAATGTAGATCGGGAAGGACAGAAAGCTCCGTTTGGAAGTGCTGACTTAGTCCGCAGGAAGCAAAACGTTTGCTTTTCTGCGGCTCATGTTTGCTTATTTAGCTAATGCACAGTCAGCACAACCACCAGCTCATATACTGAGGCGATCAGGGGGGGGCGGTTGAATACTTTTGACAACGCACTTCACATCAACCTCCTCGGAGGAAGATATGGAAAGCGTTGGAAACCTTTCCTGGAGGGAAGTAACCGCATTGCGGGCTTCCTCATCCAGAAAAAAGGTTTACCGATCCACCAGATAGGAGAGGAGATAGGGTATTATTAAAACACCCGTCTCCAGTCCCTCTAATAGATCGAGCCGCGATCCCAGCGAGTGAAGCAACCGCTCCGCCTCGGCGGAAGCGGGGCCAGACCCGCGAGAAACGCTGGCGAAGGCTCCCTCCTCGAAGAGAGCCTTCTGTGGAGCAGTCAGCCTTTTCGAGGGCTGACTGTGCGTGCTCTACACTCAAGCAGACCACACATAGACTGTGTGTATCCCCACCAACAATGAAGCATTGGCAGGAAGGAACACACTATCTATGTGGCTGCTTGTACCGCCTAGTTTCGTAACACTTCTTTCCCCCATGGTTGCATTTTAAAGGTCATACTACTCAAATAAAAGCCGTGCAAACTGGCACGAAAAAACAGCAGTATGACCGAGACAGACACAGACACAGAGCGCTCTCGCTGAATGACAAAAGCTGCCGCCGGCTTCAAACGCACGCGCTTTATACTTCCCGGTCGATGACGTCACCGCGCCTGTGACGTCACTCCCGTCATTTCATTGGTTGTTAGACATAGTTCAGAGTGCGGCCCGCCAATGGCGTTCCCCATAGCGTTCCTGACGCGGCTCGAGTTCCCGGAAGGGATCTAGATAGAATAGGAATAGAATAGAGAGTGCTAGTGTTATGAGATCTTTTTTGTTGTTGTTGTTGTTGTTGTTGTTGTTGTAAAAAATGAAAGAAAACAAGTAGATAGAATTGAAATAGAATAGAGAATTTTAGTGTTAGAGAGTCAAGTTTAGATTGAAGAGATGTGTCTGTTTCTTGAAGATGCCTAAGGAATGTACTGGTTATCAGCTTTAAAATATCATTAATTACTGGTTATGAGACAGAATTTGCATATCAGTACATCTCTATAGCATACCATACCATCACTTTGTGAATACAGCACATTCTAAAATCAGCCACTTTTGCATGGATAGTTTGTACAATTTACTTAATTTAATTATGAAGCAGCACTGTTGAAGCACATTTAGCAGCAGGTTATGGGTAATTGTGAGCGGTTGCTGAATAAGATGTGGTTTTGTGTTGAAATATTATGTGCTAAAAGTCCTTAGTTTTCAAGAAAATGCATAATGTAAATTGAATTTGGCTTTATGGTGTTAATTATTTATCTTTTTGTAGTCTAAAGACAAAACAGGAATAGGAAACATGACAGATTTTCCATTTTAAGTAAGACTTGCACTCCCTGGGTCAACAATTAATTGCTTTTTAAATGGTCACCCTGCAAGCCAACGTATAAATAAAGAGAGAGCATGAGAGAATGTGTAAATGAAAATTCTGAGATAAACATGGATTCATAATTATTGTCGTGCTGGTTTCTCTAGTGTCTGACCTGGCCCGTTGCGTGTTGGAAAGTGTCTCTGCGCCGCGAGCCCTGCTGTGTTTTGACACAGGTGGTAATGACTTGACTAGTTCAGAGGTCAAATTCAATTAGCCTAGAGATTTTCTGACCCACACTATATTAAGTTATTGACCTAATTAAAACTGAAGGCATAACTTGTCATAGAGTTTCTTGTGTCAGATTTCATGTAATGTAAACTCATTACGGCAATGCTTTTTCTCCAGGAGGAAAACAGCCTCTTTATGGCCTGACCTTTCGCGGTGGTCATTGACAAACCCATGATCCAGTGCAGATTTCATTAGGGAGAGAAACTCATCTTCATTGATCAAACTGAGAACTGGCTAGAGGGGCTCAGCAGGGCGTGGAATAGCTACGCACTGATCAAAGAGCTGCGAGCGCGCTATCAACAGGCCTGTGCCTTTCACATGCTGCGAAGAGGAGAGAGCCTGCATCCTTGTTAAGCTAGCGTATCGGACAGTAGCTATATATACACATATATACTACATATACACTATATATAGTGTCTGTGCTTGTGTGTGTAAGCGAATAAGCAGCACAAGTGTTCTCAAAATGGATAATAATAATAGTTTCTTGAGCAGCAAATCAGCATAATAGAATGATTTCTGAAGGATCATGAGAAGCTAGATCATAAAAACTGTTATTTTAAATTGTAATATTTTACAATATTAATGTTTTTATTGTATTTTTAGACTTCTTTGGGAAAACTGTGCCTACCTGTTATTTTTATTTGTTATTTTATAATTTTTCTTAAAGACTGTATTTTAGTATTTATAAGGCTGAGCCAAAAATCTAATTTCACAAATTTGTATTACAACATTGGTTTTGTATTTGGCTTTTTAACACTTGAATATAAGTGTTTAATTAGTGTTTTTTGTTTTGTTTCTCCAGATTCGAAAATGGTTATATTTTCACAAAGCTCCAGAAAGAATGCAATAACCATAACCACAATAAAACATAATTAAACCATTCAACATAGAACAATTGTGAGCCTGGACCACAAAACCAGTCTAAAGTTGCACGAAATTTTCAAATTTTCTTTTATGCAAAAAATCATTAGGATAGTAAGTAAAGATCATATTTAATGAAGATATTTTATAATTTCCTACTGTAAATATATCAAAACTTAATTTTTGGTTAGTAATATGCATTGCTAAGAACTTAATTTGGACAACTTTACAGGCAATTTTCTAAATTTTTTATTTATTTATTTATTTTTTATTTTATTTTATTTTATTATTTATTTATTTATTTTTATTTTTTTGCACACATTTAGATTCCAGATTTTCAAATTGTTGTATCTTGGCCAAATATTGTTCTATCCTAACAAACAATTTAATTTTATTTAATTTTATTTAATTTTATTTTATTTTATTTTATTTTATTTTATTTTATTTTATTTTATTTTATTTTATTTTATTTTATTTTATTTTATTTTATTTTATTTTATTTTAGTTTAGTTTAGTTTATTTTAGTTTATTTTAGTTTATTTTACTTGTTGAGGCACATGACAGACTAACTAATTCAAAAGGGAATTAAGCCATTATGGCACATTTAACTAATAACAATTTATTGATTACTTAATGTATGAATCATATAAAATGTTCATTACTGATGCAGTAATCATTAATAAATGGTTTAGTTCTTCATGAGTTATACATTAACTCGAGATTATCTGTGCATTAATTTAGCATAATTTAATGTATATTAACAACATTTTTCTTGAGCAGCAGATCAGCATATTAGAATGATTTCTGAAGGATCATGAGAAACTGGAATATAAATTATAGACAATAAATATTATATATAATAAATTATATTAAATAAAAAAAGCTATTTTAAATTGTAATAATATTTTACAATATTGCTGTTTTTATTGTATTTTTAGACTTCTTTGGGAAACTGTGCCTATGCTTGCTATTTTTATTATTTTCTAATATTTTATAATATTAGAAAATATATTTTATAATTTCCTGCTGTACATATATCAAAACTTAATTTTTGATTAGTAATATGCATTGCGAAGAACTTCATTTGGACAGCTTTAAAGGCAATTTTTTCAATTTCTTTTTTTTTTTTTTTTTTTTCAAATAATTGTATCTCGACCAAATATTGTCCTATCCTAACAAACCATACATACTGTATAATGTATAAATCAGAATTTATGACTGATTTTATTTTATTACTTGTTACATATTTGTTGTTTAATTAATTGTTTTACAGTTTCAGTTTTGCTGGCAAGTCTATAATAGGCTATTATATTGCCATTTTAATTGACAGCCTAATATAAATATAGTGTGACAACATGCCCCACTGTTGTGTGATGCACTCTTTTTACCACATGGACAATGTTCAGTTTTTTTCTTTACACTGTGAATATCGAAACTGTCTTTCAGAAACAAACTAGCCATGAGCAATATTCAATGAAAACCAGCTTTAGTCTTCCCATATGACTGTAGTGTATGTATATTATACACAGCCCTGCTACACATCAGTTAGTCAGTGTCCAAATACTGATATTCTTAGGAATTTCTAATTTTTTAAACCATATTGATTTGCTTTATTTCATTTCTGCACGCCTCATCCATAAATATGCAAGCCTGCTCGAGAGAAAAAGCCAGTGCACTCATCTATTGTTCGCCTCATTTTGGATTCTCATTCAAAATGGAGAAAAAACATCAAAGGCAAATAGAAGAGGACATGAATTAATTAACAATTTGAAGTGAACGTATGTACACAGACCGCTGTGGTGAATTGCTATTCATTTGGAATAAGACACTTATCACAGCTTTGCAGACAGCAAGAAACACCTCACACGAAGTTGTATTGACACAAGCAGGCAGTAAGAAAATTCTCGAACGCAAAGGAGAATTATTCACTTCAGAAGCTTCTTTGGCTCTTCAAAAAGAAGCCGACACGCTACTAAAATATTCAGTAAAATTAATAATATCACGCGTTGGCGCTGCTTCATAGCTCGTGGCCATGGTTTACTTTCTATTTATAGTTAAGACGGGGCCCGTGATTTTTCTTCCAGTGACCTTGCGTCCGAACCTGTTCTCCGTGAGGCCCCCGTGAGCCCTTTACTCAGGGTTCGTTCTGGATTGGCCGTTCGGCGAATTCGCAGATCTGGAGGCTAATTTTGTTTGTGCATTATTTGTCAGTTTTATTTTCATTAACTCGTGGCCGCGATGATTGATGATGGAGCAGATGCTCCATAAATCAGCGGCGAACGACGCGACGCAGACACAGACTTTGGCCATCACTTAAAACATCAACTGCAGCATTCGATATAAATGAAGATGAAACTCTTGTTGGAGCGCTTTTTAATGACTTTACTTTACTTTGCTCTCATCTTATAAGGAGCTGACACTTGAAGCATTGGAGCAATCTGCGGCCATTTACAAAGTTCAATACCCCAAACAGCAGCTCACCGGTGTCCCCTCACTCAATATGTTAGGCCATAGCAAAATGTATAGTATTTTTCATATAAAAAGGCAAGGGAAAAAACTGCAAAGGGCGTGCAACCACTATAAATGGTAATTGTCCTACTTTACCGTGCCTTGTATGAAACGCAGTCCAGTTTATAAATGAGACCTTCTGCGAGCTCCTCTCCCGGTGCGCTCCTGCCAGCCAGCCCTGTTTCAAATCATTCGGCCTTTGCTTTTAACTTTAAAGGGTGCCTGTCACCATGCCTTCCTCCTTCAAACGTTTGGGTGTAGCGAGGGCTTTCTCCACTACTTGGCTGTGTAATTCTCCATCATTCCCTTAATGTGGGGTTTGATGTCTGAATATATTTCGCTAATGGATCATAAATAAAAATGACCCAGGTCAGCCACAAGCAAATTAGTAAATTAGTTTGCAGCTTGCCAGAGAGATGGATAGGCTTTAGTCAACCTACACAAGTCAAGCAGAACCGTGCTGGGATGAGCAGCTGCCTTCAACCAAATAAATAACAAAAGAAGACGAGAGCTATTTGCAAGAGCTAAACAAACTAAGGTTCGCTCTTAAATAGGGGAATCTAATATTCAGATTTTCACTCTTCCTTCTTTCTTTCCTTCAGTTTATAATGACAGTTCTTACATTTTTCTTTTCTACTGTTTTTTCTTTCCTTATTCTTTCTTTCTTTCTTTCTTTCTTTCTTTCTTCCTGTCTTCCCCACTTCCTTCCTTCCTTCCATCTATAATGTCTATAATGACTGTATTTTCATTCTTTTTTTTCCTTTTTATTGCCATTCTTAATGTTTTTGGTTTGATCATTCATTTGTTTGGTCATTCTTCCTTTACTTCATTTCATAAGTTTTTCTTTTTTCATTTAAATTTCTAAATTGTTTTTTTCCATTTCCTTCCTTCCTTCCTTCCATCTTTATTCTCTTTCTTTCTTTCCTTTTTGTTTGTTTTTCTTTTTTCAGTGCCATTGTTCTTGTTCTTGTTTCCATTTTCTTTCTTTCTTTCTTTCTTTATTTCATTCATTCTTTCTTTCTTTCTTTCTTTCTTTCTTTCTTTCTTTCTTTCTTTCTCTTTCTTTTGTCTGTCTTTCTTCATTGCCACTGTTAATCTTTTGTCCACTTCCTTTCATTATTCCTTCCTTCCATCTATAATGACACTTCCTTCTTTCTTTCTTTCTTTCTTTCTTTCTTTCTTTCTCCTTTTCTTTCTGTCTTTCTTTCATTCTTTCTTCTTTCTTTTTTCTTCATTACCACTGTTAATCTTTTTTCCACCTCCTTCCTTCCTTCCTTCCTTCCTTCCTTCCTTCCTTCCTTCCTTCTTTCTTTTTCTTTTTTCTTTATTGTTTTTTTTCTTTTTTTCATTGCCATTGGTCAACTTTTTCTTTCATTGTTCAAATTTTCTTTCTTTCTTTCTTTCTTTCTTTCTTTCTTTCTTTCTTTCTTTCTTTCTTTCTTTCTTTCTTTCTTTCTTTCTTTCTTTGTTTTTTCTTAATTGCCACTGTTGATCCTTTTTCCCACTTTATCTTTTATCCACTTCCTTCCTCCCTTCCTTCCTTCCTTCCTTCCTTCTTTCTTTCTTTCTTTCTTTCTTTCTTTTTTCTTAATTGCCACTGTTGATCTTTTTTCCCACTTTATCTTTTATCCACTTTTTTCTTTTTTTCATTGCCATTGTTCAACTTTCACTCTTTCTTTCTATCTTTATTGTTGTTGTTTTTTGTTTTTTCATTGCCATTGTTCAACTTTTTTCAATTTCCTTTCTTTCGTTCCTTCTTTCTTTCTTTCTTTCTTTCTTTCTTAGTTTCTTTGTTTTTTCTTTTTTTCTTCATTGCCACTGGTAATCTGTTTTCCACTTCCTTCCTTCTTCTTCTTCTTTCTTTCTTTCTTTCTTTCCTTTTTGTTTGTTTTTTTCCTTCCTTCCTTCCTTCCTTCCTTCCTTCCTTCCTTCCTTCCTTCCTTCTTTCCTTCCTTCTTTCTTTCTTTCCTTATTGTTTTTTTTTCTTTTTTCATTGCCATTGTTCAACTTTTTTCAATTTCCTTTCTTTCTTTCTTACTTTCTTTCTTTCTTAGTTTATTTGTTTTTTTGTTCATTGCCACTGGTAATCTTTTTTCTACTTCCTTCCTTCCTTCCTTCCTTCCTTCCTTCCTTCCTTCCTTCCTTCCTTCTTCTTCTTCCTTTTCTTTCTTTCCTTTTTGTTTGTTTTTCTTTCTTCATTGCCATTGTTAATCTTTTTCTATTTCCTTCCTTCTTTCCTTCCTTCCTTCCTTCCTTCTGTTTGTACTATAATCTATAATCACAGTTTTTTATTCATTTTTCATTCTTTTTTGTTTCTTGCTTGTCCTTAATCTTTTTTTGTTTGATCGTTCATTTGTTTATCCGCTCTTCCTTTTTTTTCTCTCCGTTGCCATTGTTTATCTTTCTTTCTTTATTTCTTCCTTCCTTTATTCTGTCTATAAAGACAGCTTTTTTCTTTCTTTCTTTCTTTCTTTCTTTCTTTCTTTCTTTCTTTCTTTCTTTCTTTCTTTATTTCTCTCTATCTCTCTTTCGCTCTCTCATGTGTAATGACACTGCTTGACATTTCCACTGCTAGTTACCCAGAGTTCATTTCCTGACAGTCTGAGCTGAGGCATATCCAATAAAAAAACTGGAAGGAATATTCAATATTGCACCTCCATAGAGGATCCATGTTTTGTCATTCCTGTCGTCTTTGTTCTTGACATTTCTAGGGTGCAAAATGTCTATTATGACTTTACACTGCTATGTTTCACATGAATTCACATTAACACATTTCCACAGAAATGATCATTTGTGCTTTCAGCTAGTGATTTCAGTCCATTATTCTGGTCATGAACCAGCCGTAGCAGGTTTAAGACTCTGATGATGCCGCGCAGGAAAAGGGAAATAGGCAGGAAGGAGTAAAAATGTCAAACTCAATGAATTCATCTCGGTAACATGTATACAGCACACCAACCGCTGCCGAGGAGAGCGCTGTGCACTTAATGGCCACCGTATTTGATTATGTGATTCTTGCGTACAATAAAACGAATTACGATAATTTAGTGTTCAATATGGAATACACTAGACTGTACCGAGATGGACGTTGTGACCACAGAAGAGGCTTGTGCAAAATTAATGTCACTATCTGTTTGCAACCACATCATTTTTAATGTTATTGCTGAGCAGGGGAATCGAAAATGAAAACTCTTATCTGTGAGTGTTGTATTGATTGAAGGTGGTAAGGTAAGGATTTTCAGATAGTCAATTACTACATTTAGATAGCACTCTTTTTGTCATTTGTTCTCTCTGTGTGATACAATCGCCGCAGAATAGAGTAGTTATATGTTGTTATTCTTCGCTTTTATACAGTATCTCCACTGCACATCACACCAAAACAGTCTAAATGTTTTTTTACTAATTTAAAATGAAGTCCGTGGCTGTCTTCATTTCTAAAAAGTAAATTAATAATATGTATGTTTTTCCCCCATATATACTGTATAGAGCTGTATATAGCTTGGATTTTCATAGTTTGTTGGCCCATGAAGACTGACTGTTTTAGTGCCCATAATAGGCTATTTTTGGATGTGGCTCCAGCAATGCCTGACAGCGTATTCGGCACATGCAGGGTGAGGGGAATCATCAGAAATCAACTTTTTCTATCAGCTCAGAGCAATTGACTGATGATTCACTGCGACATCTCTGCTGATTTCCAAATGAAAAGCAGGAGCTTGCTGAATAAACATTCAGCTGATTGGCACCACATTGAGTTCATGGATTCTTTGATTGCACACCAGTTATATATTATCTATTTGTGGCATTATGCAAAATTTTATTCATGTCTGAGTCATGCTATAGGCTACTGTGGCAAAGCTGTGTGGGGTGAATTTTGCTAAATTGTTGTGCCACTTTCCCACGTGGCATTTATTTACAACCCGCAATCAACTTTAACCAGACCTAATGTGCACCAGTAGAGCACTGCGCTTAAATTAAGTCATTAATTAAAATAATAAATAAAGAGCAAAAAAAACAAACAGATAAAGAGCAAATGAGAGAGTTGATTCTTTTGCGGTATTTCTCCAGAAATTATTTAACTGATTAATTTGCATGTCTTTGTGTAGTGACCAACTATGTAGGGTGAATTCGCTAAATTGTTGTGCCGTTTTACAATGAGGTTTTTATTTATCATCCACAATCAACTTTAACCAGTAGAGCACTGCATTTAAATGAAGTCATTAATTAAAATAATAAATAAAGAGCAAAAAAGAAACAGATAAAGAGCAAATGAGAAACCTTATTCTTCTGTATTTATCCAGAAATTATTTAACTGATTAATTTGCATGTCTGTGTATAGTGACCAACTATGTACAGTAGGGTAAATTTACTCAATATTTGTGCTATTTTACAATATCGTTTTTATTTGCCACCCGCAATCAACTTTAACCAGTAGAGCACTGCACTTAAATTAGGTCATTAATTAAAATAATAAATAAAGAGCAAAAAATAAACAAATAAATAGCAAATGAGAGTTGATTCTTATTATATGCAGTATTTGTCCAAAATGAATTAATGAATTAATTTTTACTATCTGCAATCAGTTTTTTTATATAATGCATTTTTACCACCTGCATTCAACTTTGACCAGACCTAATATGCACCAGAGCATTTTAAGCCTTTCATTAAAATAATAAAGTAAAGAGTAAAGTATCCAAAGTAAATTAATGCATGAATAAATTAATGCATTTTTACCATCTGTAATCAACTTACTAACCAATCCTAATATGCACCAACCATTCACCAAGAGCTAAAAATAAACAAATAAAGAGCAAATGAGAGAGAGCTCATTCTTTTTATATGCAGTATTTATGCAGTAATGTATACATTTATTTACTGATTATTTATATTACATATATTTCATAACAGCTGATCCCAATAAAGTTCAAAAGTATATTAGAAATGCATGCATATTGCCAGGCTATAATATAATTATAATTATATAATAATATAATTTTGTTGCTTATGATGCAATAATTGCATTAATTCTTATATGTACAGTTAAATGTGATGCATGGTTTTAGTTTAATAATGAATGCTTACGGTTTTTCATTTTATAGCTTTGAATTTTGTTTGCATCATTCAATCACTTTCAGTATTATATAAAGCTCTATATAAATAAAGGTGACTTGATATGAGTTGACATATATCAGTCACATGCATAAAATTTTCAGGCCGTGATTTGCGTCCGAATCGAAATCGAGTCCACTAATACATCCCGAAGCCAAATCATGTTAACATTTTTCCGAACTCATGTTAACATATTCCTCTGTCCACCTTAATTTGCTTTCCCAGCCGCCATGAAGGTGAACAAGCATTCCGATTAGATGCTGAGGGGTTCAACCTAAATTAAAAAGTATTTTTAAATGGTGCCCGGACCGGTCCATACCAAGCAGCAGTCTATATGCAGCGCTCCCCCGTTACGCTCAAGGTCACGAGGGGCGAAGAGTTTTAATTGAAAATGAAATTGTCTACCTGATGGGTTCACCTAATTATGAAATATTAGAGCGGAGAGCACGGATCAAGAACGTGGGAAATTATGAAGGGATCACCTTGGAATATTGCGGTATGTGATGTGCCACGAACCTCTGACCAATGGCAACTAATCTTAGCTTCAAATTAAAGCCTGTGCTCTCTATCCTCAAACCAGAAACACAAATCCCATGAAATAATGAACATAATCTAAAGGCCGTCATCTGCCTCAAAGCCTGCTTCTTGAAAACTATTGGTATCGCGAGGAAGCATCATTATCATACATATGATATCGGTTTTGGTATAGGCTGAAGCCACCGGACGGGTTTTGATGACAAGCGGCGACGCTAAGCCTCGTCCCCGGCTTCACAACATGATGACAAAAGCATATGACATTTGGAGTATGGAGTTTCTGTCTTTCCATGCCATCACCGAGACACGCTAATGGGTCCTGACATTACAGCTGTAAGAGATGCCAACCATAAAATGTGACAGACAAAGGGTTATCTAGGGAAAAGAAAATACCTAGAACCCGACGACACCCCCTTCCGGTGCCTTTCGAGTCCTCTGGCACTGCAGGACAAATGACCATGGCTTATCTAGGGCTGGATAGAGACACAATCCAGTACGTTTGGTGTTAATGTTTGATAGCGGTTGCCTCAGGCAGGACACAAAAACTCAAGGCAATAAGGTCAATAGGTTTCGGGCAGTCTATTGAACACAGCCCTGTGGCTATTTTCTATTCCTTGCACTTTCTGGAAGTCTTGTCCTTCTGAGCTGCCTTCATCATGACTGGGTGTCTTTTTCCAGAAACGTGCTGTTTCGGCTTCCTTTGAGTCCGGGACCCATGTGTATATCCGGCTCTTTTGAGTTTGCTTATGTATCGATCGCCATACTGTATTTATATTTCATGTTCAGCCCTTCAAAGCGCAAGCTCTTCGGCCGGCCGTGATAAACATTATGGTAAATGGTTGGAGCGATGTCAAAGTGCTCTGACTTTTGTCCTGTGATTCAGTTAATCTTGCATATAAACAAAGAGGATGGCTGAAAGACTTTAGAGGAATAATTATGGTTTTCATGCGCATTAGTGACTTCAACCTAAAAAACTCAGAGTTCATGTATCCGTTTTATTTATTTTTTTTCATCTCTCCCTATTGGACCTAAACAACAAATGGAAAACATCAAACAGCATCTTCTCTGTTCTATAAGCCTGGCAGCTTTGGGTCTGTACATGATTTAGTTAAACATTTTACTTTTTTTTTTTTAGGAAACATGATCTTCCTGTGTACATAAAAACCAAAAACCACATCCTTCCCTTTTCAATATCCATTATCGTAACTTAGTTACTCTAGAATAACTGTAAATAAACACATGCCCATTTATTTTACCTCTGATACTTTAAGGTGAGCTGATTTTATTAAAGGGTTAGTTGTCCCTTCAGATGACAATTAAATGAAAGCCTACACTCTTAAAAATAAAGGAGCTTCACAATGCCATAGAAGAAAGCTTTTTTGTCTAAAGGGTTCCATAAAGAACCTTTAACATCTGAAGAACCTTTCTGTTTCACAAAAGGGTCTTTGTGGTGAAAGAAGATTCTTCAGATTATAAAAAGGTAAGAAAGAGATGGTTCTTTAAAGAACCATTGACTGATTAGTTCTTTGTGGAACCAGAAATGGTTCTTCTATGGCATTGCTGTGAAGAACCTTTTTAAAGCATCTTTATTTTTAAAATTGTATCTGACTTCCTTCTTTCAGACGAATCCAACCAGAGTTATTTTAAAAGTTGTTCTGGCTCTTCCAAAGTCTATTATGGCTCTATTATGGTGTTTCTCTTCATCAGTCCAAAACAAGTCCAATAAAGTGCATCCATCCATAATATAAAGTGTCTCACACAGCTCTGGGGGGTGAATAAAGGTCTTCTGTAGTGAATCAATGCGTTTTTGTAAGAAAAATATCCATATTTAAAACATAAGAATCACTTTAGCTTGTGCAAACTCTCGTACACGGAAGCTGTTCCAGGCAGATGACGTTGGACGTCAGCATTACGCATGCGCCTGTGAGCCTAGTGAAAACCAGCGTTTGTTTACAGGAGCAATGGGAAGCAAAGTTTTCTTACTATAGCAAAGGAAAATCAGTCTCCTCTTGGCTTATATTGAAATCCTCCAACATTTTTCTTTACAAATCCTCATTTTGTACTTCTAATTAATAAAAAAATGCATCGATTCACTACAGGAGGCCTTTAGTCACCCCCTGGAGACGTGTGAGACACTTTTTATTATGGATGTATGCACTTTATAGGACTTGTTTTGGACTGATGAAGAGAAACACCCGCCCACTGCCATGATAAAGCTTGGGAGAGCCAGAACAATTTTTAATATAACTCCAGTTGGATTTGTCTGAAAGAAGGAAGTCCTATACACCTAGGATGCCTGGTGGGTGAGTAAATAATGGGCTAATTTTTATTTTTGCGTCAACTAATCCTTTAAACCCCACTTTTGACCTCAATTCATGCCAGCATGTTGTGATACAAAAAATACATACCTCAAAAAGAAAGCCCCTCCCAGAAATGTGTTTTGATATTTTTGCAGTCACGTATACATGTGCTTAAATATACATGAGTTTGTTTGCACTGGCTGGTAATAAATATGCTGAGACTTGATGTAAAAACTACGATTTAATGGCATATTTCTGAAATAAGGATCTTAATATACTCTCTGCACATCGTGTGATTACTTGTGAGGAATGGGATGCTGGTCTAACATGCGGCTCTTCTATATTCTGGGCCTTGCCGAAGCGCTGGTGACAGGCGTTTGACAGGTAGACAGTGGAGTGTAGGGGAAGTGAGTGGAGGAAAAACATGTCTTTGGAAGAGGAGCCCTGGAACTGTCTGCTGTATGGGCACTCTAAATATATTCTTATGAAGCCATACATAGAGTGCATTCATCTCAACACATCAGTATTATGCATTTGCAATTGAGTTGTAAAATATTCATATCTTTGGTGGTGCTTTGCAGTATAGCTGCATTACTTTATATAATGCTTAACGGGTCATTAGTGGATATATCTAAACCTTTTTTATTGTTGAAATGTCATGAAATTTGATTTATCCTTATAATGTAATATAATGATTAGTTCACTTCCAGAATCAAAATTTCCTGATCATTTACTCAGCCCCATGTCACCCAAGATGGTAATGTCTTTCTTTCTTCAGTCGAAAAGAAAATAAGGTTTTTGAGGAAAACATCATTTGAGGACTTCAATGGTGACCAAAGGGTTGAAATTTAGTTTCAATCTACACGACCCCTGCTATAGAATAAGGGTCTTATTTAGTGAAACAATCATTTTCTAAATAAAATTAAATTTATATACTTTTTAACCACAAATGCTCGACTTGCACTAGCTTTGCGATGCAGATCCGCGTCTTCCCGCATTGCGTAATCACATTGAAAAGGTCACGCAAGGTTAGATCTTCATCTGTGTGCTCCGGTTCAAAAAGGTAGGGTAGTGCAAAAAATTCCATCTCATTTTCTTCTCCAACATCAAAACCTTCCGACATTGTAGTTTTACCTTTTTTTTGGTAAAGGGCAATTAGCTTTCTTTGCACAGTTGCTTTGTAAACACTAAGTCGGTACCTTCCTCTATGTCAAATTGGCGTAATAACGAAATGCATGAGGTCGAGCTTTTAAATATTTTTTGAAAATAACCGATCATTTTGGTAGATAAGACCCTTATTCCTCGGCTGGGATCATTTAGAGCCCTTTGAAGCTGCGTTGAAACTGCAATTTGGACTTTCAACCCATTGGCCACCATTAAAGTCCACTATATGGACAAAAATCCTGGAAAAAAAATCCTTTTCGACTGAAGAAGGAAAGGACATGAACATCTTGGATGACAAAGGGGTGAGTAAATTATCAGGAAAATTTTCATTTCAGAAGTGAACTAATCCTTTAGTGTTTTTAGTTTATTTTTAAAACATGGTTTTATGCACTATATATTTTACAGTGCCGTGGCATTTTTCAATTGTACATGCTTAAGAGTAGACTTTCTTACTTCTAACATATATTTGTAAAACTTAGGAAGCATGCAAGCATTTGTTGTATGTATATGTTTATATATGGGGTAAGTTTTCACAAGGAGGTCTGCCATTAAATTTGTGGAACACAAAAAAGTGTAAAAGGTGACAAAAACGAATTATTAATAGCAAAAGAAAAAATATATACATTGTTTAAATTTTGCGAAATTTACAAGATACGTGACAACTTTTTGCAATACAAATGTAATTTATAAAATGTACACAACTCATCTTTTTTTTAATCCTCATTTTAAACCTCATTCATGAAACTAGTATTTTTTTTATCTAAACTGTTCTTAAAGCCATTCTGACATATGTTTCTGATTAATGAAAGTGTTTATATTTTTTTTAAATATTAGGCAATGACATTGCATTTTAATAGCACCATTTAACATAAAATGCATAATAGCAAAATTATTTAACCAAATAAATATAAGTTTCACATTTTCATTGACAAACTTAATTGAAAAATGATTCAAAACAGTAATCTGTTTTCCTTTTTATTATAGATTATTATTCTGAGCACCAGTAGTATTTGTCTGCAAGAACACTTTAATTGAATAATATTTGTTAGGCATATGGCCAATTAGTCTCTTTTGCATTTATGCATAATACTGGAGCCAAACATGAAAAGGCACTTGTGAAGATTTCACAATATTTCTGTACATGGGTGGGTATTATAAATTGTGAATGAGCATGCATATGCGCCCTACATACCATTAACATACATCAAATTTGTCAATCCAGAGGAGAGTTTAAATGCAAATTATTACAAATGTAACATTTACTAGCTTCACTACCCTTCAGTCAGACTACTGGCTTGCCACTCTACCTCTGGACTATGGCTAGAAAAAGCAAGAGGTTATAATGACAACAGCACAAAATATTCAGATATTCCAAAACTGATGGCATGTCCCCTTGATGCCTGAAAGACTTTCTGTTCCCTGTGGAGCAGAGGCAGGCGAAGAGACTTAAAAGAGTATTGGGTCAGGAGCAGGGATGGGGAGAGCTTCTCTGTTTACATGAAAGTGAGAAAAATGGTTTCTGTTGCAGAGAATGAGAGAAGCAGAAATGTTAACATCTTACAGCAGCTTAAGAACTTTTTCATTTTTGAAAGTGTGATTTATTGAAATCATCACACCCCCTAAGGTGTCCCAGACCATCTTCAATAAATCGCAGGCTGCTGTCACAAAGCAAGTCGCTAAGCTTTCTGTTTTTTATGGCGCCAATGCCTAATACTTCACAAATCCATCAGTGCTATAAAACAGTAACTCAGACAACACCCCCTCTGTGGAAACGAACGCCCCTCACAGCACTCTGGCTATTCTTAGCTCTTTTACAGAGAATTGGACGTGGACCTTCCTTGAATCAGATGTCGAATAGAAAGCGGTCAGTCTGAGACATACATCACAGACACAAAGAGACCCTGAGGGTTGTTTATTAAATATTTCTAACCGCTAATTAACCACCCCCACTTCTAGGCATTGCCATTGTTAACGATTCTATCATTTGCAGGTACATTTATTTTGTGAGACAATGGCTTGAGCGCGGCAGCTGGCCTTCTGTCCTGCCAGTAAAGGCTTGAAAGATGGCCCACCTTTGATGCCATGTACTCACTATCTGCCTGACCATAGAGGCAGTTACCAAAATATATTGCTAAAGGGAAAAGAACAAATCACTGGTGACTAACAGATATATTGCAGATCCGGAGGCATAGTTTATTCCCTCCCATCCCAAAGGAATTTATTTGATGGTATAGACTAGTGTTGTGTGAGTTAAAAGCCCACTGGTGTTCTTGTATATGATGCTACAGTTTGAAAGCTACATCCGGATGAAACCAATACGCATGAATTTGACATCTAAACCAGTTTTGGGTCTTTTATGTTATTTTCCTCATATGTGATATCATATTTCCCCACAGAAGCCAATGACATTGTAGTAAACACATCAAAAACAGCCCTGACGGAATGGGCGATAGCTTAAAGCCTATCTGCAGATGTTCTTGGCAAGCCTTAACACATATTTTGAGGACTACCAATGGTTACTGAGTTCAAATCAGCCACCACGCTTTACAAACTGATATGAATGGCGAGTGAGTTTTCGAGTAGGCAGTGCGTGGCTCTGTCTGTGCCCTTACCTCCAAAGCTTTCCGTAATCTCTCACACATATTGCTTCATCCATCTTTGTTATCTCTTCATAAGAGCACCGGCTCTGTATACAAGGCGGATATTTTACCCCAAAGAAATTGTTTCCTTCCTTTTACATTTCAAAAAGTGTTGTCCGTTGAACATTTCACTTCTCTGGCAGATTTCTCCACATATGTAAATTTGTCCTTTTACTTTGCGTTTTGTCCAGAGTGGAGGTCAAAAAGTGTCTTTCTTTTATTTTCTTTCTTTCGTCTTTCCGGGCTCTCATTGTGTTCTGTTTTATCTTTTCATGAAGAAGATAAATACATGAAGTATACATACGTTGTGGTGTTATATTAACTATTTAAACTAATTAATAAACTATTGATTCATAAGCAGAATACAATAATACAGCAATAACACAATGCATAATAAACCATAATCCTACAGATTCTTCAGTTCTTAATACTGTGTGTGGTTACCTTGATGATCTTTGACTGTTCTGTTGTTTTCTGATGGTTGTTCATGAGTCCCTTGTTTTTTCTGAACAGTTAAACTGAGCAAAGTTCTTCAGAAAGATTCTGCAGATGCTTCAGATTTCCAGCATCTTTTGCATATTTGAACCCTTTCCAGCAGTGACTGTTTGATTTTGAGATCCATCATTTCACACTGAGGACAACTGAGGGACTCAAACACAACTATTAAAAAAAGTTCAAACATTCACAGATGCTCCAGAAGGAAACACAATGCATTAAAATCCGGCAGTTGAACACTTTTTGAATTTGAAGATCAAGTTAAATTGTACTTAATTTGTCTTCCAGGAAACATGCAAGTATCTTCTGTTGCTTTCTAAGGGCAGTACTAGTTGGATAAAAATTATATTTTAACAAAATAAGAAACATTTGGACATCTTCATCCTGTTCAAAAGTTTTCACCCCCTGGCTCTTAATGCATTGTGTTTTCTTTTGGAGAATCAGTCAATGTTTGAAACCTTTTTCTAATAGTTGTGTTTGATTCCCTCAATTATCCTGAGTGTGAAAAGATGGATCTCAAAATCATACAGTCACTGCTAGAAATATGCAAAAGATGCTGGAAAACCAAGGGTTACCAAACTTTTGAAGGGGGTTATTTTAATCATTTCATACATTTTTTGTCTTGTGGACTATTTGTATACATATTTTATGTCAAATATCTCACTCAGGACGGCACTAAATAAAAAAATAACATGCATTTTGCATGCTCTCTCTTATTTTGTTAAAATTATTAACATTATTTTCACATTTCCCAAACTTTTTGCATACCACTGTATATATGGAAAACAATCCAATGCTCTCCATTGACTCTTAAATGCTTGTTTTTGGGGGTCGACAGCTTATAAAAACATAGTTCTGTGTTTTTTTTTAGCTTGTTTACTGTACACCTTGTCACACAGCTTTTATGTTCTGTCTGTCTATAAGTCAGAAATAACAAGAAGGCAGCTTCCCGCAATACAAAGTCAATGGAGAGTGTTGGATTGTCTTCCCCCTCGCTGGGTGTGGTTTTCAGATTTGAAGGAAACAAATGAAGAACAAATGTCATTAATATGGTAAAATAAAAGGTAACCAGTTACAGCACCTCAAATGTGATGTAATTATACATCCATATATATTTTAACCTTAGATTTTGATGTAGTGTTTTTCAAGTTGTCAAAAACACATAACCAGTCATCTGCAGGCGTTTTACCGTTTATTTTTGTATGTGTATTTTTCACATTTCAAATTGTGGCTGAATTTATTGCTTCTCCTCACATGCTGGCCCATGTACACAATAAGTCCTCCTGGCAGGGAGGGAGAGCGCAGCATGGATCTTGTAGCACTCTCTATGTTATTATCATGATCAGTGCTGATTGCTGATTGTTATGGTGTTTGCACCTCTCTTCTATTCAGCCCATGCTGTGTGTTTGGGCAGTGCTGATTGTGTTGATGCTAACACCCCCTCCTCTTGTCTTCCTAATGGAGGAGAGGCCTGAACACACCAGAGGAGAGGAGAGGTAGGACCACACCAGACATAATGAACACCAGACAATCAAGACCATCAGTCCATGGGAGAGTGGAAAAAAAGGGAAAAAGTCAAGTAGCTAGAAGAGTAGAGCACAGCCAATCTTTTGTCCCCTCCAAAAAAAGAGCTTCAATTTCCTTTACCTCCCATTCTCACTTTAAAACACATGGAGAGAGGGATGTTTGGAAAGATAATACGGCAGCATCTTATTCTTGGAGCGTGTGAGTGGCAGCGTGGAGATTTAGTTATTTATTTTTATTTATTTCCAGATCAGACACCAAATGGAATCTTTTATCCGCTGCTTGTTTTTAATCAACGCTAACAAAAGAAAAGACAGTGGCGAGAGTCTGACCCGCCGTGTTTCGGGGGACAGCCTCTTTCTGTGGTCACTTTGTCCTTGATTTTGTTCTTTTATTTGTTTTGCTGTTTTAATCTCAGCCAAGTCAATAATATACTTTGTTGTCTGAAAATGGTGTGTCGGGAAAAAAAAGGTCTCCCTCTTTTGTTGAAATTACCTGCCTGTGACTTCTCTCTCCTCAGGACTCGGGGATGAAGTAATCATTAAATGTTGTTTTCTGCCCGCAATTACTTTCCTTTGCAATGGGTCAAACACAGCATGGATAGAGACGAGAGTGAAGAGGGATGGAGAGGCGGGTGTGTGAATGAGGAAAAGAGGAAGTAGATTTGAACAAGTTTAATATATCTGGGCAATCAGCTGAGAGCTCAACTGAAGTTTCTTATGCTCAACAAGGCTGCATTTATATTATAACAGTATTATTGTTAAATATTGTTAAAATTTTAAATAGAACAGCCCTTTTAAATAGTAGTTTATTCCTGTGATCAGTGCATCATTACTCCAGTCTTCAGTGTCACATGATCCTTCGGAAATCATTCTAATATGCTATTATTGCTATTAATATTAAAGGACATTTCGTATTATCAGTGTTGAAAACCGCATTTATTTGAAAAAGAAGGTTATTGTAAGATTATAAAATTCGTGGCTGTCTTTATTTGATTAATTTATGCCTTTGCTGAAGGGGAAAAAAATGACTGACCCCAAACTCTTGAATGATAATGTATGGCAGCTCCAATAAGTATTTTGGACAGTTAACACATCTGTGATCTATGGATGTTCCTGCCACTGAACAATTGCTTTTTATCTCATAATTACTTCTCTTTTTTTTTCTCTTGCAACTGTGAGTTTACATCTCGCAATTCTGACTTTTTAGAGTTATAAATCAGGATTGTGAGACATAAACTCACAATTCTAAGAACATATCAGTCTTTTTTTCCCATCAGAAATTGACTTTATAACTCGCAGTTATTTCACACAGATCTGAGAAAAAAGTCAGAATTGTGAGATACATTGCAATTACCTTTTTCAGAACATATCATTTGACTTTATAACTCGCAGTTGCAAGTTTATATCTCATCATACTAAGAAAAAAAGTAATTGAAGTTTTTATCTTAGTATTCTAACTTTATTTCTAACAATTGTAAGTTTATATGCCCCTATTCTAACTTTATAACTTGCAGTTGTGAGTTTATATCAATTGCGGGATATAAAGTCGGAATTGGGAGTTATGTAGTTAGAATTGCAAGATATTAACTCTTAATTAATATCTTGCAATATTATATTATATTATATTTATTTATATATTATTATATTATATATAAACTATATATTGCAATTCTGTAATATAACATTATAAATTCTTTTTATTTCACACAATTTCTTGATATAAACTAGCAATTTTTGCAACCCTAATAAAAACTAAAAAAGGTAATTTTTTTCTCACAATTGCAACTTTACATCTTGCAATTCTAAGGAAAAAGGTCAGAATTGCAAAATGTAAAGTTGCAATTGTGAGAAAAAAAAGTCTTAAATGTGAGATACATCGAAATTACTTTTTTTAGTTTTTATTAGGGTTGCAAAAATGTGGAAAATTTCCGGTGAATTTCGGCAACATTCCAGAAATTTTGGAAACTTTCCAGGATTTTTTGGAAATTTACCAGAAACTTTCCACCCCTTTGCAACCCTAGTTTTTATTCAGTGGCGGAAACAGGCTTCCATCATTTCCAAATGTGTTTGACCTTTTGTCTCCCTCTCATCTGTACAGTTAATATCTTCCACTGAATGGACAAACACAGTTGGAGCTATGAATGGCTGAAAGTCACACTTAAAAAATGCTGTCATTTCACAGATAACAAAATATCAAACCATGTGAGTTCTGCTAAAAATATTATACTTTTTTTTTTTTTTTTTCAAAACTAACTTTTTCCAGCCATTTTTGCTATTAGTTTTAATCAAGTGGTCCCAAGGTGATTTTTAGTGGATGGATGAAATCGGTTCCCCACAAGTTCACACAGGTGTCCTATTGCAGAGCCACCACAGGTGCTGTTTATCACATAAACATTCCCCTAACGTCTGACAACCATAAAGAGTCCAAATACTTCTTGTCTTAGGCCTATATAAGGACTTTATAGTGTTCTAGCTCAGACGAAAGCTCATTTTTAGAGCGTAAGTGTACATTGGTAGAGTGTGACAAATAGCTTTACAGCAGAGGTTGTTTGTAACACCCTTATATGGAAATGGTTTGAGCTTCATGCACAAGCTCACTCATTTAGAATAATCCCAATTCATCGCTATTAGAGTAAAAGTAACACATTTAAGCATGCATGCACCTGGAATATTTTTGCACACAAGAGAATTTATATGCAATCATTAATGAGCTATAAATTAAAGGCCACTTTTTTCATAGCTGCTTCACTATAAATTATGCACCTTGATTAAAAATGTGTTGAGGGGCTGTCAGTTGACTCCACCCTTTTGAGAGGACGGGCATATTTTAGTCTAGTCAACTTGTGAAATATAGCGCATCTGCATAATGCCACAGCAGTTTCCATTTCATAAGGATTGAGTCAATTAGATGTGCTTTGAAAAGCTGAAAAAAAATTAGTTTAAGTCTAATTAAATAATTGCACACTATTTGGTAATTATTTCTAAGTCTTGATTCCTCCACAACCAATCAGAACTTATAATTATTGTAAATGCAGAGCGTAAACAAACATAATAATTGTCTAATTAAATAGAAAAATGTCTTTAAGAATCCTCAGACAGGTCAGTGTTGTTTTGATGAATGTATTCGTATGACAGCATTCGTACTGTGAATGTGCTTGTGTTGTAAGCGATGTCTGTTGCACAGGTGTGAAAGATGATAAACAAGTAGCGAATTGAGAAGAAAAAAGTCTGAACATTTGCCAGGCATAAAGCACATGCTTCTCTTTGTAAGATGCTCTTTTTCATGAGGAGAAATAGTCTGTGCCAGATTTTTATTCAAATACAGGAAACATGTGCACATGTGTTGCCCTGAAGTTTTTAGTTTTTTTTATTGCCGACTAACAGATGGTGGGATGTGTACTTTGCGTATTCAGGGGGCCATTATTCAAAAAAAAAAAAAAAAAAAAAAACACTCCATCTTGTGCTGGACCCCAGAGCAACTCAGCTGTGCAATTGTGAATTATAACTTCCCCCTGAAATTGTCATGCTGTTTGTCAGTCGGTCATTTAATCTCAACAAGGGCATTTTTTATCATCTAGTGTATATAGAATTCCACAACTCTCTTTTTCTCTGTTCAGTCTTCAATCAAATCAGTAATTACACTGATAAACAAGTTTGTAAAATATTTTAATCACAAATTACACAACCTGCTGATTAATTAATCAAATTATTCGCAACTAATCACGCATATTCACTAAACAAAAGATAATTCATAGATATTATTGTGGCAGTCAAGTAGAGCAAAAAATAGAAATTGGCTTTGTAAGGCAGCGTATTGTTTGTTACATTTCCACATCACTGAACATAAGCTAGCCTAGTTGTTGTAGTCTATCGCATGTCTCAGACTGCTGTACTGTTCTGTTACAACTCGCTGTGTTTTCGGGGTCGTGCACTATTAAAGGAATAGTTCACACAAAAATAAAAATTTGCTGAAAATGTACCCATCCTCAGGCTATGGAAGATGTGGATGAGTTTGTTTCTTCATCAAAATAGACACTGCATCACTTGCTCACCAATGGATCCTCTGCAGTGAATGGGTGCCGTCAGAATGAAAGTCCAAACAGCTGATAAAAACATCACAGTAATCCACACCACTCTAGTCCATCAGTTAACATCCTGTGAAGTAGGGCTGTTCAATTAAACGAAATTCGGTTTCGATTTCGATTTCTGCTTCAAACGATCATGAAAATGCATTAATCGAAATGAAATTATTATTGCGCCCCATTCCGCCCCCTTTCCACTGGTGTGCTTCGCTCCTCCATAAAAGCCTTATTTCACATGCAAATCAGCTAAATCATGTAACGTGACTTTCATAAAACGGGACGTGCTTGATTTATTAATGTTTCTTCGATGTTGTGTTTTTAATAGCGCAAAAGAGAACTTGCGCTGTTCTGTGTATGCGCTCAGAGACGGAGCATAACATGGACATTTAAAGTTATCTTTTAGCTCAGGGTGTGCCTAAACAGTCAGATACACATTTCAAAATGAGGCGCTTGGCGATTATTCATGTAAACTCTTGTCAGTTATGTCTTAAATGACCATAAACAGTTGAGAATGAAAATATGTGTGTAACAGTATTTTGGACCCGTGTGGTACAGCGGCAACACATAATATTCCTTCTGCCGTCTCTGTGCCTAATATTAATAAAACGTAAAAATACAAAGAGAAATATTCCTCACTGCTCTTGAATGAAGGACGTTTGTAGTTTTAATAAGAAACAAAGCATGTTAAACTGTTACAGTGAAGATACTGTTTTATTTTACATTCAAATAATTATATTCAATTTCTGTAGTATTTTTAGACTACTTTAGATTTGCATAAAAATGTTCAGTATTTTTTTTTAAAGCAACCTTTTTTCTCACTGTATTGCTGTCCTTAAAGGGATGGTTCGGAGTAGATTTGACTTCGTTGCTATGCACTCCGAAGCCCATGTAAATACCCCATCCGAAAGCTTTTTTACCTTAGTCAAACACGTCGACGTCACTTCTCTGGTTTGGGAAAAGCACGTAAAAGTCCACCTACAAGTTGACATGCACACAGATGTAGTGGGAGGACTTTTACGTGCTTTTCCCAAACCAGGGAAGTGACGTCGACGTGTCGCCATTTGTAGTTTTTGAGACTAGTAGGGATCGGGTAAAAGTTGTTTTTAAAACTCTTACAAATTTTCCGATGCAGCGTTTTGTGAGTACATACCCTATTACACTACTGTAGAAGTTTGGTAAGATTACGTGCACGTTTAGTGGTACAATGTACGGCTGTAGCAAGCCATTCAAAAAACTCTGATATCTCCCTCAATGTTTGACTAAGGTAAAAAAGCTTTCGGATGGGGTATTCACATGGGCTTCGGAGTGCATAGCAACGAAGTCAAATATACTCCGAACCATCCCTTTAAATGAATCACTATACAGTTATCACTATAGAGTTTTTGACCCTGCCATAACCGTTTAAATAATTGTGATTACAATATTGACCAAAATAATCGTGTGTATTTTTGCCAAAATCGAGCAGGCCTACTGTGAAGTGAATAACTTTGTTTGTAAGAAACATATTCATGGATTGTTTTTACTTATTAACGGTGGTTGATCTGTGCATATTTCTCTCCTTATGCAGACAAAACAACTTTTTCACTAAATAAAGCAATATTATGGATAGAGGACTCCTTTTTACTTCACAAAGCCTGTGGATTATTTTTGGATTATTGTGATGTTTTTTATCAGCTGTTTGGACTTTCATTCTGACGGCACCCATTCACTGCAGAGGATCCATTGGTGAGCAAGTGATGTAAAGCTACATTGGGTGAACTATTCCTTTTGATGCAGCATTTTTTAAGTCTATGTTAGAAGTAGTTTTGCTTTGAAACATAGGTTTCATGCAAAAACATATTAAAAAACATATGAAACCATGCTTTGTATTTATTTCCAGCCTTGAATGAATTATTTTATAGGAAATCAGAAGACATGCATTTTTAATTTTAATGCATTCATTTTTAGGCACATTTACACAATATATATATATATATTATTTAGATCCCTTAATGCTAAACTTATTGAGTTTATTGAGACAAAAGTTGCAGTTAATAGTTTATAGAATTGGACTAATTGTCACCATATTTTCATATATGTGCACTGGCTAGCAATTTGTTAATTAAATGAATTTGTAAATGAATGTATTATAACATGTTACAAAGTCATAATTAAGATTAATATGAAAGGTAACCTTTAACTGTTAAAATCTAGAATGTTGGAGCCGTGAAGATGCTGAAAAGGAAATCAGAAGGCATGCATTTTTAATTGAATGCATTTATTTTTAGGCACATTTACAAAAATATACATTTGTATATATATATATATATATATATATATATATATATATATATATATATATATATATATATATGTTTGTATTTTTCTGCATGACCAGATTTTAGATCACTTCATGCTAAACTTAACAACTACCTTATTAAAAAAAGCAGTCAAATTGGGAGTTTATTGAGACAAAAGTTGCAGTTAATAGTTAGTTAATAGTGAGAATTGGACCTTAAAATAAAGTGTGACCATATTTTCATTTATGATTGTGCACTGGCTACCAATTTGTTAATTAAATGAATTTGTAAATGAATGCATTATAACGTGTTACAAAGTCATCATTAAGATTAATACGAAAGGTAACCTTTAGCTGCTGAAATCTAGAAAGTAGGAGTCGTGAAGATGCTGAAAAGCTCCGGTAAGTGTATAAAATATGTTGTATGGCTCCACGGAGCCTGGAATTTCCTTAACATATTGTCGTTGCTGGAGTGTTGCATGCCCCTGGCCTCGAGTTGTAATTTATTTTTGCGATGCATGTCACAGTTTACATCCCACTGTACATTTGTACATTTGGGACTTCATGAATATATAATAGCTAAGAGCAGCATGAAATCATACGGATCTCCTCTGCAAAAGTAAAAGTGTAAATCACTCATAAGCAGCGATGAAATACGAGAGTGGTGCTGGAGTGGAGCTGGTGATGAAATGCATCTAGCCTGCAGTAAGTGGCCTTTCCCTGATTCATGAGAATGAAAAGTGGGCCTCTTATTTCACCTGATGGTTGTGTCCAACCCTTGAGTGAAAAATGGCATCTTTCCCCTTGTAAAACACCCATGGGGTTAAATAGCTCCATTATTATTAATGACCATCCATTTGCCAATCTAGATGTGGAGTCAGAGTGGTTGTGTAATGAAATGATAAAGTCCATGTAATTACAAACTCAATTATTATCTTTCAAATTTCATTTTGTTTGACAGCATGGGATTTGTTTGAAGCCCATGCCCTTTGTTTAATCTGCATTGCATGCGTGTACAGCAGGGTCCAGAAGATTGTGACCACATTGGAAACTTGGCATTCAAAATCTAATTTAGGACGGAAGTAAACAGGAGATTTTAGAATTTTAGAAAAACACTGATGTAAAATGAATGAGAAATATTTTGAATTGTGTAGTGTTTCAAATTCACTAATCAGATAAGCCAATTTGTGACACACTGACCATATTAACTCCTGCACAGAGAGTGAAGCACAAAAAGCTCATTAGATTCAGTCACAAGTGTTTTCAACAACTAGTTGAAAACCCTCTTAAAGTAAAGGGGGTAGTTAGTTAGGTAGTTTGTTTTATTTTTATTTTCTAAGTTAATGACATGAATGAAAGTTTATTTGGTTTAGTTTTAGTTTAGTTTAGTTTAGTTTAGTTTAGTTTAGTTTAGTTTAGTTTAGTTTAGTTTAGTTTAGTTCAGTTTTATCTTCCAAACTAATGACGAGTGACTAATAACCAATAAGTGTTACAACTAGCTTAGGTCTAGTTACAACAATATGTCAAAAGCCTCATTTTGTTTTGTTTTTATCTTCCAATCTAATGACATGAGTGAATGTGTTACAACTAGCTTAGGTCTTGTTACAGTTTTTCTCAATTGCTTAAACACATTTCTTGAAATTATGCCTCTTATTTGCGAAACTCTAAACACAAATCCACAACTCCTAACTCAATTCCCCAAACTTCCTATATTGAGGTCAAAATGAAGCTCTCCACTCAAAACAACTCAATCTTGCTGAAAAACCAAACTTTGCTCTCAGACATGACACACAAATCCTCAAAAAAACTCACACTACAACACAGTTTTACACACTGATGAGATAAATTCAAAACAATACTACTAAAACAATAAAAAAAAACTTTTCACATGATGAACACAACAAATGTATGTATTTGCAAGTGTTTTATTTCTTACTTTACAGTAATGTACTGTAGAAAACAGAACAAAACAGCAAACAACAACAAAATAATTATTCTGCCCAACATCCTGTGTTTGGTCTGGAACAGGCCAAAGAACCTCTTCAGCATCACAGGCTAAATTAGCCCTGGCCAGGCAGCAGGGGTCAAATCCTCTTGCATGCCTAATCCAACCCTGGCACCCATCAACTAAAATATATGAGACTGCTTGTCTTCTTTCCCTTGCCCTTCCTGTCTCTTCCATGTTGTCGTTGTCGTCATCATCCTTCTCCTTCTTCTCCTCCTCTTCCTCTTTCACCTCCTACTCTTCCTCTTCAAAATTACACATTACTATAGGTGGGATATTGATTGAAAAAGACTGAATAGGATTCAAAGTTACACTTGTACTAGTGGTCTGACAAAAAAAAAAATGCATTACAACGTCATTGTGAAACAGAAAAGAAAAGGAAATATGGGCACAAAGGTGAAAATAAAAATGAGAAAGCCCACTGTCAGAATTTGTAACTCCTGCGTTGTCCTCTGTCTATATATGCTTTCCAATTGAAGGTTCATGAAATGTACCTTTGAGCTTTTTTAGAGAACTGCTTTATCATTGGTTGATCTATATTATTCTTCATTAGTGAAAGTCAAGATTCACTTGAATAATTCATGGCAAATTTACAAAAAGTCTAATAGAAATGTGTAGAATATATGATTGACAGTTTATGACAACTAGATCAAAAATTTTGCATTTACAGTAGGTAATGACTTATACGATGAGCTAATGACTTGATGTTTTGAGGGGTAAGACTTTTGCACAGAGAAATATATAATACATTTTGAGCAACATGACAATAGCAACTGATAATGTAGGAAACCGCAGACAAATGTATATAATCAGTTGTATGAATGTGCCAAAGCCATCACAACTTGATCAGAAGAAAGAGACGCTTTTTATGATGTGCACAAGAGACTAGATGATGTGGATGTTGAACAAGTAGTTTTGGCAATTTCATTTCTGATCTGAGAAATGCACCAAAGTGACTGAGAAACACTGTAAGCTGACTTTGGCTCTTTTATCTCCATTGAAGATTCTGATTAGTGTGTGCTAAATTTTGACTCCTAGTGTTTCCAGTTGGGTAATTGTGTGCTAATTGAGCTCAAACTTCGCAGACTTGAGTGAACAATATTGAATGCTTGTGCTTTCTAAATGACCACATGGTGTAAGCACTGAGAAATGTAGGGATTTGTGTGTAGAGTTTTGCAGTAACAGTTCACCAAATATAACTCATGTGTCAAAGCAGGGAATAGTGTTTAATGTTTAGGGAAATGGGTGTGCTTTTTGAGAAATGGCGTTATAGTTTTGAAATTTTAGTTCAAAAGACTGGTTATAGTGTTTTAGCAATTGAGAAAAACTGTAAAACAATACATATGTCAAAACCCTCTTTTTGGGGGTTTTGTTTTGTTTTTATCTTCCAAAATAATGACTGAAAGTGTAGTTAGTTGGTAAGTTAGATATTTTAGTTCAGTTAGTTTAGCTTAGTTTAGTTACAACAATACATCAGTCAAAAAAGTCTTTCATGACTGAAAGTGTATTTAGTTTAGTTTAGTTTAGTTAATACCTAGGCCAAAACCCTCTTTTGGGGGGTTTTGTTTTGTTTTTACCATTCAAAATAATGACTGAAAGTGTATTTAGTTAGTTTAGTTTAGTTTAGTTTAGTTTAGTTTAGTTTAGTTTAGTTTAGTTTAATTACAACAATACCTTGGTAAAACCCTCTTTTTGTTGTGTTTTATCTTCCAAAATTAATGACTGAAAGTGTATTTAGTTAGTTAGTTAGTTAGTTAGTTAGTTAGTTAGTTAGTTAGTTAGTTAGTTAGTTAGTTTAGTTTAATTGCAACAACACCTAGGTCAAAACCCTCTTTTTTGTTTGTTTTATCTTCCAAATTAATTACTGAAAGTGTATTTAGTAAGTTAGTTTAGTTTAGTTTAGTTTAGTTTAGTTTAGTTTAGTTTAGTTTAGTTTAGTTTAGTTTAATTACAACAATACCTAGGTAAAACCCCTCTTTTTGTTTTGTTTTTATCTTCCAAAATAATGACTGAAAGTGTAGTTAGTTAGATGGTTAGTTAGTTAGTTAGTTAGTTAGTTAGTTAGTTAGTTAGTTAGTTAGTTAGTTAGTTAGTTAGTTAGTTAGTTAGTTAGTTAGTTAGTTAGTTAGTTTAGTTTAATTGCAACAACACCTAGGTCAAAACCCTCTTTTTGGTTTGTTTTTATCTTCCAAAATAATGACTGAAAGTGTAGTTGGTTGGTTGGTTGGTTGGTTGGTTGGTTGGTTGGTTGGTTGGTTGGTTGGTTGGTTGGTTGGTTGGTTGGTTGGTTGGTTGGTTGGTTGGTTGGTTGGTTAGTTAGTTAGTTAGTTAGTTAGTTAGTTAGTTAGTTAGTTAGTTAGTTAGTTGTTTAGTTTAGTTTAGTTTAATTTAGTTTAGTTTAGTTTAGGGCTGCACGATAAATGGCATGCGATTGGCATGCGCATCTCGTCAGTAAAGCCGGTTCATGTGCATTCAGATTTAAAACACCGAGCTGTAGAGCACTGACAAGCTACGCTGTATCGTGAATGCAATTAATCTGCGATTGTAAACTCGATTTTGCGTAGCTTGTCAGTAATCTACGGCTCTGTCTTTTAAATGCCGCGACATTCTGAATGCACTTGATGGAGATTTACTACCAATCACAGATCCGGCTTTTCTGATGAGATAAGCATGACAATCGCATGCCATTTATCGTGCAGCCCTAGTTTAATTTAATTACAACAATACCTAGGTAAAACCCTCTTTTTGTCTTGTTTTGTTTTTATCTTCCAAAATAATGACTGAAAGTGGAGTTAATTAGTGAAAGGGTATTTAGTTAGTTTAGTTTAGTTTAGTTTAGTTACTACAATACCTAGGTCAAAACAGTCTTTTATTTTATTTTATCTTCCAAACTAATGACATGACTGAAAGTTTAGATTAGTTTAGTTTAGTTGTTTTGTTTAGTTAATTTAGTTTAGTTTAATTACAACAATACCTAGGTCACAACCCTCTTTTTGTTTTGTTTTGTTATCTTCCAAAATAATGACTGAACGTGTATTTAGTTAGTTAGTTAGTTAGTTAGTTAGTTAGTTAGTTAGTTAGTTAGTTAGTTAGTTAGTTAGTTAGTTAGTTAGTTTAGTTTAGTTTAGTTTAGTTACAACAATACCTAGGTCAAAACAGTATTTTATTTTATTTTATCTTCCAAACTAATGACATGACTGAAAGTTTAGATTAGTTTAGTTTAGTTTAGTTGTTTAGATTAGTTAATTTAGTTTAGTTTAATTACAACAATACCTAGGTAAAACCCTCTTTTTGTTTTGTTTTGTTTTGTTTTGTTTTGTTTTTATCTTCCAAAATAATGACTGAAAGTGTATTTAGTTAGTTAGTTAGTTAGTTAGTTTAGTTTAGTTTAGTTTAGTTTAGTTTAGTTTAGTTACAACAATACCTAGGTCAAAACAGTATTTTATTTCATCTTCCAAACTAATGACATGACTGAAAGTTTAGATTAGTTTAGTTTAGTTGTTTAGTTTAGTTAATTTAGTTTAGTTTAATTACAACAATGCCTAGGTAAAACCCTCTTTTTGTTTTGTTTTGTTTTTATCTTCCAAAATAATGACTGAAAGGGTATTTAGTTAGTTTAGTTTAGTTTAGTTTAGTTAATTTAGTTTAGTTTAATTACAACAATACCTAGGTAAAACCCTCTTTTTGTTTTGTTTTGTTTTTTTATTTTCCAAAATAATGACTGAACGTGTATTTAGTTAGTTAGTTAGTTAGTTAGTTAGTTAGTTAGTTAGTTAGTTAGTTAGTTAGTTAGTTAGTTAGTTAGTTAGTTAGTTAGTTAGTTTAGTTTAGTTTAGTTACAACAATACCTAGGTCAAAACAGTATTTTATTTTATTTTATCTTCCAAACTAATGACATGACTGAAAGTTTAGATTAGTTTACTTTAGTTTAGTTGTTTAGATTAGTTAATTTAGTTTAGTTTAATTACAACAATACCTAGGTAAAACCCTCTTTTTGTTTTGTTTTGTTTTTATCTTCCAAAATAATGACTGAAAGGGTATTTAGTTAGTTAGTTTAGTTTAGTATAATTACAACAATACCTAGGTCAAAAAACTCTCTTTTTGTTTAGTTTTGTTATCTTCCAAAATAATGACTGAAAAATAATGATCTATCTATCTATCTACACATTTATTTATCAAAATCAAATTACATGAGTTAAAGTGTTGCAACTAGCCTCTCCAATGAGAAATTTTGAAATTAATGTTATTAATCTTTTTTTAACAAATGTGTAATAGGAAAAATAGCATTAAACCAAAAATACCAAACCAAAATGTAGTTTTCATTAGTATTTTCACTAGTGTTCTTAGAGTTTTGAATCCTATTGAATTTGCATGCTTTTTTAAAACATACAGTATGCACACACAGACACACGCAGACACAGATTTTGCCTCCACATACTAAAAAATAGTATGTACCTTAACACTTGCTTGCTTATTCATTCATTCATTCATGCATTCATGCATGTAAGTCCAAATCTCCTTAAGGTTGTCAGCTGATAAAACCATAATAATATCCTTAATTTAGTATGGATATTCTCTCTTGTCGTGTTCTTATCCTGTCCCAAGGGTTCTAACTGTGCTTATATCAAGTGCACCAATTAAATATATGTAAAATTTGAAAACATGGCTGAAACGATACTAAACTTTGATCAAATATGCCACAGTATACCCCCTTGGTGGGTATGTTCTGGCTCAGTGAACTTTATGAAGACTCTTTACTTGATCATTTGCATTCTGAAAAAAGTGCAAACCCTAAATCTTTGCCATGGTCTCTCATGAAACTTTCATTTGTGCTTCTCAACACAACTAAGACAGTTTGTTCAAAACACACAGACACTAAAAGCAATGCTACATTAAATCCAATAGCACTTTTTTTTTAAATAAAACTTATATGTCGTTCAATAAATTCAAGGCTGAATTCCCTCATGTGACATAAAGCTCGCTACTCCATGCAGAAATGTGCTGTAGGTGGTACAGAGCCTGTTTTTCTTAAGCTCTACAGTCAACCAGATAATGTTTAGACAGGAGAGAGAGAGAGAGAGCGGGGAGAGATGATGTTCTATATTTATGCAATTAGCCCTCTAATTGGTAGTAATGGGTTTGCACATGCTAACATAATGACTTGAGTAATCATCTCTGTGGCATCCTTGATGTAAATCCCATCAAGATATATTCAGGTCGTGCTGCTTTGCTTAACAGCCCTGTCACAAATTGTCATCCAGTCTCATTGTCTGACTTCAGCATGTCTGTGTGCTACGAGCACCATTTCATCACACTTCCTGACCAGGAGCATCCCATGCTGTCAGATAGTGTGTTTACGTAAATGTCACTATAGCCCAGCCGCATGTCGATTCATTTTAAGTGTTAACCGTTGTTGTTTTTCTTTCCACAACAGTATTTATTCTCATACAACCTGGTATCTCGACGTAGACAGTTTGCTCTCTCTGTTATGTTAATAGGTTTTAAGAGGATTCATAGTGTTTGGAAAATTAAGCTTTTTTTAAGGTTTTGAATTGCATGCTCATTTTTTTTACGTACAATATTCTTATGCACATACAAATATATATATTTTTTAAAAAAGTCTTTTATTTTTTATTATTTATTTATTTATTTATTCATTCATTCAATCTAATTATTTAATTAATTTTGAATTGTGTTTTTTGGGATCATTTGTGACCCTGGACCACAAAACCAGTTGTCAGTAGCACGGGTATATATTTGTAGAAATAGCCAACAAGAAATTGCATGGGTCGAAATGATCGATTTTTCTTTTATGCCAAAATCATTAGGATATTAAGTAAACATCATGTTCCATGAAGATGTTTTGTCAATGTTATGCCATAAATATATCAAAACTTTTTGATTAGTAATATGCATTGCTAAGAACTTAATTTGTGCAACTTTACAAAGTAATTTTCTCAATATTTTTGCTCCCTCATATTCCAGATTTTTAAATAGTTGTATTTTGGCCAAATATGGTTCTATTCATACAAACCATACATCAATGAGAAATTATTTATTCAGCTTTCAGATGATATATAAATCTCAATTTCAAAATTTGCCCATTATGACTGGTTTTGTGGTCCAGAATCACATTTATTCACCCTCAAGTTGTTCCAAGCCTGTGTGAGTTTCTTTTATCTGTTAAACATAACAGAAAACATTTTAAACAATATTGGTAACCAAACAGTTACTAACATTCTTCAAAATATCTTCAAACTATCCTCATTAACTTCCCTACACTCTTAAAAATAAAGGTGCTGTAAAAGGTTCTTCACGGCGATGCCATAGAAGAACCATTTTTGGTTCCACAAAGAACCATTCAGTCAAAGGTTCTTTAAAGAACCATCTCTTTCTTACCTTTTTAATAATCTGAAGAACCTTATTTTGCCAGAAAGAACCATTTGAGAAAAAAAGAAAAAAAAATTATGGAACCATTTAGACAAAAAAGGTTCTTCTATGGCATTGTGAAGCACCTTTATTTTTAAGAGTGTAGTATAAAGAATACTTTGGAAGTCAATGGGAACCAGCAGCTAATTGGTCTTCAACATTCCTCATTATATCTTCTTTTGTACTCAGCAGAAGAAAGAAGTTCATACAAGTTTGGGGCAACTTGAGAATGAGTAAATGATGATTCATATGTAGGTAAACTATCCCTTTAAGGATTGAAACTCTTTTGTTTTAGTGTGGAAAATAAAGCTCAGGTTTTGGAACAAAAGACGAGACCTTTGCGGTTTGTCATACGGGAGCAATCCGATTACCAATCTCTGACGACAGCCTCAGACAATGTTTGCAGGGGAAGATTGAAAATATCTTCAAGCATTCTCGCCGCTGTAATTACAAGTGTGAATCAGCCTGGGACTTCAATCAATAACCACTGGCCATTTTGCGAAATGTTTCAATCTGCAGACAATTTGCTTTAAATGCGAGCCGTTATTAGAAGCCCTATTACTCTCAGAGTAAATAGGCTTGACATTTTTAAGCCTATGTTTTGCGATAATGTAAATATCATTACCTCACACGACAGTCATTTTTTTATCTGCAGGACATCTTTGTGGTGAAATTAAAAATACTATCTCTTACCCCCAATCGTGAGGTTTTTCCGACACATCTGTGTATATGTGGAGACCGGAGCACGTGGGGTCTGATTCTTTTTCAAAAGCTCGACGGGAGAGTAGCGATTGCCCCTGAATACAAAAAGCACTTAAACAGCATCAGAGTGAGCCGCTGCCTCGGGCTGACGAAAGCATTCAGCGCTGTCACCCACATCAGTCAAGCAGTACTAGTCCCTGTGGAGGAGAAACTGATACGGACTACATCTTTGGAGCTGTTTAATGTGAAATATCACATGCGAAAAATAGTAGCTCTCCTGGCTGTTGACATAGCGCCACTGACAGCTCGTGCTGCGCCAAAGCAGCGTGGCTTCAAAACACCTTTTCCACATAATGTAATTGCGCACATAGTCTCCACTGCTTGTACTGATTGGCTTCATAGAGACCTACACAAACACACACAGACCTGCTGGGCAAATGCACTAAAGGCGTCTTCTCAGCGAATGTGTTAGGCCCGCTACAAGTGTCTGCCTGCGCGCATGAATCTGTCCACTGTGGCGTGATGCGCTCGGCCCCTCAAAAGAACAATGGCTCTGAAAGACACCTCCAATTTCCAAAGCAGCTCTGGGGTGATTTACAGCAGCCTTTGTGAGCGACCTGGCCAGGACTCATTCTGCTTGCTCAGAGAGTGAGTGAGTGGCATCATTTTTCCTTAATGAAGTTAGTGACCCTCTGAAAGGTGACACGTTTACCGCTCCACTGATTTATGCACTGATGCTCTGAGGCAGACTATAGCAGAGTAAGACCGGGAGGATGTGGCCACATCTCTTGCTTTTTCCTCTCTTTCTGTTTATAGCTCTCTATATTTGTGCTGTTCTGTCCAGTTTTCTAGTATTTTTCTAGTAAGATGAACTGACATGTAAAATAAGACCATACAGTAGCTCTGTTCCAAAACAGAGTAAGCTGTCTAAAGCCCAAAACATGCTGATTTCTGTGTGTGCATAGTGCACATTTCGAAATATTGTTATCAGCATAATGCTTGCAACTACATTTTTCTAACTGTATATACTTTGTAACATTCATCTCGCACATGCATCTTAATTTTTTTTGTGCACTAATTGGTTAATCCACAAGGTGGCAACACTGCCCTAGCCTGGCGTTGTAGTTGAAAAAGACTCGATTAAACTACTGGAGAACACAAAAAGCTAGAAGAGTTTAAATATTTCACTTCCGAGCTCAGTGTGTTACAGTCCATCACACCACAAGATGGCGCTATGACTCAAGAACATTTTATATTCTGGTAACTACCGCAAAATTAATGTTTAGACTGTCCTAAAATCTGTATATTGTCATATGTTTATAAAAATTAGTTAGCAATCTAATGTTAAATAAAGTGGTACATTATTTGAGACATTAGTGCCAGATAGCTATCTATCTAGTAGACACTGAATGAGAAAAATAGGTAGGCATTCACTGATGAACAAACAATTTATTATATCTTGCACGTTTATACAATATGTGCATCAAAATACATAAAAGTATATTTTTATATTGCATCTAAACCAGCTCTCTATCCTCGTTAGTTGCCCACCGTCTTCGAAATTGCATCAAATAATGCTTAACACTGAAGTTGGTGTTGATTGATCTTGCCTGGATCTCCAATTTGGAGTGGTATTCTGGCAGATGTTACTTTCAAGTAGGAGGTGGTGAAAATCTACCTGTAAACTCTAGTTTAATCAAGTACAAAGATGTTTTTATTGCCCATAATTTTCTGGAGAGAAATAGCACAGACACTGGATAAAAGGATGAAACTTTCTAGTGTGCATGTGACAAGGGCCTGTGTTTGCACACACTATCAAATAGACCCTTATAAAAATTAACCATGTTTTTATTGTGGTAAAATTATAGTAAACATTTTTATATATTTTTGGTGTATTGGTTACATTGTATGACCACAAGTATATCAAGACAGCTCTCTTTTTAGCATGGTAATGGATATGACAATGTTAATTTAATGTGGTTGGACTTGGTGGAATAGATCTGTTACGCTGCTGAATTGCTGCTGTTGTTAGTGCAGTCATAGCACTTATTACACAATATTTCACCACATACATAATTATGGCGATAAGATGTTGACTTATGACGAAAATGTTTCAAAATCTTACCAATTTGTTAGTTATTTTAACAAACCGTTACAGTATACAAAACAGTTGTTGCAAAATGACAGCAGCTGCATTTGTATGAAATAAGAGATAGAGTCCGCCATACCAGGATGACATAATTAATTAAATAATTGTACTCATAACATTGAATGAAGTTTTAATATTTTATTAGCCAACCAAACCAAAGCTTCCACAAAGAATTCCACAAATGTTTCCAGCAAGCAAACAGCGCAGACTGCTGGCAGTTTCCAGGATAAGCCTGCGCTATTAGTTTTTAATGGTTGTTCTTTGGGAATATCAAACCTTGGAATGTGGTGACTGACCAGTCAGAATCGAGTATTCCACGAAGCTGTGTAATATGCACAAATAGCATATATAATAACCCACTGCAGATCTATACAGGTGGAGCTAGGGAAGGTGGAGGGCTTCAGAGGAACTCTGCAATATGAACCAGTCAGCTGCAAGTAGTTATATCATCAAGTTGCATTAATGATCAGCCTGGCTAATCTTTTTTTTTTTTTTTTAGTAAAACAATGCTACACTTTCTAAGGATGGGAGGTATTTTGACAGGCTGTGCATTGGGCTGTACACATACATCATAATTGAAGTATACTTTGAGCTTAAATAATAGGCAGCAACCTTTCAAGGAAGCTTCTTAACCATCATTGTTAGTGATTTGGAACGCTCTAGACAGGCACCAACTCTACTGGTATGAAGGAGACTGTATTCACTATTGATTTCAATGGAGTTTGACATGAACGTGTTGCTAAGCTAACAGCATGGTACTTTAATAAACATGAAAATGCATAGCACATATAAATGTTGAATAAATAAGTAGTCATTTTAAATTGCACTGAACTGTGGTATTGATGTTTTTGGCATTAAGTGGCATTTTTTGGATTTGTTTACAGAAGTTTGTTTAATGGAATTACTTTGGCTCAATTCCTGCCTTTCCTGTTGCACAAACCATATAGGCCTATCTATTTACGTAGATCCCTCATTCGACTGCTTCAAACATGCCACCATGTCCACCGTCTTGGAACAGTCTTCATTTCAGAGGCTGCTTAATACACGCACTAACAAACCAATGAATTTTCATGGAAAACCCTGCTAAAAAAAGCTTGTTGGCTGGTTTTAGCTGGATTAAGCTGGAATTAGCTGGATTTAGTTGGTCTCCCAGCCTGGCTAGGCTGATCAGGCTGATTTTAGCTGGTTGTCCCAGCTGGTCTTCTAGCATGACCATCTAAGAAAGGGGTCAAAACCCCTCTAAAACCAGCCTGCTGACCAGCTAAGACCAAGATAGGTGACCAGCTAAAACCAGCCAACCAGTTTATGCTTTAGCTTTAGCTGTTTTTCCAGCATGGAGTGTCAACATTATGCAGCCTATGGTTATGAAAAACCATAAATATCTATGGGAGTGTTCTCTGATGATCAATAACATTTGTAAGACTGTTCTCAAGTGTTTATTAACCTATGTCAACAGTTCCAGTATGGTGGGTCTCTTACATATAGCTGGCCATAGCAGCTCATATGGTATTTATGTATGGATATCTGTTGCTCAGGCATTAAGTCACGGTGCTAGCAATGGCAAGGTCACGGGTTTGATTCCCAGGAAATGCATGAACTGATCAAAGGTATTGAATGCAATGTCAGTTACTTTGGGAAAAGGTGTAAATATTTATTCTACATTTCTGCTATTCCGACTATGACTTGATTTCCCTCTCCATGATATTAAAATATTAAACATAAAAAAGCAATAACTATATTGGCTCCTGGTGGTAAAAAAATAAAAATAACCCAAGCATGTAATGCAAGAGAACCAGACGTAGTCCCTTTCAATTATTTCTAACATCTTTACTTATGCAAATATGCTAAATTATTTCTAGATGACAGCTTGGAGGGGGGACCAGCATGAGCAAAGTGATGTTCAGACAGGGCTCTCCTTTTCCTGGTGGGTTAAGATATACATACGCCGCTGTAGGGCTCCAGCCTGCCTCCACAAGCACTGTTTTACATTCTAATTATTAGAGTTGACAGGCTTTATGGCTGCGGCTCAATACTGAAGCCCTTTTCTTGGCACGTCTCGTATGTGATGTCAGAGCAAGTTTAATGAGATAAGAAAGTTAGAGTCCTGTAGTTTACAGTTCTCTTTCCTTTGAGCAAATCACGTTCTGTTGCTCGCAGCCACTGTAGCACGTTTACTGTACGTGTCAGCTGCGCTAACAAGTAGGCGAAGAAGGAACAACCGCCACGCTTCCGTTTGATTCGTCTTAATTGACTTGATTTAAGCAAAGGCTTCAGCGGAAGAAAGGTGTGCCACGATGACTGCGATTAAAACAAACAATGGTTTCGGAGCCGTTCATTAATTCTTTAATATGTAAAAAGCCAATCTCAGACACAAACAACTGAGACTTTTTTTAAAGATTTAATTAAGCTACAGGGAATTCAGTGCATATTGTAGGTAAACACTTCGGGCCATGGGAATACCATTTAAATTAAAAGAACTGGTTGTTTTTCTCATTATGAGATGAATTAAACATTTATCACTGCCTTTCATTTCTCTCAGAAGCTGACATTTACAGGTCACCTTTTGATAGCGCCAACTTTGTATTGTCTCCAAGTGCCTTAGCAATAAGAGAAAGTATGATTTATTTTGTCTTCCGTGTTCACCTCTTGACTGAGCCTCCGCATTTGTCATTTCATCATCCACAGCTATTGAAGTGAACCTGCAGAAAGCTCTCGCCGAGGCCTCGGAGACCTGTACCCAGGAATGTCTGATCCTGGGTCATTCTGACAGCTGCTGGATGCCGCCAGCGCTGACCCAATTCCAGACGTCCGGCGCCGCCACTCTGCCCTCCTTTGGTTTTCAACAAAGCTGGGCGCGGGGGACCAAGCCAGATGGGCGTCACACCCTTGGCAGGTCAGTGCCCAAAGATGATCTGGACAAAGGGAGCAACCGGCCCCAATTCTACAACACACTTGAGAGACACTGCGGCATGAAAGAGGATCCCGTCAAGGTCATCCCTCTAGCCAGCTTTTCCGCCATGTCCAGCCCCCAGACGTCCGCCGGCGGAGGCTCTTCCGCCTTCCTGCACGAGCATCAGCTGTAGAAACGAGGGTAGGCCTCAGAGCACTGCATAATGAGAGTGATTGAAACGGAAAAGCTGATTGGTATTAGCATGTGTCAAACGTTTCACGACACGGCAGAAGGCGACGTTGAGGCAAAAGGACGGTGGCTTTCGATATCCTCTGTGAAACTGAAACATGTACAGTAGACAAACGGTAGATATAGACCAAAGTAGCTCCTCAAGTGAAAAAAAGGAAAAAAAAAAAAACAGTGTGAAATGTGTCTTAGTGACAGATTAGTGGCAAACGAATTAAGCTTTACTGTTGATCAAAATGGACAAGATTTTTATTTCATTCTTTTGTGCGCCTCTTGAATGCAACTTAACAAATTACTTTTAAGTCTGTGCTGCTGGAGGACATCATTGCATACGTTTACACGCGTGCCGATATTCCCAATTATGAAAAAAAACAATGTCCTAGTTATTTAAACAAAATGTGTGCATATTCCGCACATTATCTGGTCTAATTTTAAACACATATGAATGCATGTCTGCATTTCAGCAGACGCTTTAATTGGCGCTCACTAACAGCAAAGCCGGTGGTTATTTGGTTGTGTTTTGCACATGAACGCAGACACGCTCGTAAACAAAACCATAAAAATTAGGAACTGCATTTGGAATATCAAGACGCATGTAAGCGTAGTCAATAAGGTTAAGTGTAATGTGTGATCGCCAGGTGACTGCAGTATTTCTTTCGGCTTTGTTGAGGTGCGTCGTTTCCAGCTGAATTTCCGCCTGAGTCAGTTTTATTCTGCTAAGGAGACCTAGTTCCATGCCCCTGAATGTGCTGCTTACTCTGTCAAGACTACAGATACAGCTAAGCCTCTCTGCAAAAATTAGTCTTGCTCGGTGTTAACACATAGAAACTTTTATATATTAGGGTGCTTCTTTTCTTCCTAAACTTTGACGCTCCTTTCTCCCTGGTGAGCTCAGAGCCTTCCTCTGATGTTCAGCATGTTGGTAGTTTCCATGCATCTGACACCCTTTCTCTGCCATTATAAGCAACCCGCTTATTTTTTCAACATTATCTCATTAGCAGAGGCACAGACATGGCTAAAGAGACACCCTTTGTTTTTTCGTGCTACCGTATCAAGTTTTTCTCTCGATATATACAATTTATGCACCATAATAAGTGCTGTGGAACCAATTACAAGAATCTCCCAATAGTGTAATTACTTTCATCAGTAATCACCGTAACTGCTATAGAAGCAGAACACTGCTCTATAATAGCATAATTGGCTACCTTTTGAATGTGTGTGTGCGTGGATTGTATGGTGCGCACTTCTTACGTAAAAATTGAGCGTTTGCAAGGTTTATATACCGTATATAATGATGTCAAAGAAACAGCCTTAAGATGTAGATGTGTATTGTATGGATGTAACAACTGCTAAGTGAAGTAGAAGTTGTGTCATATTTTCGCCAAACAGACATCACGTAATCCCACGAAGAGGCTGTGCGGGTTGAGAAATCAGCACAAATTTAATTCGCCAACGGTATATACTGATGACACAGAAATATTTGGGTCAGTGATCCACAAAATTACTTCACTATAAAATAGTGTACGTGCCAGCGACAAGAAATGTGTCACGGCGAGACGTGTTGGAGTGTGTTGCTCTTTGATGCGTGAGAACTGACAATCACTCCGGCGGCTGTACCCTCAACAACAGTTTAAGATCTGTTGAACACTCTTGATTAAGAGGAATAATTGCCGTGTGGGACTCTATTGGCCTGGTCTTTCGCTCCAGCTCTTGCATGTCTGCTAGCTGGGACGGTGTAAGAGTATCGATGTATAAGGATGGTGACTCGACTCAAACTCTCCTAATCTATACAATAGATCAGAAACGCTCGAAAGACAAGGTCTGAAATACTAACAGCTGTAGTGTCTGCTTAACACTGCTTGAAAATCTCTGCTACTGTTCATTCAAAACACAAGAGAAAACAACTAGTTACGAATAATTATCATCAGATTTTTGGAGGTCTTTTCCAATGATTCAAAACAATGTTTTTTGAAGAAGAGAGCTGTAGAGCTTCACAACACATATATAAAAGATATTTTTTCAGAACTGCATGGATTTAGAGGTTTTACAGTCTTAAAGTCAACATGAAATCAAACACATCCCGTTTACTTTCTTAATGCATGTCGCTAGGGTTTTTGTGAAGGATTCCATCTGTATGTTTATTTAAAGAAACAAAATGCACTTCTACATGCACTTTTTTAATTTAAAACGTAAGTTGCTCTGGCTCTCAATTAACCAATTTTTAAATAAAAAATAGCCAAACATTCAGATCCAGATTATTTATTTGGGATATATTTTTGACAATGAAATTTGAGCTTGAGCAACACTTAATGCCAACAACATGCATAAAAATAAATGGGACTTTTCTGACTTTTCAGTAATTTGTTGCTGTATGTACATATTATGTTATTGCTGATAATTATTAAGAGCTACAGTTTTATCTATTTATTTTGAAAAAAGCATTACACACCTGGTCCAATCATACCGCAATTGATAAATATAAGCGGGTCAAAGACGTTAAGATGTCCACATCAAAATAAATTTACAAAAGTGATTTTATGTCCATAGAAAGCACATTAAATATAAGTAAAGTCTACTTTTAAGGTTTCAAATAAGTTTTTGTAGAATAAAATGCCAAAATTTGGTTGAAATAACATTAGACTGTCATTCAGTGTAACACAATATTCATGTAAAAATTCAAACAACATACATATTAAAATATATAAAAGAATAAAGGAGCATATTCAATTTTATTGTGTTTTAAATGAGTATAAAAATTTTACTGACAAATGGCCAAAACCTAGGATTGTGGCAAATTTTAAAAATGTAGAATTACAAATAATTAGTATTTGGGGTGAAAGCAATTAGTCTTTTAATGTGTCATAAATTGATTTTTGTTGTAAATATGCCTGATAAGACTGTTACACTGAATTACATTTTAGTGAGTGTCTTCTGTAAATTAGGGGAAATGTATGATATTTATTTTTTGCTCAATTCAATTAAACAGAAAACTTTTTAACAATTTAATGCAGGATTACACTTTTTTCATCTTTAACCCAAGCCTTTTTCTAATTTAATATCCAGTTTCTATTAGAAAATTGTCACGTATGGAAGCTAAACATGTTGTGAATGCTATTTCATGTTGACTTTAAAAATGTATGAACTTGAAGATAAACATTTGCTGAAATCTGAAACAGCTATTTTTGAGTAGTGGAGCAACTATACTAGTGCCAAAGGTTTACCAAGTAAAAAAGACAAACATTGTGTGAGACTGAATGAAAATAAGGACATTTGTGATAAATAAATGCATAAATGGTCTCAATATGCATGGTTATTCTCCCCTCTAGCACTTTTGTACTTTTCTAAAAAAGTTTGTTCCCTGATGTATCATGTAAGCAACCTTGGTAATGAGGTGTTTCTTTCCTCTGATAGATTTTTTTTTCTTTCTATATTTTTGAGCGTTTTTTCAGGAAAATATTATGGCAGACCGTCTCAGTAGTCAGGCATCTTCATTTGCATGTGGTTCCAGTTGACCTCCGCTGGCTGATTGTGTTCTGTAGCACTAAACCCTTGTTCTGACACTAATCAGTAGCTTGTGCTGTCGTACGGTCATCTCCTCGGGTTGTGTTATAGTTAGTATGAAGGATTAGAATGGCAACACACTGAGTGCCCAACACGTCGTAACACAAATCAAATAAATTCTCATCATTACGTACAAAAAAAGAAAAAAGGAAAAAAAAAGAGAGCAAAGTGTACATAGATATACTTAGCAGTATCCCTGGGAAACAAATTTTAACATACTGTATGTGTAAACAAAAGGAAAAGTGGTTTACTGAAAATAGTTGATAAAAGACAAAAATCTTGAAAAATGAGGACAATCTCTGTTGTAATGTATTCAAAACATATGCATACTGTATATTATTATATGTGTGCGCGTGCGTTTGTGTGTGTGCATGTATGTATACCGGCACAAAGGTGGTCGGATAATGTATGTACACACTATGTATCTTGTATAGAATCTGAAAAGAATATAAAACTGCTGATATATTATATCTGCTTGTAATTTAAACATCATTTGCTGTATTTCACGACCATTTCTTTCTTTGGAGGTGAGCTTTCATATGTGCCAGCAGTCAAGCAATGAACACTGTTGAACAATTGAAGTATATCTTGATATCATACCCCTGTAAGATACTCCTAGAAGTTAAAAAGAAAGGAAAAGAAAAAGAAAAAAAGAACACGCTCATTTACATTTGGTGTAATGTTTTTTCTTGTCTTGAATTTTTTCTTGAACCATTAAATATTGTGTATCTTTAGACACTCTGTTGTGCGTCCTATCATTTCAAAACACTTTAATCCTATTTTTCTCTTATAGACTGCAAAGCCTTGATGTAGAAAGCAGGTGGAGGAGAATGCTAACAAAAAAGAAGAAAGACCAGCTTCCATTAAGGAAAGCGAGCAACGTGCATACAAACGCTGTCTATTTGTGGAAAAGCAAGGCAGAGGGAAGTCTTGATTAAGTCTGTCTGCACAGACGATAGCAGTTATACAGCTGTTAGAGGCATTGATTCAGTGGGAGGTGAGCTTAGGAAACACACCTGAGAGATTTTAGTCAGAAAAAGAAGAGGCCACCTAGGTGGACTCAAGAATAATTGGTGAGTCTGGGCATATAACCGCCATTATGTGCTCTGCAAATGTGCCAGTACTGCAGCTTTGGACCGGGCCCAAGACAGAGTTGGGAGCAAGAAAGGAGCCTTAAAAAGCAAATGAATAAAGATTATCCGAGCAAAAGGGTCTACCTACAGCACTGTAAGTTCCTGAATATTTTGCTGAACTGCCTAGTTACACTCTTTTTCTGCTGGCTTCACATTTTTGATGCTTGACGAGCACGTATGTGTATATGAGTGTGAGCTTTCATATAGGGGTGAGCTCAATTATCCTTCCTTCCCCTCGTTAGTCAAAAGAAATACTGGGCATCCAGACTGCAATGCAGATAAAGTCGCAGGACACAAATTAGAACTTAACAGCATGCGAAAGTTACCATTTAAAGCGACAGTTTGCTCAAAAATGAACCTTGTCATAATTTGATCACCCTCATGTCCTTTAAATGTCTTTCTTTTGCAGAGCACAGAATAAGACGTTTTGAAGAATGTTCAAGCTGTTTGTTCCACGCAATGAAAGTCAGTGGAACCAAAACTTCAAAGGTTTATTTTTAAATGCTAGCGCAATTAAAGAGTCAGATGCCAAAACTGCAGGCCTCAATTAATAAATAAAACATTATCGTGCATTGGTGTGGATGTTAATATTGTTATACAGTAGTTATCTTAATGGTTATCGTTCTTGGTGTGAACAGGCCTTAAAGGATTAAGATTTACAGATAAAGTACTCACCCACTTGTCATCCAAAATGTTCATGTCTTTCTTTCTTCAGTTGTAAAGAAATTATGTTTTTGAGGAAAACATTTCCGGATTTCTCTACATATAATGGATATGTATGGATATGTATGTATTTCTCTCCATATAATAGATATGTATGGTGCCCCCAACTTTGAACTTCCAAAATGCCGTTTAAATGCAGCTTCAAAGGGCTCTAAATGATCCCAGCCGAGAAAAAAAGGGTCTTATCTAGCGAAACAATCAGTTATTTTCGAAACATATTGACAATTTATATACTTTTTAACCTCAAATGCTCGTCTTGTCTCGTGTTTGCGATGCGCATGCGTAGTCTGTGTGATCCGGGTCAATTAGGATATGTTGAAAAACTCTCAATTTGTTTTCGTCTTCAACTTCAAAATCATTGTATGAACATTGTATGTTCACTTTGTAAACACTGTGTTGGTACTTCTGCAGCGATGTAGGACGATTTCGAAGTTGGGGAAGAAGATGAGATGGGAGTTTTTCGACATACCCTAACTGTATTGATCCGGATCACACAGACTACGCATGCGCATTGCAGAGACGAGAAAAGACGAGCATTTGAGGTTAAAAAGTATAAAAATTGTCAATTTGTTTCGAAAATAACCGATCGTTTCGCTAGATAAGACCCTTCTTCCTCGGCTGGGATCGTTTAGAGCCCTTTGAAGCTGCATTTAAACTGCATTTTGGAAGTTTAAACTTGGGGGCACCATACATATCCATTATATCGAGAGAAATCCTGAAATGTTTTCCTCACAAAAACATAATTTCTTTACGACTGAAGAAAGAAAGACATGAACATCTTGGATGGCAAGGGGGTGAGTACATTATCTGTAAATTTTGGGGTGTTTTTTACACTACCACTGAGAAATTTTAACCAAAGTATGTTATAGACTTCTCATTAAAGAATCATCAACTTGTGGAAAATGGGCATCCGATGACAGTTTTAAGCCTTCTGAAGTGACATGATGCACATATTAAAAAAGTCTTTATTCACTTTCAATTCAAACCAAAACATGTATTAACACAATCATTTTTGGCAACACAAACCTCAAGCACTATGATGTTTGGTCCGATGAAGTACAGGAACCAATGAGGATTGATTCCACATATTAATTCCACTCTTTTACTCTTTTACTCTGTCCTTTCTGCAGCTTGACAGTTTTGGGTCCCATTGACTTTCTAAAAAAACAAAAACAGTTCTTCAAAATATCTTCCAAAAATATCTTCAAACAGTTCTTCAAAATAAAATTCAGTTCCAACAGTTCTTCTTAAAAAAATATGTTCCAAGGAAGAAAATGACAAACATATTTAGAATGTTTTTTAGAATGTTAAGTTGAATTTTCATTTGTGGTTGAACTGTTTCTTTAAAGGGTTAGTTCACCCAAAAATGAAGATTTTGTCATTAATTACTCACTTTCATGTCATTACAAATATGAAAGACCTCAGTTCATCTTCAGAACACAAGAACCCTGCATAGACAGAAGTGTAACAACCACGTTCAAGGTCCAGAAAGGTAGTAAGGACATCATTAAAATAGTCCATGCAAGATCAATGGTTTACAGTTTTTCTCAATTGCTTAAACACATTTCTTGAAATTATGCCTCTTATTTGCGAAACTCTAAACACAAATCCACAACTCCCAACTCAATTCCCCAAACTTCCTATATTGAGGTCAAAATGAAGCTCTCCACTCAAAACAATTCAATCTTGCTGAAAAACCAAACTTTGCTTTCAGACATGACACACAAATCCTCAAAAACACACACACTACAACACAGTTTTACACACTGATGAGATAAATTCTAAACAATACTACAAAAACAATACAAATAAAAAACTTTTCACATTATGAGCACAACAAATGTATGCATTTGCAAGTGTTTTATTCCCTGATTTAATGTACTGTAGAGCAGTGTTTCTCAACTCCAGTCCTCGGGACCCACTGCTCTGCACATTTTGTATGTTTCTGAGTCTGACACACTCAGTTCAGTTCATGAATCTTTCTACTAATGAGCTGATGATCAAAATCAGGTGCCTTAAATGAGGAAGACATACAAAATGTGCAGAGCAGTGGGTCCCGAGGACTGGAGTTGAGAAACACTGCTGTAGAGTACAGTACAAAGCAGCAAACAACAACAAAAATAATTATCTTGCCCAGCATCCTGTCTTTGGTCTGGGACAGGCCAAAGAACCTCTTTAGCATCACAGGCTAAATTAGCCCTGGCCAGGCAGCAGGGGTAAAATCCTCTTGCATGCCTGATCCAACCTGAGACTACTTGTCTTCCTGCCCTTGCCCTTCCTCTGTCTCTTCCACGTTGTCATCGTCATTGTCCTCCTTCTTCTCCTCCTCTTCCTCTTTCACCTCCTACTCTTCCTCTTCAAAATTACACATTACTGTATGTGGGATACTGATTGAAAAAGACTGGATAGGATTCACAGTTACAGTTGTACTAGTGGTCTGACAAAAAAAAAAAAAAAACATATTACAACGTCATTGTAAAATAGAAAAGAAAAAGAAATATGGGCACAAAGGTGAAAATAAAAATGAGAAAGTCCACTATCACAATTTGTAACTCTGTCTATATATGCTTTCCAACTGAAGGTTCATGAGATGTACCTTTGAACAATTTCAGAGAACTGCTTTATCATTGGTTGATCTATATCTTTATTAGTGAAAGTCAAGATTCACTTGAATAATTCATGTTAAATTTACAAAAAGTCTAATAGAAATGTTTAGAATATATGATTGACAGTTTATGACAACTAGATCAAAAATTTTGCATTTACAGTAGGTAATGGCTTATACAATGAGCTAATGACTTGATGTTTTGAGGGGTAAGACTATTGCACAGAGAACTATATAATACATTTTGAGCAACATGACTATAGCAACTGATAATGTAGGAAACCACAGACAAATGTATATAATCAGTTGTATGAATGTACCAAAGCAATCGCAACTTGATCAGAAGAATGAGAAGCTTTTTATGATGTGCACAAGAGACTAGATGATGTGGATGTTGAACAAGTAATTTCATTTCTGATCTGAAAAAATGCGCCAAAGTGACTGAGAAAAACTGTAAGCTGGCTTTGGCTCTTTTATCTCCATCGAAGGTTCTGATTGGTGTGTGCTAAATTTTGACTCCTAGTGTTTCCACTTGGGTAACTGGGTGCTAATTGAGCTCAAACTTCGCATACTTGAGTGAACAATATTGAATGCTTGTGCTTTCTAAATGAGCACATGGTGTAAGCACTGAGAAATGTAGGGATTTGTGTGTAGAGTTTTGCAATAACAGTTCACCAAATATAACTCATGTGTCAAAGCAGGGAAAGGTGTTTATTGTTTAGGGAAATGGGTTTGCTTTTTCAAAAATGGCGTTATAGTTTTGAAATTTTAGTTCAAAAGACTGGTTATAATGTTTTAGCAATTGAGAAAAACTGTAACTGTAATGTTATAAAGGTACGAGAATGCTTTTTGTGCACAAAGAAAACAAAAATAATAACTTTATTTAACAATTCAGTCTTCAATGGACATGTGATGCTGCAAACATGTACTTTCTTAATGCATGTAGTTGGGGTTTTTGTGAAGGATTCATCTGTACACCTTTTTATTTAAAGAAAAAGTGTCTATATGCATTTTAAGTTGCCTTTTTAAATCCATGTCTCAATCAACTTTCTTTAATTTGGTAATAATGATAAAAAAAACATTCTGATTCAGCTTCATTCAGGGATGGAAACAACCCCTTTTTACAGTCCAATCCAGGGATGTGTAACCCATGTAACACATAATGCCAATTGGAATTTGCATTTGTTGTACTTTGTGTATTAATTTCACTCTACCTTTTATTCTTTTACTCTTTCACTCTGTCCTTTCTGCAGCTTGACAGTTTTGGGTCCCATTGACTTTCAAAAAAACAAAAAAAGTTCTTCTATGCAAAATATGTTCCAAGGAAGAAACTTATTTAGAATGTCTTTTAGAATGTTAGAATTTTCATTGTTTCTTTAAGGGGTTAGTTTACCCAAAAATTAAGATTTTGTCATCAGTTACTCACCTTCATGTCGTTCCAAATCTATAAGACCTTTGTTTATCTTCAGAAACACAAGTTAAGATATTTTTGATGAAGTCCGAGAGCTTTCGGACCCTGACAGCAAAGCAACTACCACATTCAAGGTCCAGAAAGGTAGTAAGGACATCATTAAAATAGTCCATGTGGCATCAGTGGTTCAACCATAATGTTATGAACCTATGAAAATGCTTTTTTTTGCACAAAGAAAACATAAATAACTTTATTCAACAATTTCTTCTCTTCAATGTTAGTCTTCAACACACATCCATCGATACATCGATCCATCGAGATGATGACTTGCAATTTTTTGACTAGCCTTATTTATTTGAGCCAAAATATAAAGATGATGAACTAAAAGAGATGGTCAGAATGAGTCACGGTGCTCTTGTGAACTTGCATCAAAGAATTTGTTGAATAAAGTCTTTTTTTTTTTTCTATGTACACAAAAAAGTATTCTTGTAGCTTCATAACATTACAGTTGAACCACTGATGTCATGGACATTTTTATCAATCCCTGCTGAAAAAAACAGCTAAAACCAGCCTAGGCTGGTTGGCTGGTCTTAGCTAGTTTAAGCTAAAAGTACACTCTTAAAAATAAAGGTGCTTTAAAAGGTTCTTCACAGCGATGCCATAGAAGAACCATTTTTGTTTCCACAAAGAACCATTCAGTCAAAGGTTCTTTAAAGAACCATCTCTTTTTTACCTTTTCATTATCTGAAGAACCTTCTTTCGCCACAAAGAACTTTTTTGTGAAACAGAAAGGTTCTTCTTCTATGGCATCGTGAAGCACCTTTATTTTTAAGAGTGTACAGTAGCTGGTTTTAGCTGGTCTCCCATCCTGACCAGCTAAGACTAGCCTGGCCAGGCTGGGAAAGTGGCCAAAACCCCTCTAAAACCAGCCTGCTGACCAGCTAAAACCAGGTGGTTTTAGCAGTTTTTTCAGCAGGGATGTCCTTACTACCTTTCTGGGCCTTAAACATGTCAGTTGCATTGCTGTCTATGCAGGGTCAGAAAGCTCTCTTAATAAAAAAATATCTGAATTCATCTTCCAAACCATAGTCTTACAGGTTTGGAACGACATGAGGGTGAGTAATTAATGACAGAATTTTCACTTTTGGTTGAACTGTCCCTTTAAGAGGTCATTTTAAGCACAATCGTGTCAGTGCTTTAGTGTGAAATTCAGAAACTATAAAAAACAGCTTTTTTGGTCTGTGTGACCAGAGAGTGCATGTGGAGACACTAAGTGGCTGTGACAATGGGTTGATATGCATGGGGGAACATGAGAAAAGGTAATGGGCGAAAGGGTACGGATGGGGTCTTACAGTCACACATGCAGCGAGCCCTTCCACACTTCCCCAGCATTATTCCCCATGGCCATTTTATTAGATGAATGAGACATGACTGGCTAGCATAGAGCTAATCAACCCAGTTTTGTTGCAGCGGCTCGAATGGAGGACTCAAAGACTTCAGCCACTTTCCTCATGGCCGTTTTGTTCTTTACCTGAAGATACAGACCACCTGAGTTTCCGGGTAAGTCCCTGTGGATGTGGCGATCTGAGCGCCTAAGCTAAACAAGTTGCTAGATTTGAGGTTACTACGCGGTGACACCGCGGCTGCCGAGAGGAGGCTTATGTGTACAGACAGAGTATCTCATCAAGGGCGTCTAGATGGGGTCAACACATCACCGCTGAAGATCTGCGACTCGAAGCTTTTTCCTCTTGCTCAAGTGGGTCGCTGAAGGCAGTGTCTTATGTCTCATTGCCGTGTGGACCCGGCGTTTAAATCCAGCAATAGTTTTTAAATCAGAAGTGAATACAGGAAGACAGAGCGAGCGCGGGTTTAAAGTAATAACAAAGTTACTATTGAATCACAGAGCAAGCCATTTGTAATTTGTCCCTGGCGAAAGCTGAAAATACAATACACTACGAGACGGACCGCTGTGATGCTGAAAAAACGCCTCAATGCGCAGAATAGGAAATTGATTGAAGTGGCCCTTTGCAAGCAACTCACACCTTCTTATTGTTCATTCGTATCCAGCTTCAAGAACACTTGTTAACTTTGCAAATATGTTTCTTTAGTGAAGACACACTTGATTTTCAAAGCACCATCTGCAGAGGCCGCTGGTTGAACATATAGAGGGTGTCAAACAGCATGCTCATTTTAAATTGTAATTAAACTGGCCATCAGGTACCTTGAGGCTGTTTAGTCTTCAGCAGGATACTAATTACTATAAGATGACCTTTGGAATAATATCTGGTGAATTATTCATAATTGAAGAGATTGCTTCAGAGACATCCGCTCTGAACTTTGTATGCTCACAACTATTTAAATGAATTTTCAAATCGAACCCTCTGATTCGCTCCTCAAGCGGTACAGTACGGGGGAAAGGATTTTCACGCTTTCGCTGAGGTTCCTTTTGAGCTGGTGATAAAAATTGATGTGTTTTATTGCCTTTAGTCAAGACTGACTCATGTCAATATTACACTTTCATCCAGCATGACGCATACGAAAAAAGAGCTATATAGTAATGTATTAAGCACAAGTCAGGGCTCAATGATATTTTCATTTTCATGATGATATAGGACCTGACTTTCTTGAATGTCAAATGATTACTTTCATACAAATGTGATTCTGAGGCCTTTATATAAATGATAGCAGAGAAGAGAAGGTTTATATAAAGCAGTACATCCTGATTGGCCTCATGAGTGAATTTATTGAAACATTAGCTAGGTGTCAGGTAGTTGAAGACATGCATTTATCATAATTACCCCATGCATACACATTTTGGGGGGACAGGCATACAAATGAAGGCAACCAAATTGAATGTTTGTGTTGTGAAAATAACTTCTGTTGTAATGTAATGTATGTTAAAATGTAATTTCCTGTGATCAAAGCATCATTACTTGAGTCTTCAGTGTCACATGATCCTTCAAAAATCATTCTGATATGATGATTTGCTGCTCAAGAAACATTTATTTTTTATCAGTGTTGAAAACAGCTATGCAAATTCTTTAAAGAAATGCTTTTATTCATTAAGGCAAGGCAAGGCAAGTTTATTTATATAGCACATTTCATACACAGTGGTAATTCAAAGTGCTGTACATAAGAGGAATTAAAATCATAATATAAAATCATACATAATAAATCACAACAATAAAAACTGAAGATTTAAGAACATTTTAAATGATTTAAAATTTGATTTAAAAATTAATTAAAACAGTAGAAATGATTATACACAAAATAATGCAATCTGTTCGGACGCAGCACAGTGCTCATTCAATAAATGCACAACTAAACAGATGAGTTTTGAGTCTGCATTTAAATGTGTCTAATGTATTAGCACATGTGATCTTTTCTGGAAGCTGGTTCCAACTGCGGGCGGCATAATAGCTAAAAGCGGATTCCCCTTGTTTTGTGTGAACCCTTGATATTACTAACTGACTCGATCCTAGTGATCTGAGTTGTCTGTTGGGTTTGTATTCAGTGAGCATATCTGCAATGTATGTAGGTCCTAGGCCATTGAGAGCTTTATAAACAAGTAGAAGTACTATAAAATCGATCCTAAACATAACTGGAAGCCAGTGTAAGGACCTGAGGACTGGTGGGATATGCTCGGATTTTCTGGTTCTAGTCAGAATCCTGGCAGCAGCGTTCTGTATGAGCTGCAGCTGTCTAATGGTCTTCTTGGGAAGGCCAGTGAGGAGACCATTACAATAGTCCACCCTGCTGGTGATAAAGGCATGAACAAGTTTCTCCAAATCCTTACGGGAAACAAAACATCTAATTCTTGCAATGTTTTTGAGATGATAGTATGCTGATTTAGTTACTGCTTTGACATGGCTACTGAAACTGAGGTCTGACTCCAGAATCACACCCAGATTCTTGACTTGATTTTTAGTTTTTTGACCCCTAGTGTCAAGGTATGCATTTACCTTATGAACTTCATCTTTGTTTCCAAATGCAATGACTTCCATTTTCTCCTTGTTTAACTGAAGAAAGTTTTGGCACATCCAACTGTTAATTTCATCAATGGATTGGCAGAGGGAGTCAATGGGGCTGTAGTCATTTGGTGATAAGGCTAGATAAATGCTGTGATATGCTATTTGGTTCTTTCTCATTATTTGACTTAGTGGGAGCATATACAGGCTGAACAACATCGGCGCTAGAATTGAGCCTTGTGGGACTCCGTATGTCATGGACGTCCACTTAGACTTATGTTCTCCTATACTCACATAATAACCTCTTTCTTCTAAATATGAGCTGAACCAATTTAGAACCATTCCAGAAAGCCCGACCCAGTTTTCCAGTCTATCTAGAAGGATGTTATGATCGACAGTGTCAAACGCAGCACTGAGATCTAGTAATACCAGCACTGATATTTTGCAAGAATCAGAATTTAGGCGAATATCATTTATTATCTTTATGAGCGCTGTCTCTGTGCTATGATGTTTTCTGAAGCCAGATTGGAAATGGTCCAGGTATTCATTTGAGTTTATGTAGTGGTTCAGCTGATTAAAAACAACCTTTTCAATAATCTTGCCTATAAAAGGAAGATTTGATATTGGTCTATAGTTGCTCAATATGGTGTTATCAAGATTGCTCTTTTTCAGAAGGGGCTTAACAACTGCAGTTTTCAGGGAGTTTGGAAAAGTCCCAGAAAGAAGTGAGGTGTTCACCACTTCTAAGAGATCTGTTTCCAAATAGTTAAGCACACTTTTGAAAAAAGATGTGGGAAGTGTGTCAAGGTAGCAAGCTGACGATATAAGGTGCTGTACTATTTCTTTCAAAATGTTGCTATCGATTGCTTCAAAAGCAGACATAGTGACGACTTTTTGAAATTGTGGTCGAATCTGTCTGACCTCTGCATAACTTGAGGGTGTGCTAACTGTCTTTCTGATATTTTTGATCTTCTCAGAAAAGAAGGAAGCAAACTCATTGCATTTGCTGTCAGAGAGCATTTCACTAGGGATCTGACTAGGGGGGTTTGTTAGTCTCTCAACGGTAGCAAACAGAGTGTGAGTGTTGTTTAAGTTGCTGTTTATAAGGTTCGAGAAGAATGTTTTACCTAGTTTACTAGCTTTACCTAGTTCAACATTGAAAGCATGAAGGCTGTCTTTATAGATGCTATAGTGAATTTCAAGTTTCGTCTTCCGCCACATCCGCTCAGATTTCCTGCATTGTCTTTTCATACTCTGTACAGCTGTTGATTTTCTCCACGGTGATTTCCTGTTGGTCATCTGTCTGACCTTCACAGGTGCAATGTCATCAATGACATTCTTAACTTTTGAGTTAAAGGACTCCAGGAGAAGATCAACAGAGTCTGCAGAAATGCTTGGCATTGAAGATATAGCCTTCATAAATAGCACACTAGAGTTATCGTTAATGCATCTCTTTCTGACAGAGACAGATCTAGATTCAATGGTAGCAGAGATCAATATATCAAAGAAAATACAGAAGTGATCAGATAGTGCTACATCCTTAATAACAGTGGATGAAATCTTTAGACCCTTACTGATTAGTAAATCAAGAGTGTGTCCACGATTGTGTGTGGACCCATGCACATGCTGAATCAGGTCAAAAGTGTTCAAAACCGTTATAATTTCTTTTGTAGTTTTGCTTTCTGCATTTTCTATGTGAACATTAAAATCCCCTGCAATAGCAAAACAGTCAAACTCTGAACAAATCATTGATAGCAGTTCTGTGAACTCTTCAACAAAGGCTGGAGAGTATTTTGGTGGCCTGTAAACAATGATAAATAGAACGCATGGAGCACCTTTTAGCATAATCCCTAGATATTCAAAAGACATGTACTGGCCAAATGACACTTGCTTGCATTGATAGACATCTTTAAATAGACCAGCTACACCTCCACCCTTCTTAACAGCTCTGCAGACACTCATGAAAGTAAAGTTAGGAGGGGCTGTTTCATTGAGGACTGTTGCACTGCAGCTTTCTTCTAGCCATGTTTCATTTAGAAACATAAAATCCAGGTTGTTTGTGGTTATAAAATCATTGATCAGAAGTGATTTATTTTTTAGTGAGCGAATGTTTAAAAATGCTAGCTTGATCTTTTTAGCATTACTTTTTGTCTCTAGAGCAATCTTAGTTTGATGCCTAATAAGCCTCAGATTAGATGGGTGAACCGTACGATTTGAGAGGGCCTTAGACTTTCTATCACATATTAAAACAGAAATAGGGAAAGCTACAGGCACAATGGGTTCCCGCTTGTTCTGTATTAAGTATACATCTAAAAATGTAATGTTCCAAAAAGTTCCAAAAACTATGTACATTGTGCATATATTTAGTGTTTTATCTTAAAAAATAAACAGCAGTACGAGGTGGCCCTGTATATTCAGTTCAGTACTTACTATTTATTTCATTTGTGATAATACCAGTTGTTTTTACAAGTAAATTCAATTCACTCCTTCTCTCTCAAATGTTTTATTGATGTTGCTTCATTGAAGCATTAACCCTTAGATGGTAAACACAGTCGACCTGCACCAGTCCAACTAGATTTCTTCTGTATTTCCTGGAGAACAAAAAAAAAAAACAGGTCAAACTAATTCAATCATTAGGCTCAATGCACATTGGCTCTTGCCCTGATACTGTAATAGTATTATGTTGTCCAGTCTGTCGTGTTTCACACACGGGATTCAATTTCCCCTGTCTTGCCATAGGCCAATTCATTTTTCCATAAGAAGTAAAAAAGCGCACCGTGACCAAAAAGCAGCACGAGCTCATCATGTTCACAGTGATTTTGAGGAACATGCGACTTGAGATAAAAGGATTTTATTTTCTTCTATGATAGGTACAGAATTACTGTTATATAGTACCGAGGGCGATTCTAAGAACTCAGTTTTGTTGGTATGGAACCCCACTGATGGGTAAAAAAAATTCTCCTAAGTGACGTCACTGAAGCACGACATTCAATTACATCTACAAACTGGAGGATGGAGGAAGGAGAAGTGCCTTGACTTCACCGTTAGTCCATCTCTCACTGTTTTCCATGTTCATGGAGTTAGTTTGTAGAATACGCAGTAGTGGAAGAAGTACACAAATTAAGTACTTGAGTAAAAATACTGATACCCTAATAAAATATTACTAATTAAAAGTAAAAATTACTGATCAATGAATGTTGTAATTTTAACTTATTTACTTATATTTAATCATTTTATATGATACATTTTATATGTGACCCTGGACCACAAAACCAGTCACTATATATATTATGTATATTTGTAGCAAAAGCCAACAATACACTACATGAAAATTATATTTTTTTCTTTTATGCCAAAAATATTAGGATATTAAGTAAAGATCATGTTTAAATGAAGATATTTTACACATTTCCTATCGTAAATATATCAAAGCTTATTTTTTATTAAAAATATGCATTGCTAAGAACTTAATTTGGATAAATTTAATGCAGATTTTCTCGATATTTACTTGTTTGTTTGTTTGTTTGTTTGTTTGTTTGTTTGTTTTTGGCACACATATAATCTGCTACGTGCTATCATGTCTCTGGACAGGAGTAGATGCTGCAAACTTCATTCGCCCCAGTGGAAAGCATATTTACACTATCTGAATCAGTCCTTATCCCCTATATAACACATGTGACCAACAGCAAACACTTCTTTTGTACTTCTTTTTTTACTTAAAGCCTTTCTAAATAGGATCTGTAATAATCTTTGTCCTGTATTAGTTTTGTAAATTGCAGAAATTCAAGTTGCTGGCTATTTTGTGAGTCATTATGGATTAAGCTTTGTAACGACACACACAGTGCCAGCAGTAAAAGAGAGATTTAAAAGGGGAAAAAAATCTATTTCAATTATTGATGGTGATAATGAAAACTAGGTGTTATTTTGGAATGGCAAGAAAAAATTAGTTGACATAAAACCAATGCAAGGGGCAGAAACTTTCAAATGTCTCTAATCGCTTCTTTATAGATTTCACGCTGTCAAGAAAATGAATAATTGGTTTATCTTTCCTGTTCATTACTCAAAACTTAGCTTTGGAACTTTAATTCACTCACGATTTCTCAAGTTCTGAAAGCATTGCAAACAAAGACCCTTTCCCAGATAAAAGGGGCTTTCAAAGCCAGACTTTTAGTCGAGCAGATGGAACAATGAGAAATTAGCTATAGTCCGCTCTATTCACAGGAACTGAGCTCTGGACTGGGTCAGGTGATTGTGCGATGCAGACAATAAAGGCCACAAAAATCAGCTCTATGTGAGCTGACAGGCTTGACGGAAAGTCCTCAGTACGTGCTGATTAATGACTGACAATTGCAATGACTGATTTAAATAATGCTAATTGGCCAACGGGATAATGATCCGTACATTTCCTCTAATTAGAGACTGCATAGCTCTTTGTGACGGCGCTGATGGGAGGGTTTCTGAGGCTGTTGAGCAGGAATGTGTCGCCTTGCAGCTGCACTGCCATTGGCAACGTTATGCAGACTACATGTAAATGGATATACCTTATGCTTTTAAGCTTTGTTTTAGCACATTAGCAAATCTGGCTTTTTGTGGTTATTTTGGCTGTAGTATCAACTAAATAAAGATCGATTGTGAATAAAGATATCATTAGAACAATGTTGACTGTTAAATGTCATTATTATTATGCTTTTCCAAAGCCTGAACATGCAAGTGCTATCATCTAACCGTCTGGAGACAGATAATAGCCATGCAGGTTTTTATCTTTTCATAAAGTGCATTGGTAAGTGAGTTATGAATAATATATACAAGGACACTCTATATTCATGTTCATGTTCTCACAGCGTCTTCAAATTTCCAAGATATTCTAAGTACACCACAATAGCTCACAACTAAGGCTAGAAATGGATGAAAACATCTACAGTATCCTTTCATTCTTGACTAAGGCACAGGGTTGGCCAAAATTCTGATTTTAGAAATGAGCTCTTCTTTTGAGTTGACTTTTCACACACCCCTCATGATGCTGAATGGGACAGGAAGAGATATTTACTGAATTACAATTTAGAGAAAATTTACAGAGGAATTTTGTTGTTTTGTTTTCCTAACAACACAGAACTGGCAGATACCCTGGTTTCCACCCTGTAAGCAGAGTAATGTTGTTTGACCCTGTTTCAAAGACTAATTTGCAGTAAATTAGTAAATTAGAGGACTGTGGGACATGTTTGTCAACTGTGGTTCATGAAATGAATTAATTTATAAAATGTAATAGAATACGTTTAGTAACACATCTTGTTTAAACGTCTGTAACTGGAGGTTTTGTGCCTGAATGTAGCCTTTGATAATTAGATTTAGGTAAACAAACAAATTAAATATATATATATATATATATATAAATATTTTTTTTTTTTTTTTTTTTTACAGCACATACAATTGTGTCAAATGTAGCTCTATATAATCTATAGTTTTAAGAGGTGTCGCGATATACCAGTATTGACGATAATCGTGATATTTAAAAATCAATAGTAGGCCTACACCCCTGCTGAAAAAAACAGCATATGCTGGTTAGGTATGTTTTGGTGCTGGGATGCTGGTTTTAGCTGGTTTATGCTGGTCCTTAGCTGGTTAATGCTGGTCCTTTGCTGGTTTATGCTGGTCATAAACCAGCAAAGGACCAGCATTAACCAGCAACATGACCAGCATAAACCAGCAAAAACCAGCAAGGGACCAGCATAAACCAGCAAAGGACCAGCATATACCAGCTAAAACCAGCATCCCAGCACCAAAACATACCTAACCAGCATATGCTGTTTTTTTCAGCAGGGACGTGAAATAATATGACAATAATCCCACGTTGACCTCTCACATGTGATTTCTTTCATTCATACTCGAAGCCAGAGGGCGCCCTTGCACAGGACGTCCAGGAAACAGGCACATTGGTGAAATGCATTTAGAAGGGATACAGCACTGGCTATTGGGCATGCGCATATCAATCTAATGTTATTTTTTGTAACACTGAACAACAACGTTGGGACTTAGGCAGAACTTAAGACGTTTCGGGAAATCCCTGTTGGAATCCAGCTGTGGCTGTAGGTGAGTAAAATGCAGAAACAAATGTTTCATCTGATAAAACATGAAGACAGTCAACGCACGATTGCGACAGTATATGGTTTATCTGTGTTCTTCAATCCATCTCAAGTATTTTAATAAGGATATGTAAGGGATAATCAACGGTTTGCCGACATTTTCACTGAATTTTTCTATCATGATACAGAACTATCTTCACAACTACACAACTTATAGCCCATTATTATTTTATTATAAAATAAATTTAAAGAAAATATTTCTGTATAGACCCATGCTTTCATTACAGTTCTTAAAAAAAAAAATCGGAATCGCCAGGTCACACTTCGGCCAAGAAAATTGCAATCCATGCATCTCTATTTTTTAACCTCAAATGCTCATCTTGTCTTGCTCTGCCTGAACTCTTGTTTTTTCCAGTTCAAGACAGTTACCTTTTTTGTTAAGTGTGTTTGATCTTCTTTGCATGTTCTCTTTGCAAACACTCGGTCGGTATGTCTGCAGCGATGAAGGATGATTTTGAAATGATTTTTGAAGTTGAGGGTGAAAATGAGATGGGAGTTTTTCGACATACCCTAACTGTCTTGAACCTGAAAAAACTGACAAGACAAGACGAGCTTTTAAGGTTAAAAATTATATAAGTTGTAATAAAAAAATAATAATATATATATATATATATATATATATATATAATATATAAATAACCGATCGTTGCGCTAGATAAGATCTTTCTTTCTCGGCTGGCATCATTTACAACTGCACTTAGGATTGTTTGAAGCCGCATTTTAACTGCATTTTGGAAGTTCAAACTCGGGGCACCATAGAAGTCCGCTATGGAGAAAATTCCTGAAATGTTTTCCTCAAAAATCAAAAATTTCTTTACGACTGAAGAAAGAAAGACATGAACGTCTTGAATGACAAGGGGATGAGTAAATTATCTGTAAATTGTTGTTCTGGAAGTGAACTAATCCTTTAATCCTTTATATTTTTACACAATTTTTAAAGGAGGATGCTCATTTCTCACTCATGGTGAGAGCAGCAAATTCTATTTTAATTGCTCTTCCTATTCTCCATCCCGTTTGCAAGCTCAATTCAAATTCATGAACCAAATTGTAATTTAAAAGGCATCGCAATTGAATTGTGAACGGTGCAGGACCCAGCTGAGGTAAATGCTTGTAATGTAAATCAGTATGCACGTCCTTATAATCTTATTATATTATCCTAATGCTTCCTCAATCCCCGACCACAATGCGCTCGGTGACCTCCAAAAAGTATTTTCAAAACATTCTCATGCCAGTCTTGGAATAATTTATTTGGCAGGAGAGTTAAGTAGAAAAAAGAGGGAGAAAGGTAGACAGTTTTGATATTGCAGCTCTCTCTCTCGTTCTCTCTCCACGGCCCTAAAGGAGGATGACCCTCTTGTATAACCTTTGTGAAGCACATAAGTTGCTGTGCAGGCCTGTGGCTTGTTGCCATGGCACTATGTAGACGATGCTCCCTCTGAATGATGGGCTCATTGCATGCTGCTGAGAAAATAGCATCAAGCCAGAATGATTCATCTCATAGGAGCACGGTGAAGAGCGCACACAGAACGCTCCTCGCAGCGGCGAGGGCTTTCATATCGGCGAGTGGGAAAATTAAGAAAACGGCTCACAGAGAATTTTTAATAATTATTCCTCTCAACGTATGCATCGGATGCCGGTTGAAGTGCGCAAACTTTCAATTCAAAATTTCACACTGGCACCTAAATTGAATTAGCACTTAAGAGCAAAAGAACAGTAGAAAGCCTCAGAGGAACGGAGAGGTGGTATCAGAGAGGGAATAATTGCTTTTGCTGATGTACTGTAAGCGTCAAGGCGATTCTTCAATTTTAGATCGCCACGAAGAAAAGTAATAAACAGGGAGACCACTGGCAGTAAAACGAATACCACGATGGCAATGGGGCTGCCTCTTAATTATAACGAATAGAAAATGAGGTCTAAATTGTCCCACTAAAGTGTGTATTAATTGTATCATCCGATGCACAATAGGACTTAATTCGGGGGGGTGAAAAGTTCATTACCTGTGATATTCATCATGCCAAATATTGGCCCTCGATGGCTCGTGGGAGGGTCGTAAAAAGGATCGCTTTCATCCCTGAGCATTGTTTAATATTCACGTCTGACTAATCATGTCTTTGCTCAGAGTCATTTTTGGATCGTCAGTTCCTCCCTCCGAGTTCCCAAAATCTGGCTGGCTCAGAAAGGCGTCCAGATGGAGTGCGAACTGTCGCTTCTTGAGGAAAATCAGCAAGGGAGTCACCAGTAGGACTCATTTTCAATTGCCATACAATAGGAATCTTTATCGCCGTTGACTCTACCCAATATTGCTATTGTGCTAATGTGTTGTTGGCAAGGGGTTTTGTTAGCTGCTGAATAGAATTTGTTCTGTAATCTGTAAGTTTTCTCGCCCAGCCGAGTTTCTTTCTCAACCTGCCGCCTCAAAAAGTCCAAGGACACCAATTGAAAAGCACAGTGATTCTAGAGTCTTGTAAACAAGTTTAACGACTGAAAGAGTCCACTCTCCAACACAACAGGCAAAATTACTTCCAATTGAATTGAGATCTCTATGAAAAACAGCTTTTACTCTGCAAGGATTTTGTAAAAGTATAAGAAATTAATGCTTCAACTTTGGTCAAGCATTTAAAAATGTGTTTTATAAATAAATGTGTTAAATAGTAAATGTGAATAATGAAAGTGGGTTTGCATGCATGCAAACTACTTATGCATAATAATAATCATTAGATTTGAGATTGGAAATAATAATGATAAGACTTTTTAATATTAGTATTATTATTGTCTTGTTCTTGTAAAATAATAATAATTGTTATTGCTGTTGTTATTCTTGTCATACTATAGCTAATAGAAATATCACTTTCATTTTCAGTTGGAAATAGTTAATATTTTTATTATAATCATTATAAAAATGTTGCTATTTTGGATATTTCGCATGTTGAATATGACCAGTTACAATTAGCATATTCTTATTTAATTATATACACTAATTTAATAATTATTTAATGTATATATAAATGTATATAAATATATATAATATTATTATTATTATTATTATTATTATTATTATTATTAAATTGTAATTTATTATAAATATAATTATAATTGCATTTCATTTATTATAATTTAATTAATTATAATTTAATTTCCTATAACATTTTGGAAATAATATACTACTACTTCTAATTATTTTCATTAGTATTGATATTAAATTATTATAAATATAATTGTAATTTCATTCCATTTATTATAATTGAATTAATTATAATTCTTTTAATATTATTATTTTCCATAAACATATTGGAAATAATAGTCATAATTAATATTTTTGTAAATACTACTGCTAATAATAATAATAAATTATTATTATTATTATTATTTGTTATATATATATACTTAGAAATATTGTTTTCTTTTTGAAACTGGAAATACTTTATCATTATTATTATTATTATTATTAATTGTTGTTATTGTTAGTATTATTAGAAGTATTACTAATATTGTTTTCATTTTGAGATTGGAAATGATGGTAATAATAATAATAAATTATTTATAAATAAATATTAAGTTGAATAATATTTATAATAATAAAAAACATTTTGTAATTGTTTATAATATTAATAGTATTAATCTAAAAAGGTTTTTAATGACTGTATAGTGTATGTTACAAATGGAAAAGAGCTGATAAATAAGATCATATTTTTTGAGAGAATCTATGAAATCTTAATGTGGAAGTCAAAGCGGTAAAATATTAAAAAGTAGCATTATTTATGAAACACACTTAGTGTACATTTCTTTGATGAGTGTGTTTACGTGCATAGAGTACACACAACTTAATTATAAGTAATAATCTGACAAGGTCAGGTCCATTTAATGCCTTAACTCAGTTCTTTTACTGGGCAAAGGTCATATAAGCAAACCGGTTTAAGCTAAACCAACAAATAGATAGATATTTGCTCATTACTGCCACTTCAACCCAGTTACCTTTAATGTCATTCTGCGGGCTTATTAAGCGCAGGCACATCTGCTTCCGCTTTGATGTCAAAAGCATATATATATGTGTTTTATAATTAGCTTATTTTTGATCGTTTTGTTATACACGTAAACACACTAAGAGCTTCACCTGGCATTAGCAGTAGTCATGGCTACAAACTCATATGCTTGAAATAGCTGATCTCAAAACGTTACTGTGGAGCCAAAATGCATTTGTTTTACAGACTGGGAAAAAGTGTAAAAGTTCTGCTCTCCAAAAAAGCAACAAACTCTGTGAAATCTGCAGCAGACATTTGCTTGGACCCCCACCCAAATAACGTTCAGTATAAAGCCAGCAACCTCTGATTACCAGCCGAGAGCTTTAGGCGCTCTCCACCATCCTGTCAGTCCATGAAATATGTGTTACAATATCTGCAAATAGAGTGTAGTCCTTCAGAAAACTGCTACAGTATATCAAACTTGAGGTCCTTTGAACTTGGAATAGAGTTTTCTATTATTGTTCCCTGGCAACACATGTGCCTTTGTGCCATCGTCTCCCAAAGCTGACTATTTGGATCAGTGGGGAGAACTAGCAATTCCAAGGAGGACAAAACAGCAGATCTAGGCAGCTTTCAGTCCTGATGCATTGAGATTTGTTGTTTAAGTTGACTTGTGAGGTGTACTTGGACAAAAGCCTTTGAAATGTCAAAGAAATCCTCATAAGACACAGAGATAAGGGAGTAATGTTTCTCGGATGATGAAGTCATGGCTGAATGTGTCAGAGAGTCCTATTATAGAATCAATCAACCAGATCACACTGAGAATGCAGCCTTTTCATGTTCAAACTCACATTTGGATGAAAACCTTTGAAAATGCCACTGGAATATTTATTTTTATTTATATTATTGCTATTTATATTCAATTGTATTATATTTCATCATATAATTATATAACAATATATAATATATTTATAATAATTTGAATTATAATTTCATTTTATTTAGGTTATAATATAAGATTGGAAATAATCATAATTAATTGTTATAAATATTAATAACAACAATTATAATACATTTTAATATCACATATTATTATTATTATTATTATTATTATTATTATTATTATTATTATTATTATTATTATTATTGTAGTTGTACTACAGCTAATATAAATATTTTTATTTTTGGATTCAAAATAATTATTTTTATAATTATTTTTTTTAAATAGCTTCATTGGATATTTCACAATTCAAATATGACAAATTACAATTAGCACATTTTATTTAATTATATACACTAATTTAATAATTACGTAATATAATATTTATTAATTAAAATAATATTTATCATTTAACTATAATTTTATTTAGGAAAGAATATAAGGATAATTAATAATAATCATAATTAATAGTTATACATAATAATAATCATAAATATAGTAAATACTCCTACAAATAAGAATAATACATTTTAATAAATATTCATCTTATTATTAACGTTGTTGCTTTATAACTAATAGAAATGTTACTTTTATTTTTTAATTTAAATTTCTTTTATTATCATTTATAAAAATATTGCTTCATTGGATATTTCAAATGACAATTTGCACATTCTTATTCAATTATATACAGTCATTTAATAATTCTATACAAATATATAATATATTTATAAATATTATAAATTTTATTTCAAATTTAAGATTTGAAATTATAATCATAATTAATAGTTAATAAATATTAATAATAACAATTATAGTAAAAACTAATACTAACAACAACAATAATAATAATAATAATACATTTATTATTACATGTTGTTGTTGTTGTATAGTTAAAGGAAATATTATTTTAATTTTTTAAATCCAAATCATTATCATTTTTATTTTAATTATTATAAAATTATTGCTTCATTACTTATTTCACTGGTTAAATATAACAAATTACATTTAGCACATTTTATTTAATTATTCACTAATTTAATAATTATGTAATAATATATATTTTATAATAATTTTATTAGAATTTCATTTTATTTAGGAAAGAATGTAAGTATAATTTATAGTAATTAGTTATAGATATTTCTAATTATAAATATAGTAAATACTACTACTAATAATAATAATACATTTTAATATGAAATATTGTTATTATTAATGTTGTTATTGTTGTATAGCTAATAGAAATATATTTAAAAAATCATTTTGTTATTATAATTATAATAAAAATATTGCTTCATTGGATATTTCAAATTACAGTTTGCACATTCTTTTTCAACTATGTACAGTAATTGCATAATTATATAAAATATATTTAGAATTATTATCATTTGGATTTGTTTCATTTTGGAAATATAAGATTTGAAAAAATAATCATAATAGTTAATTAATCATGAATGTAATAAATACTACTACTGCTACTATTATGATTACATACTAAGAAATATTGTTTTCTTTTTGAGATTGGAAATACAGTTATTGTTATTAATATTGCTTTAATTTTAAGACTGCAAATAATACAAATAAAATAGCTTTGGTTAACAGTTAGTTGCTATTAAATGTGCTTAATAAATAAATGTGAAATTGAGTTTTAATCAATTTTATATTTGTATTATTTGTAGTATTAAGCTTATTTTGGCATTTTCTGTATATAACATATTACAAATGGAAAAGAGCAGATGAAATATCATCATGTATTCTATGAGATGAATCTATGAAATCTAGGAGGAAATGACTGTGAAAATGTAAAAAGTCTCCGGCTTTTTCCTCTGACACACTGAAAAATAATGAAATGCCATTTCCTAATTGAGTTTTCGACTTATACGTGCTTATCATTTCATCTGCAAAAAAGCTCAAATTTGTTCCTAACATACCTCGAAGTGTTGTTTTGTGCTTGCATAAGTATTATGAGATGTCAACAATCTATGAAAAAGAAATAAATAAATGTCATTACATATACTCCGCACTGATTGAATTTCTGGAGTTGAATTTTATTGTTTCTCTATGTTGCACTGATAGCGTCTCATTGAAATGAGTCTCAGCGCTATAGCTAATGTCATTTATCGTGCCGTCTGCTCACGCATTCCAGATCGCTAACACACAATCAAGATACCCAGCATGCAGTCTGGTTTTGGTGGTCCCCGAACCTTCAAGAAAGCACAGATTGGTTCCAGCTCAATGGATCCTCCCCATTATTTAATGTATTCCAGTCTATTACCACTGCTTGCTGTGACACCTCATTCCTTTCCACCAATATATAAGAGGTCATTCAATAACTGACACCTCCCTTCCATGCCATAGTCACATTTCTGTTACTGTTTTGGCATGTGTCACAGCTGTGAAGCACGAATTCAAAGATATATCTGCTGACAGAGATTTCCCTCATGAGAGCCACAGTAAATGCATTTCTCCCGGATGCCAGACAGATCTGTCGAAGACTATTGATCACGCTACAAAACCAGCCATAAAAATCACGGGATGACAGAAAAGATGTTAAGAGTATTTCATGTCGTAGAACTTACCAATGCTTTCATGGAAGGTGAATTAGGGTAATTGGGACACTTGCACTCTGTTGTCTGCATTGTTTGCTTTAGCACAATCATATTCCAGCTGGGATTTCATTGGCCTGATGTCAAACTAGAGCGGGGATAGTTGTCAAAGAAGAAAAAATATCCCAAAGGTTGCTGACATGGGATTTTCACAAGGCTATTGTTAAAAACAAACAACTGTCTGAAAGAAAACAACATTCCAAACTTTCATTTGATGTTTGTGATGTGATCATGCAGTTTCTTTTTCCAAACTTAGTTATTCAATGTTTTAGATTGATAACTCTACTCATATTTTAAATATACAGTGTGAAAAAGTGTTGTTGGCCCCCTTCCTGATTTTTTTTTTTTTTTTTTTTGCATGTTTGTACACACTGTTTTAGATCAATATTAATCAAAGATAACCCAGGTAAACACAATGTGCAGTTTTTAAATTAAGGTTTTTTTTATGAAGGGAAAAAAATCCAAACCCACATGGCCTTGTGAAAAAGTGTTTGCCCCCTCCTGTTGAAACATTACTGTGGTTTATCACACCTGAGTTCAGTTTCTTTAGCCACATCCAGGCCTGATTACTGCCACACCTGTTCGCAATCAAGAAATCACTTAAATAGGACCTTCCTGACAAAGTGAAGTAGACCAAAAGATCCTCAAAAGCTACACATCATGTTGAGATCCAAAGAAATTCAGGAACAAATGAGAAAGGAAGTAATTGAGCTCTATCAGTCTGGAAAAGGTTATAAAGCCATTTCTAAAGCTTTGGGACTCCAGCGAACCACAGTGAGAGCCATTATCCACAAATGGCGAAAACATTGAACAGTGGTAAACCATCACAGGAGTGGCTGGCCAACGAAAATTACCCCAAGAGCTCAGCAACGACTCATCCAAGAGGTCACAAAAGACCCCACAACAACATCTAAAGAACTGCAGGCCTCTCTTGCCTCAGTTAAGGTCAGTGTTCATGACTCCACCATAAGAAAGAGACTGGGAAAAAATGGCCTACATGGCAGAGTTCCTAGATGAAAACCGCTGCTGAGCAAAAAGAACATAAAGGCTCATCTCAGTTTTGCCAGAACACAAATTGATGATCCCCAAGACTTTCGGGAAAATACTCTGTGGACTGACGCCACAAAAGTTGAACTTTTTGGAAGGTGTGTGTCCCATTACATCTGGTGAAAAAGTTACAGCATTTCAGAAAAAGAACATCATACCAACAGTAAAATATGGTGGTGGTAGTGTGATGGTCTGGGGCTGTTTTGCTGCTTCTGGACCTGGAAGACTTGCTGTGACAAATGGAACCATAAATTCTGCTGTCTACCAAAAATCCTGAAGGACAATGTCTGGCCATCTGTTCAGGACCTCAAGCTGAAGCGAACTTGGGTTCTGCAGCAGGACAATGATCCAAAACACATTAGCAAATCCACCTCTGAATTGACCCCTTAAAAATCACTTTAAGTTAAATGTAGACTTTAGCAAATCTCATGTGATGTTGTGATGCCAAAGTTCACTTTGAAAAGTAATTAAAATAGCATTTTTAATAGCACTGCAAGTCTTTTATTTTTTCGTCAGATGCCAGATCATCTCCAATTATCAAATGCAGACAAGGTGAGGAAAAAACAGAGGTAAGAAAAAAACATCTTGACAATCGCAGCCGCATCTCATTTGTAGGACTGAAGTGTTGTGACATGGAAGTAAGTTACATAAGTCAAAAGTGCAAAATACGTCCTGGATTCACCCCGCGTTCGTGCTGCTTCTCAAAAGTTTACCCTGATCGACTCCTGACCATCAAAAATCATCTTTCAGTTTCTCAGAGCCCACAGGAACGGACCGTTGTTGTGCACAGTGCGCCGATTCTCCTCCGTCTTCTTCATCTGCAGCAGCAGCAAAGCTCTTACCAGGCTTTTCATTGAAATTCACAGCCTTGTAGCGGCTGATTAATTTTCCATGTTGTTGTGGTGCTTCATGTTGTTGCTTTATTTTAAGATGCAGTGCAACCTGCTCGCTGCGGATCTGGCAACACACAAGACAGCTTCCTCCAGTTGGATGGGAGGTGCGAAACTGTCATGGAACAGGTGTTTAGGGAGTTCAGCTCTATTCCTTTGACTGCAAACAACTGTACCCTGGGACCTTACACATGCCACTTAACATTCACACGGTTCAGGACTCATTAGAGACTCGGCAGCCTGCTTAGGGACTGTGGCATCTGTAGCGTCGTCTAATCTTTATGTCATCAATGTCTCAGATCAAACGCTGCAAGTGTTTGCTCTACTTCACCATTAGGAAAGCAGGAGAGTTGGATTTAAGTGCATCTTAACCCCTCCCTGTTTCCTCTGCAGTTTTTCTCTTTTTAGACGGTGAGCTTACACACCCAAAGAGAAAAAAAGTAAATAAATATATTTAACTGGGGTTGTATGGAGATAAAGAGAAATTGATTGCCATGGGCAAAGTGAGCTGTGATTGCAGCACGATTTACTTGTTTATATGTCCTGCGATTGTACATGCCGAGTGCTGCTGCTGATTTTTTTCTTTCGTAAAACACGCACACACAGACACACACACAATGTTCTCCGCCGGCTCTCTTGGGGAGATTCATATAGCAGGCAACAGGACTGTCAGAAGAGCATAAGAGAGACAGACACATGAGGGAGATGGGGAAGACATGCTTGAGAGACTCCATCTCTTTACATACACACACAATATGGACTCCTGACTTTAAAGATCTGTGCCAGTAGTTTTTGCCATTGCACAGCAGTTAAATGTTTTTCTAATAGGAATTACAAACCAGAAATATACAACAAAAACATTCTATGGAAGTTCTACGTATACTTCATGTTTGGCATGTGCAACCGAGAAAATGTATAGAGGAGACTAAGGCTACTTGTCATACTTTTACTCTATTTCTGTATAGACACAAGTCTCAACTGCAAAAACTTTTTAAATTAAAAAGAAATATATAATTTATTAAACAATAGCAGGACAAAAGACCAACAAAAAGCATATCAACAATATTCCAGCAAAATGTAAACAGCATAACAATTATGAAACTATAACAGTAGTCCCGATTTCTCCTCACAGGGTTATATTATTTTAACTGAACCAAAACTGAAATAAGAATTTATGAAAAGTATGTACACATATTAAAAAGTGACATACCCACACAACAAAATTACAATAACTTTACAATTAAAATGAAAAAGGAAAATAGGCCTTTAATAATAATAATAATAATAATAAATCACAATATAAAGTACTATAATCTCAGTGATACTAACTCCACTGACACACAGCTGAGGCAGATGGAAAGAAATTACAGTTCTTTTACAGAAATGCATTATTTATGGAGTCAGGGGCGCCGCTCGCAATTTTGGGCCCTATGACAAAATATGAGTTTGGGCCCCCCCTACCACACCAAAGCAGATCTCTGGGGGCCCCTAAAGGGCATGGGCCCTTAGAATCGTCCTAACTTACCCCCACTTAGCGGCGCCCCTGAGTTATTTTGACAAAAATCGTAAGCGAGTGTTTGTAAATTCATTTAATTCTGAAATTAAACAGCAAAACAATTATGAAACAAAACAGTTAATTAAACTGCAAGTTGTAAAATGTGGCATTCAAAGATTTTTGTTCAAAATATTTATTTTTCTTTGTTTGTTTGTTTTTATTAATTCATTCCAACACGCATTTTAATTAATAAATTGTATTGTTTTTCGTTTAATTAATAAATTGTAATTTTTACTGTAATTTAAAAGGGTTTTGAAGTAGTTGTTTGAGGCCAATATACAAAAGCAATGCTAGAAAGATATATGTAGCACTGTTGCGCTCCGGGCGTCCCGTGATCGAATCCCGACTCGAGGACCTTTCCCGATCCCGCCCCCTAATTCTCTCCCACCTCGCTTCCTGTCCTATCTGATCTGTCCTATCCTAATAAAGGCAAAAAGGCCAAAAAATAAATCTTTAAAAGATATATGTAAATGGTCTTATGAATCTAAACCTCTTTTTTTACAGTCTATGATCTAAACTAATAATAATTAAGATACAGTATATCTGACAACTAGTACCGGTTTCTCCCTATAGGGTTATTAGAGTTAATTAAAGATAAAATAAATAGGTAGACTTATTTTTAATAAGTTGTTTTTAATTTATTTGAACTGAAATAAGAATTTATGAAAAAAGTATGTACACACATTAAAAAAGTAATACATTTGACTTTAACTAAAATGAAAATGAAAAGAGAAAATAGGCCTATAAACATAAACTAATTCAGAATATTAACTACTATAATCCCAGTTATACTAAAATAACACTGACACACAGCTGAGGCAGATGGAAAGAAATTACAGTCCTTTTAGAGGAATGCATTTAATGCATTTAAATAACAGTTATTCTTACAAAAAGAGTGTGTTTGTAACTGTTTTCAATTCAGAATTTAAAGAGCAAAACAATTATAAAACAAAACAATTCCTTAAACCATAAAATGTGGCATTTTGTTCAAAATATTTAATTGTTTTTATTCATTCATTCCAACAAGCATTTTAATTAATAAATTGTATTATTTTTTATTTAAATTAATACTTTGTATTTTTTATAAGTTGTTTAAGGGCCAGTATACAAAAGCAATGCTATAGAGAAAACAGATAAAAAGATACAGTACTAGTCCCGGTTTCTCCTTACAGGGTTATTAGAGTTAATTAAAGTCAAATCTAAAATAAAATAAAATAAAAATAAATAGGTAGACTTAATTTATAGTACTTTTAGTTAGTTTAACTGAAACAAAACTTAAATAAGAATTTCAAAAAAAGTATTTACACATTAAAAAAGTAATACATTTGACAAACCCACATGACAAAATTACAAAATTATCTAAAATTAAAATAATTATGAAAAATAGGCCTATAAAAAAACTAGTTCAGAATATTAACTACTATAATCTTAGTGATGCTAAAATAACACTGTCACACAGCTGAGGCAGATGGAAAGAAATTACAGTCCTTTACAGTACAGAAATGCATGATTTAAATAAGTATGTGTTTGTAAATCTATTCAATTCAGAATTCAAACAACAAAACAATTAATTAAACCGTAAAATGTGGCATTCAAAGATTTTTGTTCAAAATATTTATTTATTTGTTTTTATTCCAGCCAGCATTCATTCATTCCAACAAGCATTTTAATTAATTGTATTCTTATATTCTAATTTAAGAGTGTTTTGAAGTAGTTGTTTAAGGCCAATATATAAAAGCACAGATATTTATGTAAATGGTCTATTAACTTTAGAATTACTAAAATACAGCATATCTGACAACTAGCCTCCAGTTCAATAAAGCTAAAACAATAAAATTAAATGATAAAAAAGCAAACTTTTTGTAGTAGTTTGGCAACATGTCTCTCTTTGATTAGTTTAACTGAAACTAAACTTAAAATAAAATAAGTATTTACACATTTAAAAAATAATACATTTGACAAACCCACACAACAAAATTACTAAAACATTATCTAAAATTAAAATAAAAATGGAAAATAGGCCTATAAAAATAAAAAATTAGTTCAGAATATTAACTACTATAATTTTAGTGATGCTAAAATAATACAAAATGACAAAAAGCATAAGTGTGTTTGTAAATGTATTCAATTCAGAATTTAAACAACAAAACAATTAATTAAACCGTAAAATGTAAAATGTGGCATTCAAAGATTTTTGTTCAAAATATTTATTTGTTTTTCTTCATTCATTCCAACAAGCATTTTAATTAATACATTGTATTTTTATATTCTAATTTAAGAGGGTTTTCAAGTTGTTGTTTAAGGCCAATATATAAAAGCACAGATATTTATGTAAATGGTCTATTAACTTTAGAATTACTAAAATACAGCATATCTGACAACTAGCCTCCAGTTCATTAACGCTAAAACAATTAAATTTAAATATAAAAAAGCAGACTTTTTATAGTAGTTTAGCAACATCTTTCTTTTTTCAGTTTAACTAAAACTAAACTGAACTAAAAGGTATACAAAATAATAAATTTGACAAAACCACACAACAAAATTGGTAAAACTTGAACTAAAATGAAAATGAAAACTACTATAATCTCAGTGATACTAGCTCCACTGACACACAGCTGAGGCAGATGGAAAGAAATTACAGTCCTTTTACAGAAATGCATAATTTATGGAGTTATTCTGACAGAAAGCATAAGTGAGAATTTGTAAATGTATTCAATTCAGAATTTAAACAGCAAAACAATTATGAAACAAAACAATAGTTATACCGTAAAATGTGTCATTCCAAGATTTTTTTTCAAAATATGTATTTATTTGTTTTTATTCTTTGGTTGTTTGTTTTTATTCATTCATTCCAACAAGCATTTTATTTAATAAATTGTATTTTTTTTTTTCGTTAATAAATTGTATTTTTTTTATTCTAATTTAAGAGTAGTCAAAATAAATTTGACTTTAACTACAGTTAAAATGAAAACAGAAAATAGGCCTATAAAACTTAAAATAAAATTAATTCATAACTACTATAATCTCAGTGATACTAAAAAAACACTGACACACAGCTGAGGCAGATGGAAAGAAATTATAGTCCTTTTACAGAAAAGCATGATTTAAATAAGTGTGTGTTTGTAAATGTATTCAATTCAGAATTCAAACAACAAAACAGTTCATTAACCCCTAAAATGTGGCATTCAAAGATTTTTGTTTTTATTCGTCCATTCCAACAAGCATTTTAATTAATAAGTTGTATTTTTATATTACATTTATATTTTACATATATATTACATATTACATTTTATATTACAGCATATCTGACAACTAGCCCCCAGTTCATTAAAGCTAAAACAATAAAATAACAAAATTGGTAAAACTTTTAACTAAAATGAAAATGAAAACTACTATAATCTCAGTGATACTAACTCCACTGACACACAGCTGAGGCAGATGGAAAGAAATTACAGTCCTTTTACAGAAAAGCACCATTTAAATAACTCAGTTATTTTGACAAAAAAAAAAAAAACGTGTGTGTGTGTGTGTGTGTGTGTGTGTGTGTGTGTGTGTGTGTGTGTGTGTGTGTGTGTGTGTGTGTGTGTGTGTGTGTGTTTGTAGCCGCATTCAATTCAGTCACACAGAAAATGATTTAAAATATTTTCCTCGCTGATGGACCCCTGTAAAACATTTGCGAAATGCCACACATAATTACAAATCGTGGACAAAACGTATTGAGTTCCACGCGACAGTGACAATTTCTCTGCTTTTCAAGTTCATCCGACACTCCATTCCTAAGTCTTGTCAGCCTTTATCTCAGCAAACATCAAAATCCCTATACAAAAAAGGAGAAAATGAGCTATTGATTTTTGCACTAACGCTTTTTTCTACTTTCTACTTTCTCCCCACAGCATTATCATTCGGGAGTCTAATTGAAGGTCAGAGTCGGTTTCCTTGTCAAAGTCTGCTTCCTGACAGTCAGCCCGGCTCACAACAAAATGAATTATCTCGGTTTAAGCATTCTCCGACTAAAAATCTCAAGCAGTTTCCAAGGAGTGATATTCTCTTACCCTCTCCTCTGCGGGGGTAGTTAACAATACGTCAGACTGGCTGAGAATTCGGCTTTATTAAAAGTAATTTGTGTGCCTGTCAAGAATAATAAAACTGTCAATTTTTACTGTACTCCTGAATGCGTACCGTCCTGCTGGATGTCTGAAGAGGCCTCATTGGCAAATAATGTCACATGTCAAGAAGGATTGCTAATGATTTGTCTTAATAGAAAGAGGTGGCTTTGCTCACCCACACATCAGTCAATATAGAAATAAAATTGATTCACATTTGTCAGTTTAACTGGAGAATTCAACCATTTTCTGGCTGTCTGAGGCCTGTTCTTACATGTGCAAATCCTGTCTTAAGCAAATTCAGGTATGTGTGATTTATTAATAAGCATATTGTGTTATTCATTTCATTTGCAGTTTTAAACCCACTGACAGCCCATCTTATGAGTCATAAAATAATAACAATGATTTTTATTTTATATCACCTCTTTTTTTTCCTCAAGGTTGGCTTTGAATTTATTGGCAGTCTCGTAGAGGAGCACATGGTAAGTGATCTATTAGTATAAAAATCATATGCTTTTTTTTATGAACTTGACATATTTGATGCGAGTGTACATTTGACTCGATGCTGTCAGCCAAGTCATTGCCAAGAAAATACTGTTTAAGTATAAAATGGAGCATAATGCAACTTCTGGCAGCCGCACAATGAGGCTTTGCCAAACACCTTATGCAGCAGTGCTATGCTTTTCATTAAAAAAGTACTCTACGGAGAATGGACAGATTGCTCCATTCCCAAGGAGACTCCTGCAAAAACCAAGGCTGAAGCAATCAACGGACGGCTGCGCCCACCACGCGATAGTGTCAAACAGGTGAGACAATGTACTGCAGGTGGACTTTCTCCGAGGGAAATCTGGTGATTTGGACAAACAGATGGTTTACAGCTCAGAATACTAAAAAAAAAAAAAGATGAAAGAAATAATAAAAAACGGAAAATACACTAGAGCTTAAATTTTCAGCTGCATCTTGACTTGAAGACATCCGCCATCTTGCCATTGCCCTTTGAGCTTTATGTTAAAAAATAATCGTAACAAATACTTGTTTTAATATAAAGATGCAATACAATCATTTATACAACATTTATATATTATATACATATATTTCTATATGTTATGTTATTGTAATGCCTGAATATTGCAGTGTACTAGAATGTAACGGTATCAATATCGTGGTATTACGATATAAAAACGCGAGTCTCTATCTTATCGTGGTCACATGACGATATAAAACGTTAGGTCTTTTGGGTAAAAAGTATAGTTTTTACAATATATTTAAACTTCTTATTCTAACATAAAAGGTCTTTAAAGTTGTGTTTTGGATGCACCAACATGAAAATTCTTGGCTGAAGCCAAACAAAATTACACACTGGGCTAAAGGCGGATTACCCAACACATTTTTTCCGTGTTTTTCCCCATGTATTTTACCAATTTTTTCTCACCATTGCAAAAATTAAATAGCCAACATTTCTTTTTTTTTACAGTTTTGTCTTGCTTTTCAAAGAAAAAAATCAATTACAAAACAACAATTTCAAAATATTTATTTACCACTGAACATTTTAACTTTGTAGTAGACATTATACCAACAAAGAACAGTTTAACTGAAAATGAATAAGTTCAAAATAATATTCTTTGGCCATTTTAAGACCCCCTTCTTGAATCAGGCATGTGTTTTTAATGTACAAATAAATGCAGCATTGCTGAGCAAAGGAGAATGTATTTATAATTATAATGAATGTATTAATAGAGCTGTTGTAATGATTGTTATCATTATTTTGTCCTGCTTTTTTATTTTATTTTACAGAACAACAGAAAAATTACAATACTAACATTTATAAATGTTGACTTTTATTTTGGCGGAAACCCACAAGAAGACCTCTGCTGATGGATTTATGAATGATTCTCATTGCAGATTTTCTTTGGACTTAGAAACCTGGCTAAGGAGCCCGTGCAGAGCTGTCAGAATAAATGCAATTTGTGTGTGTATTAGACAACATTTTGCATCTTTCTCTGACAGTGTTAAATGCTTCCACATTGCCGACATGTTTGCTGCATTAGTGCGCACCTCTATTTGATCGTGTCACATCCTCGTTCGGATGTAATTTATTCGGTCTTTTTGCTTATTCGGCCGAACACCGAAAGAGCTTTTTTTTTTTTGCTATTTTCGGCCAGATAATTCTGGTTGCCGAACATTCGGTGCATCCCTAGTTTTGGGTCATTATGCTTTGCCACAGTATCTGTCAAACAAACTAAAACCGAAAGCACAAAATGGCTTAATCGTTTGGCGACTAGCTCATGATTTGGTGTTTTCCACGCCTCAGAACGGCTCAGTTCACAGTGAATACACTGAACTTGTTTATTGCATGTGCTGTGAGACGCACGCATTTGAGAACACAACGACCAACATTTTTGCTTTATTTTTGTGGCAGATGATTACAGCATTTTACTAGATTTGTAGTTAGATGCATTTTTGTAAGCCTGCTTTAACTGATGCTGGAGTTTTCCATCAAAATAAAAGCTTAAAAGCACAGTATGAATTGCTGACAGCCAGTGGTTTAAATAGGTAATGTTACTGTATTCCAAATTCAAAATATCTCTTTCAAGTTTAGAAATTAGTAAAGTATTGTAATTTCCCTACTGTAGTGTAATGCAAAAATACTGTACCTATGAAATAACATTTTAATTTATTTTATTTTAATATAAAATTGTTTTTATTATTATATTCTAATTTGTTTAGCTTCCTAAAACAGCAGTGTGAATGTAATTTAGACTGAGACAGTATACCACAAATAAAACGAGTCCACTTTAAAGTTCAGCTCAATACTTTTCTTAGTTAACAACATAGGTTGAAGCTCTTAATTTTGAACTCTCAAAGTGCATTAGATAGAAGAATTTTACTTTAAAATGTACACTTTTTTTAATATTGCAATAATATTGTATCGTGGACTTCATATCGTGATATTATCGTTGATATTGTTACATCCCTAGTAAATAACGTTGATCAATTTTGAATGTAATTTGAAAAACATTTCCACCAAATAAAAAAATGCCTTGATAAAGCATAATTATGAGATTAAATGACTAAATGATCAAATAAAAAGTCATAATTATGAAATAAAATATAAAGTCATGAGGAAAAAGTCATAATTATGAGATGCAAGTCAGAATTATGAGTCATAAGTGTACGAAAAAAGTTGAAATTATGACATACTAAGATAACAATTTTATGTCATAATTATGATTGACCAAAGCATGATTGTTTTTCTTATGTGGCAGAAAAAGGCTTCGGACACAGGGATAGTTCAAGTACTTAGTAATTATGTGGTACACATTCAAGTTGTGATATCTGAAGTCTCACAAATCAAGGTGAAATGTAAACAACAGCCGTTTCCACAAAGTCACTGCATATTCTTCTGACTTATTTATGGTTTACTGAGCAGGTCACTTCCCTGCTTGCTTGAACAGCTGCTGCCAAGCTAACCCTTTCAGAAAACAAGGTTTTGAGGACAACACTTGACCTGCTTGCTGTCAGCTCTCCCATTTCTTATGAAGCTATATGATGACCTCTTAAAATAGCCTTTGCCTGGGTCAAATGAATTATTTATCTAGGCTTTTGCATGCCTGTGACATGTAAATACTTCTTACCCCAGAGCCTTCTCTCAACTTCAGCACCCTGGAGCATTTCTCTGCCCATGACAACAGTAAAAAAAAGTTCACTTGTCTGTACAAAAAAAATAATAAAATGAATCTTATTTCCATTTTTATCCACCATTTTCCAATATGTATGTAGTTACACTCTCTGTTTTGCCTTATAGGCTACTGTAGGTTATTTGCAGGAAATATCTTGAATCAGGCTAAACTGGTTTGCTAATATATAATACAAAAACTATAAATAAAGTTTTCGTGGGAAGCAGCGTACAGTATCTACAGAGCGCCGCTGTCCACGTGGGGACTCACTAAATTCCAGGGGTTTCATTACCACGACGTAAAATGGGCGTCCCTTTCTAAAAAAAATTTTTTAAGAGAGGTCACCGATCATGCGCAGTAAGTCAGTTTTTTTGCGCGGGTATTTCAAAAGGTGCGTTCGACTTCATGCAGCGCTGCGCAGACCGATCGGCGGCTGACTTGAAGTAGTGCATGCCGGTTAGAAATTTTGTCCGACTTGAACGGCAAAGTCTAGAAGGGATACAGCTAAGGCTACTGGGCATGCGCACATCAGTCTAACGTTATTTTTGTCACACTGTACAACAATAATACTTTTTTTGTATTATAGTAAGGGCTAAGTTTAGGGTTGGGGTAGGTGTAGACGTTAATAAAACACAATCTAATAGGTAGAACAATTAATTTCATTGTTAGTTTCCGGTCTGAGCTGTATACCCTCTAGCCACAACCGACTTGAACCGGCGCCGACGCCACGTGACGTTCACGTGTGGCATCAAAGTAACTGGAGAGCGTTTCGAGAACAGCCGGCTTGCTCAGCCAGCGCAGCATTTCAGAAGGGACTGCGCCAGGCTGTGATGACGTCACAGCTTCTCATGATTGGCCACATTCACCACATGACGATGATCACGCGTGTTTCGTGCATAACAAATCAATTTGCATGCCATTTCGTAAATAGTTTACGATCTTTTGACTGCAGTACATTTTATTCCCTTAAATTCTTTATATTGGATTTTTGCATAAGTTTATTATTGTACTTTTTTCATACAGACCACTTATAGTATTCAGCTGCATATTTAAGTAATATTTTTTATGGAATAACTAAAATGTCACAGACATTTAATGTAATGAGGTCAACACTGATTGATGCTGAAATCTGTAGTTGCTGCTTCACTTGCATGTGCTGCATTTCTTCCAACAAAAAAGGTATTTCTATAGCTTCCAATTCATCTGCAATAAAGTAGGCAAACGCCACGTGATCTGCCATGTTTGAGGGAGCAACGAGATCTCCAACTTGTCCGACTTGACGGCTCCGTTTTCAGCTCCTCCCCGACTGCTTTCGGCTAATCTCGCCGATCGGTCTGCGCAGCGCAGCATGAGCTCGAACACACCTAAAACCTAGGATCAGCACTGATGGATAATGAAGGACAACACAGTCATACAGGTTATTTTTATGTTTTAAAATCTTAAATTAAAACGATTTTCGAAAACAAATAAACAGCCTTTATAGAAATGTAAAACGTGTAGCGTCTATTTACGAAAATAAATCATGGTTTACAACGGTATCGTGGCCAGGTAACGTTATTTCAAGACACTGTAACGTTATATGAATATAATTATGAAGTGCACGAAACCCCTGCGATCTTGGACAGGTATTTCAAGACACTGTATGAATATCATTATGAAGTGCACGAAACCCCTGCGATCGTGGACAGGTATTTCAAAATACTGTATATGAATATAATTATGAAGTGCACAAACCCCTGTGATGGTGGACAGGTATTTCAAAATACTGTATATGAATATAATTATGAAGTGCACGAAACCCCTGCGATCTTGGACAGGTATTTCAAGACACTGTATGAATATAATTATGAAGTGCAGGAAACCCCTGCGATGGTGGACAGGTATTTCAAAATACTGTATGAATATAATTATGAAGTGCACGAAACCCTTGCGATCGTGGACAGGTATTTCAAGACACTGTATGAATATAATTATGAAGTGCACGAAACCCCTGCAATAGTGGAGGTATTTGAAGCAAATTGTTTTTCCCTAACTGCGCATGATCGGTGACCTATGCAAATTCTCAAATAGGCCACGCCTGCCTGGTGACGCAGTATCGATTACGCTGTACTGAAACCCCTGGAAAAAAGTGCATCCCGTCAACGTGAACATGATCAATGTGCGCAAGCCCCGCCCCCACGCCGATTTCATTGGCCAGCTCAATCACCTGTCAACAAGAGTTTAGAGTCAGACTGCACGAATTTAGTCCACAACTCTATTTTATCATGTGCCATCCTAAGGTTATGTTAAGGGTTTAGTTTTGTTGGGGAAAATCACGGACGTGAGAGAGGCCGACGCCTCCATCGCGCTGTGATTGACTAATTTTACTGGTCACGTGATAACTTCAAACCCCGCCTCTCAAGTTCGCCAGTGTCGCGTGTTCGTGTTGTGCTTTAATCGCAAACGGGAGTAAACAGTTTGCCCACTCAGAAGAAATATTGTTCTGTGGCTATGAGTGAGTCTGTTTTTAGTGAAATTAAAGGTACGTCTCCGTGCCCGAAACCACCTGGACAGTCGGTCTAATGATCCGAAAATAAGGTGAATATTAAACAGAAGTCATGTTTACTGCGCGGTTCTTGCAGCTAATAGTTGATATATTACAGCTAATATTTCTTACAGCTAATTGATATATAATAATATATATTTTATATAAAGTTACTTAAATAAATATCAAATCATTAACTTTTTTTTATATACAGTGGTGGCCAAAACTATAGTATTTTCACCAGCTAAAAAATGGTTTTAAGTCAATTATTTTTATCTTATGCTGTAGTGTGTCAGTAATATCAGTTTAAATATATATATATATTTATATATATATATATATATATATATATATATATATATATATAT
>NC_133376.1:37037479-37057673 GCF_049309525.1 Garra rufa
TAAAATATATTCAAATAGAAAACAGTTATTTTGAATAGTAAAAATTTTACAGTTTTTGCTGTACTTTATATCAAATAAATGCAGGCTTGGTGAGCAGAAGAAATGTCTTTAAAAAACATAAAAAAGCACTGTTCAAAAACCTTTGATTGGTTAACGTGTTATATATATAACTTAAAATAAAAGAGTTTTAATTCCAAAGTTATGTGAAATTCAACTTGATTTTTTAAGTTGGTTTAGTGTAATATATATATATATATATATATATATATATATATATATATATATATATATATATATATATATATATATATATTAACAAAATCAGTTGAGCGATTTTTAATAAGTTATGTAAAATTCAACTTGATTTTTTTAAGTTGGTTTAATGTAATTTAGGTCAAAATGTTTGGAAAAAATTAAGTTGAAATAGGTGGAATTTCCTTAATACAGTCTAGTATATATGCTGTTATTATTCAGTAATGTAATAATGAATAATTAATAATGTGTTATTTAGTGTTTTCTATAGAAGTGTACATGTAATAGAAAGCTAAGTAAATTGTTAAATATTTATGAAATAAAACACTCACATAATCTTACAAACCTCAACAAAAAAATAATAATAATTAATAATAATAATAATAATTTTATTGTAATAGATGAGCTGTGAGTTGTGTTAGTGAAAGTTGTTAGAACAAACAAAAACTATAATAACCAAGTGAGTTTTCCACAGTTTTTTTTTTTTTTTTAAGTGTATGCTGTAGTTTGAGCTAAAACAGCCAGACCAGCTGAAGCGGTCGGACATAAAAGCAGAATCAAAAGCACAGCGTTTCTGTTGTTAGCGCACCCCACCATTAGGAGAGTACGCCAGCAAGCCGAGAAAAAGGCCATCACCATAAGCTCTTTGGAGAGATTCATTGCTGTGATGAAGTTCACCACATTGAGCACTCATTGACTCAAATCCCTCACGTCTTGTTAAATGGCATTTCTGCTCTGAAGGGACTTGCCCCACACTCACAAGGCAGATGTTGTTGCCGAGAGCGACAGAGTCTTCAGAAGCAATGTGATCCTCCAGGACCAGGCAAAAACAAACACAAAGCAGCATTTCATCTGGGGGCTTTTCTCTTGTTTGGATCTGCAGTGTACACAGAGAAATGTGTGGCTCATCAAAGGCCCTTAAGTGATATCACATATGAGGGGAATATAGGCAGGCCAGGTGATAAAGGATTAATTCATGGAGATCTTTTTTGTGCACAGCTGCCAGGATAATTAGAGCGCAGACACACAAACTCCAGCGGATGTTCTCCAGTAGAGATGCTGGGGCCACGTGTCGTTTCATAGGGCGTCTCTGCTGTTGTTGGGTCAACAGTTCTAGGGCTTTTCGAGAGCCGCTGTGAATATCAAAAACCATTCACTAACCGTTTCTGTGCAGAAAAAAATGATCGCTCTTGACCTTACTTTTTTAAATTATTTGCTTCATGTGAATTTTTTTTTTTTTTTTTTTGTGTGTGTTTTTATCTCTTTTTTATACATTTTACATATTAAACCAATACCTGTAACAAAAAGTGTATTCAAGTACTGTATATTAGTGAGGATTTCTCAGAAATAGGCAGTTCTCTTTTTTAAGCAATAAAAACATAATTTCACGCAATAGCTTTTAAGTGCATGCATTTATACAAAAGTGGCATTTAATTCTGAAACTTACATTCATTTATCAATAGTCTCTTGAAATACCGTAACCTTTATATAACAAATTGCACGAGTCCAGTTTGAAATGAAAGATTTAATCATTTTATTTTGATAATATCAATAATGAGACTGGATAAGTGTAGAATTGGTCACACAAGATCCATAATTTTTGAAAGGAGAAGAATTGCCGTCATAATTTGTCTATACATTCAAGTCTACTTTAAATGTAAAACATCTAATGTTATAGGAAACATTTTTACTCAGAACTTACATTAATGGAGTTCTAAAAAGTTTATTCGGGAATAAATTAATATTTTAATCAAATGTCAAATTCAAAGATTGTATAAAGTTAATTATTATTATTTTATTATATATTTGATTTTTTTTTTAATCTTTGATGCTGATATGGCATAAAATTAAAAATACTGAAAATAATAAATACACCATAACCTTAGTGTGAAATGAGCTTAAAGAATTAGTTTACTTCCAGAACAAAAATTTACAGATAATACTTACTCCCTTGTCATCCAAGATGTTTATGTCTTTCTTTAGTCATAAAGAAATTACACTATTAAAAAAAAGGTTTAAAAAAGTTGTTTCAACTTAAAATAATTTGTTACCCCACTGACTTAAATTTTTAAAGTTAAAACTACTTTTTTTTTTTTTTACAGGGTATGTTTTATGAGGAAAACATTTCAGTAATTTTCTCCATATAGTTGACTTCAGCAGTGGCCACGAGTTTGAACTTCCAAAATGCAGTTTCAGTGCAGCTTCAAAGGGCTCTAAACGATCAACAAGGAACAAAAACAATATATATATTTTTTTAATTATATTTATGCACTTTTTAAATACAAATTCTCATCTTGTCTAGCTTTGCGATGTGTGTGCGCTCTGTGCACTCCGGTTCAAGACAGTTAGAGTATGTTGAAAAACTCCCATCTCATGGTCTCCAACTTCAAAAACTGCCTACATCGCTGTTTTACCTTTTTTGTTAAAGGCCGTTTGATCTTCTTTGCATGTTTACTTTGTAAACACTGTAAACTAATTTATTTAAGAAAATGACCAATCATTTCACTAGATAAGACCCTTATTCCTCGGCTGGAATCGTTTAGAGCCCATTGAAGCTACATTTAAACTTCATTTTGGAAGTTAAAACTCATGGCCACCGTTGAACCGTTGAAATGAAAATGTTCTTTCCAACTAAAGAAAGACAGACATGAACATCTTGGACCACAAGGGGGTGAGATAAATTATCTGTGCACTTTTGTTCTGAAAGTGAACTAATCCTTTAACCCCAAACCAGTGTTGGAAGTTATGTAATCAGACTACTTTTTTAATAATAAAGTAAGATCAAACGCTCTTTACAAAAAAAGGTAAAACAGCGATGTAGGATGATTTTGAAGTTGGAGGAGAACATGAGATGATGAGTTTTTCGACACATGTGCATCACAAAGCTAGACAAGACGAGAATTTGTATTTATAAAAAGTGTATACATATATATATATATATATATATATATATATATATATATATATATATATATGTGACCCTGGACCACAAAACCAGTCATAAGGTTAAATTTGACAAAACTGAGATTTATACATCATATGAAAGCTCAATAGATAAGCTTTCTATTGATGTATGGTTTGTTAGGATAGGACAATATTTGACTGAGATACATCTATTTGAAATCAGAAATCTGAGGATGCAAAAAAATCAAAATACTGAGAAAATCACCTTTAAAGTTGTCCAAATTAAGTTCTTAACAATGCATATTACTAATCAAAAATTACATTTTGATATGTTTACAGTAGGAATTTTACAAAAAATCTTCATGAAACATGAACTTTACTTAATTTCTTAATGATTTTTGGCATAAAAGAAAAATCAAAAATTTTGACCCATACAATGTATTTTTGGCTATTGCTACAAATATACCCCGGCGACTTAAGACTGGTTTTGTGGTCCAGGGTCACATATTTTAAGAAAATGACAGATCGTTTTGCTAGATAAGACCCTTATTCCTCGTCTAGGATCGTTTTGAGCTCTTTGAAACTGCATTTTGGAAGTTCAAACTCATGGGCACCGTTGAAGTCAACTATATGGAGACAATTCCTGAAATATTTTGCTAAAAAAAGAAGTTGTTTCAACTTAAAATAGTTTGTTACCCTGCTGACTTAAAAGTAAACTACTAAACTTTTAGTTTAGTCAACTAAAATATCCCAGTTGTCACTTAAATTACCATTAAGTAACTTAAAATGTCAAGCTGACTAAACAAAAAATTAAGTCAGCGGGGTAAAAAAATATTTTAAGTTTTGAACCTTCTTTTTTTTTTTTTACACAGTGTTTTTACAACTAAAGAAAAAAAGACATGAACATCTTGGATGACAAGGGGGTGAGTAAATGTTCTGTAAAAAACGCATTTAGTTTAACTTTCTATTAGTTTGAGGCTTATTAATTCCACTTTTGTTGAAAGTTGCCAAAAATTACTTTTTTTTGTTTTTTTTTTTGTAATAACATAAGCAAGCCTAACCCAGGTGACACAAAGTAACACAAAAGTTATTTAATCCATAACTTTCCATTAGAGGAAGTAGCAGTTAGTAATGCAGTTAGTTCCTTTTTAATGAAATAATGCATTGTAATGCATTACTTTCAAAAGTAACTTTCCCCAACACTGGCCCAAACTATAACAGATAATAAGTTCTTGCTTTTGTCGAGCCTTGTCTGACACTGGTACACTAACAGCGGTAATCATATGAGGATCAGCTGAGATGCACATAAGCATCCATACACATGACCAAATGTACTTCATTATAAGAAAACTGTCCTTTCAGATAAACCCCTATTTTGTGTGTCCAGAGAAACAAATATGTATGTTTAATAGGCACCAACTGAACTTTGATGTGTTTGATAAAAGCAGCAGTTCCCATCACCCTAATGGCACTATTCCTTATGATCCTTTATGCAAAGGCTTGCCGGGGATCAAAGTAACCGAGTTTTGCCCGAGGCTATAAAAGATGTATTAAAAACGAGTTTGCCTTGAACGATATATTAACAGGTTTAAAATCACCCAATTTATTCGATTGATTAGGGAGACAATTCAAAGAATGTCCATGATAAATAAACAGTTGTGGTCATTTAAATGGGAAAAACAGCCACACCATTATTGCAATGGATAGTTTTTTTATAAGATAAGCACACATTTTGCTGTTTGTTCAGAAATAGTACAGAATCTGTTTGTGAGTAGTGAATAGGAACATGGTCCATGGCAACAACACTTTGTCAAAAGTTTTCTATTGCTTTAATTTAAATAAGCTTTAGTTTTGTATTCCAAATATATAACTGCATTGTCTGAGACTGTGAAGCCGACCAGTGTTTAATCACTATTTGTCATCATTTATAGTACATCTAGAAACCTAAGAGGTCAACAATGGCTGTCAGACAGACAGATCTATCACACAGACAGATCAGAGTTGCATATTTCTATAAACAGTTTGTAATTTGCCAGCATGCTTGCAATTTAACAATGAAATTTAATTCTGAGCTAGTCAACAATGAGAGTGGTAGGCTATATAGTAATTTGGTGTCTGCTACAGCCAGCACAATATTTCAAAAGTGGAACCCCTGTCAGTGACAAATGCCAAGGATGAAAGTTTCAAAGTAAAACATCAGACGGTCAATTACTCCATCAGGGGATCATTAGGCCAGCCGAGAGCTGTTTTTAATGCACTTTAACTGAGCATACAAAAAAGAAAGGAAAAAAGGTAAAGTTTTATTTAAAGTTATGGTTTAAAAAAGTTTGTTTCAGCAGTGCTTTATGGTTTATGCTGATTGCCCTGAAACTGGGGGTTACTGTCTGAAAGATGTCTTATATTTAATCAAATGCCATTAGAATAATAAGACACCAGAGAGCTGTTATTAATCGGATGAAATCACTAACAACAAAATTAATCTTTGCACTTCAAAGGTGGCACAGAAGTTGCATTTAAACTGGTAAAATCACAACCGAATAAATATGGTTGAGATTGATGTTTTTGATAGAAATATGATGGAAAAATAAAACAATATTTTTAAATATAAAACTTAAACCACCAGTGGGCCACGTGGCAGTGAATCACTTAATGAGTCAAAGAATCATTTATTTAAATGATTTGTTCAAAGCAACTGATTTATTCAGCCGTGAAACAGCTGTGAGTTGCTTGAAACACAGAACAGTTCTGCTATGGATTTGTTTGGAACTGCAGTTGAGGTCAAAAGTTTACATCCCCCCTTTCAGAATCTGCACAATGTTAATTATTTTAGCAAAATAAAAGGGATCATACAAAATATGCATGTTATTGTTTATTTAGTACTGACCTGAATAAGATGTTTCACATGATGTTTACATAGTCCACAAGAGAAAATAATATATATTTTTTTAAAAATGTAATAAAATTACCACATTCAACAGTTTAAATTGGTTTTTAGTACGGTGTTCTTACCTGAATGATCCACCACTGTGTTTTTTTGTTTAGTGATAGTTGTTCCTGAGTCCCTTGTTTGTCCTGAACAGTTAAACTGCCTGCTGTTCTTCAGTAAAAAAGCTTTAAGTCCCACAAATTCTTTGGTTTTCCAGCATTTTTGTATATTTGAACTCTTTCCAACAATGACAATGATTTTGAGATCCATCTTTTCACACTGGGAACAACTGAGGGACTCGTATGCAGCTATTATAAAGGTTTAAACGGTCACTCATGCTCCAGAAGGAAAAACGATGCTTTAAACCTTTTGAATTTGAAGATTGGGGTAAATTTTACTTTTTTTGTCTTCTAGGAAATGTAACCATCTTCTGTAGCCTCCGAAGGGCAGTAAATGAAAAAAAAAAAGATATTTAGGCAAAAAAGAAAAACTGTACACATCTCCATTTTGTTAAAAAGTTTTCACACCCTTGGCTCTTAATGCATGCATGCAAAGGATTCAAATACACAAAAATGCTGGAAAGTCAAAGAATTTGTGGGACCTGAAGGATTTTTCTGAGGAACAGCAGGCAGTTTAACTGTTCAGGGCAAACAAGGGACTCAAGAACAACTATTACTAAACAAAAAAAAAAAAAAAAAAAAAACCCGCCTGTGGATCATTCAGGTAAGAGCAAAGAATGAACAATCAAGGGGATGTAACTTTTTGAACAGGGTCATTTTTATAAATTTAAAATTTTAATAAAAAAAAAAAATCTCTTATGGACTATATGTAAACATCTTTTATGTGAGATATCTTATTCAGGTCAGTACTAAATAAACAATAGCATGCACTTTGTATGATCCCTCTTATTTTGGTAAAATAATTAACATTTTATAATTTCATTGCCAATATAGCAAAAACTTGTGTTTTTAAAATTGTTTAAAATGTAGTCCTCTTAGTCTGAGATGGAGACAAGACCAAGTACAAATGCTGTCGAGACAGAGACAAGACCAAGGCCTTCAAAAAATTGTCTCAAGACCAGTCTAAGAATGGCAAAACATTATGTAACAGTTGAATCCAGTTATATTGCATTTGCCCAGACTTGCCCTGGCCTACAACTGACTCTCCACTTGTGAGTGCTTTTGATTTTTTTTCTTTTTTTTTTTTTAAGAAAAAAAGTAAATCAATCCATCAAAATTTGCAGCTTATCATTTAGCTAGATAAGACCCTTATTTCTCGGCTGGGGTCGTGTAGAGCCCTTTGAAGCTGCATTGAAACTGCAATTTGGACCTTCAGCCCATTGATCCCCATTGAAATCCACTACAGTATATGGAGAAAAATCCTTCAAAGTTTTCCTCAAAAACCTTAAAATCTTTTCGACTGACAAAAAAAAACAAAAAAAAAAACATGTATATCTTGGATGACATCGGGGTAAGTAAGTTATCAGGACATTTTAATTGTAGTGAGCTGATTCTTTAAAATCAATATACTTTTTAAGCCTTAAATGGATAGTTCACCCAAAAATTTGTCTGGACCAAAAATAAAAATTATGCATTTGATCCTGGTCTGCTTAGCATTCACACTGGCATTTTTGACTGAACCAAAAGATACCAAACCTAAAGGCATAGTGAAAAGTTCACAACCTGATTGGTTGGGTTGAGTGACATATATTTTGTAAAGGAACTCACTGAACACTCCAAACAAAAGGAAAAGAGGCGTTTCACTTAAAGCGGCGCTGCGGGTGTATGACATCAAAGTACCCATTCACTGATCGGTCTACTGATCGACACACTCGAATAAACGCACCTGCAAACTCACAAAATGGCACTGTAGTGATCCAATCCTTTAAAATCAATACACTAATCTTAATATTTAAGCCTTAAATGGATAGTTCACCCAAAAATTTGTCCGGACCAAAAAGAAAAATGATGCATTTGATCCTGGTGTGCTTAGCATTCACACTGGCATTTTTGCCAAAAATGAAAATTTGATGTTTATCTGCTTACCCCCAGGGCAACCAAGATGTAGGTGACTTTGTTTCTTCAGTAGAACACAAACGAAGACCCTGCGGCTCGTGACGATACGTTGAGGTGTTGAGACACAAAACGATCGGTCTGTGCAAGAAACTGAACAGTATTTATATCATTATTTACCTCTGATCCACCACAACTTTCAGCTGCCCTGAGCGCGTTGAACGTTGTTGAATGTTGCAGTGGATCAGAGGTAAATAATGATATGAGTACTGTTCAGATTCTTGCACAGACTGATCATTTTGTGTCTTAAGACCTCAATGTATCATCACAAGCCGCAGGGTTTAATTTGGTTTTGTCTGTGTATGTTTTTTTTTTTTTTTTTACTCTCAAAGATTTGTTGCCTATTAACTGCCATTCTATGACTGACAGACTGCAGCGGTTTGAGTTAAAAATCTTCATTTGTGCTCTACTGAAGAAACAAAGTCACCTACTTCTTGGATGCCCTGGGGGTAAGCAGATAAACATCAAATTTTCATTTTTGAGTGAACTATCCCTTTAACAGTTGCCTTCTAAGTATTACCTCAGTAATATTAGTAATATTAAAATGCTGGCATTAATAAGCTAGTATCAACAGTGGGGTAATCAAACAACGTAGGCTATAAAATAAGCAGAAGGCTATGTAACTGTTAACTGTTTTTTTTTTCATAATAATAGTCCTAGAAAAGATATAAAAGTGGTAGTACACAAATCAGTATTCATATATATCATTTTGGTGATGTTCCACATAACACGGTTGAGATAAAAGTCAGAATCTGCTTTGTGATTTAGCCATTCTTGTAATTCTAAAACACAGAAGAAGTAGAAAACAATAACATTAAAGCTTTATTGCTTCTCTTTGTTGTCCATGACAGACAGGATTATGCACTTTCTGTCCTTCATGAGCCTGTGGTTAAGAATGTGCCGGAGTTATTTTAGGTGCACTTGAGGAGGTGACAGATAAATTTAGGGGAAAAGTGTAGTACTCGGTTTAGGAAGAGAATGTAGCAGAGACACAAAAGAGTGATCAATTTTTCTTTTCTCAGCACTGCACTTAGATTATACTCTTCACTCTGTGTGTAACAGGACTCTGCTGAGCAGCACAATAGCTTTTTGTTTGTGAGACACAGTCTTGTTTTAGCCTGTTTTTTATGGTTCTGGGTGCGTGTAAAAGTCTTTGGATTCACAAAATGACAATTGAAATCTAGCAAGTTTAGCTTTATTAGTTTGAAAGACTTCTGGCGTGCCTAATCTATTTTGCTATGTGTAAAAATGTAGCATGGGTTGTGTATTAAACCTTGGTCATTTTATTTCTTGATAGTCACAATAAATGAAAATATCACCGGAGAGGAACAATTCATGTACTATAAAACAAAATGAGATCATAAAGGGTATGCAACGGAGCATCACTGTAGCAGATTAAATGAAAATCAGGCAAGCAGTAAGACTTTAAAACTATATTCTGTCATATGAAAATGCTAATGTGTTAATGCTAACATGCATCTTCATATTCCATTTCAAGATGATAAACCTTTTTTTTAATTCCACAACAAATGAGACATCAAGGCATTAAGACAAACGTCTCGCAAAGGCTGAGAAGATATGCAAATAACAACAAAAGGGTGAAAATAAATAAATAATAAATAAACATTTTTCATAGACCAAAATTAGATCATTCCAGGCTTTCTAATAAATGCAATAGTTTAAAGGCATTTAGAAAGAAAATATCAAAAACAGGTTTATAGAAATATTTTTTCTAAGATTAAGATTATAAATGGATGGCCCTGGTTACATGTGATCAGGATTACGTAATCAGAGTCCAAAAATTAAGTGCTTGTAATTAGATTTAATTACATTTTAAAATACTCGTAATCAGATTACAGTTACTTTTTTTATGGATTACATGATTACATATTATTTACACAATATACACTAATTCCTCTTTTTCATCTTTACTGCTATACTGCTTATATACAAACAGAAAGTTTTATGAACATTCACACAAAGATCAGTCATTAGTCAGGTGGCAACACGGCATTTGACCAATTGGATTTACAAACATCATTTCAGGTTTAAGAAGTGTTTTAACATTGCATTAACTACTGATGAACATTGATTTTATTTGAATAATCACTCAGTAGGTTTTATAACCATTATATGTCTGTGGAAGGCTTTTGTCTTTCAAACACATTAAATGCACAAATTCACAAACTTTTTTGTCATCTGATTTCCCTGAGATTTTAAAATAAATATTTAAATAATTAAGTATCATATTTGCTTGTTCATTGGTTCTCTGACATTGGTTATAGTCACATGACATGAAGGTAAACAAATAAAATGGAGTTATTTTAAAATTATTTATTTGAATGTAACATTTTTATAATTTAAAATGTTTTTTTCACAAACACCAAAAACCTTGATGCGGTATATTGTTTAATGCACTTCATGTTGTTAATAACAACAAATGGAATGTGTGTTTAGGGCTGCACAATTATGAAAAAAATCATAATTGTCGATTATTCCCTTTAAATTGTAATTGCGATTATTAATTGCGATTATCACAATTTACATTGTTTTAAATAGCTTTATACCATTGTTTTAAAGCAACTGCATGCCATCATTTTATATAGAAATAAAAAACATGCTGAAAACACTCTTCCTGAAATACTTCAATTGCTTTTCTCGTTGCCACAAATGTCAACAAAACATTGGTTTGGTTTCTTTAAATAAAAAAGGAAAAATATGCAATATGCATAGGGATATGCCGGTATCAGTTTTCATGTTGTGATTAATCGATAATGCTTTTATTATTACAGTATACAGTATTATAATGATACTGAAATTTTTGCCGATTCCGAGTACCAATACCGATATTTTTAAATTTACTGGTAAATTTGTAAAATATTGGCTACAGAAACTAAAATAATATGTAATGATAGTTGAAACTTTCCAGTGATGTCTGTGAGAAAGGGACATTCATTTGACAAGCTCGCACATCTGCGCCACCGCGCGCTCAATCAACTCTGCGTGCTTTGCTTATCAGCTATCAGTTATCTTGCGCACATCAGCTATACAGGCATTACTGAATGTTTAACATTTTATTAATTGCATACATATACTTCGTAATGACTCCATTCTGCTGTTTGTTGTTCTGTTGTCAATGTTTCTTTGTCTGAATATGCACTTGTCACAGCTGTGTGGTATCAGGAGCTCAGTATCTGGCCCAGTATCGGTATCGGTGCATCCCTAGTCATAATACAGTATAAAATGTTTAATAACTATTTTCTTATAACGAAAATAACTGAGCATTTAAATACAATAAAGCAATACACAAAAAAATGTATGAAGTAAAAAAAAAAATACACAGATTAAAGTGCAAAAGAACTATAAAGACCAATAGGTATTACTTTACAGTAAGATCTCTTAGTTAATTCATTAACACCGCTGTATGCTGCATCAAAGACCTCTGATGTAAACAAGTACAGATGAGAAGCACATGGCAGGGCAAGTGAGAGACGCTCTGGATAAAAGCGCACTTTCGTTCTCTGACAGTAGATGGCGCTAAATATAATGCAGCCCTTACCCCGGAAACCCTGTAAACAGAACAGCATTCAGTTTCTGAAAAGTGTTGTGTGTTTGCTATGGTGTTCATCACAGCATCAAATAGTTCAATATTTAGACTTAATAGGCTATACACATAAACTACCAATGAAAAATTCTTCTAAACATTCATTAATCTTAGGTAATTCCAATATTTAATAACAAATTGTTAAAATCAAAAGTTGCAACTGTGATATTTAATGAGCTAACATGAACTATTTTTTTAACAAAGGTTAATAACTTGTAAAAATGTAATGTAAAAATGTAGCTTTTGCTCTTTGTGAATATAAATGTAAGGTGATACTACTTATTGGTCTTTATAATTCTTTTGCACTTTAATCTGTGTAAAATTTGTTTTTTTGTGTATTGCTTTATTGTATTTAAATGTTCAGTTATTTTGTTATAAGAAAATAGTTATTAAACCTGTTAGACTGTATTATGACACCACTTTTTTGCAAATAAATTTCAATATCATGATGATACTGTATACTGTGATAAAAGCATTAGCAGTTAATCGCAACATGAAAATTGATACCGGCATACCCCTATGCATATTGCATATTTTAACTTTTTTATTTAAAGAAACCAAAACAATGTATCGTTGTAATAAAAGTATTCAGGAAGAGTGTTTTCAGCTTGTTTTTTTATTTCTATATAAAATTATGGCATGCATTTGCCTTAAACTATGGTATAAAGTCATTTAAAACATCAGTCAGTGTAAATTGTGATAATGGTAATTAATAATCGCAATTAAAATTTCAAGGGAATAATCGACAATTATGGTTTTGGTCATAATCATGCAGCCCTACCGAGACCCATCTTTTTAGCATTCTCTGTCTGCTTGTTTGATGCGCACCAGGGTTTGGATGGCAGCGTTCACACTTACTCAAATGGACCGCACTAACAAAGCAATCACACCAGAGTTTGTTTTAATCAACCCAAGCATGACAAGTGTGAACACACTCTAACTCTTTGTATTTTTATGTCAGTATGGTACAATATTATCTTATTTAAATCAATGTAATAAGCATTTGGTCAGAGTAGTCAAAAAGTAATCTAAGATGTAAGTAATGAACCCAGTTCTGTGGATGGCTGTGCAGTTTATAATATCGCTGTTTTCCAGTTTCAAAATACTTTCAGATCTGAAAATGAAAAAAATGTGCTGTTGTTCTCATTTCAACATAATTTTCACAAAAGCAGCAGTTATTGTTCTAAAAATTGAACAAGTAATGAACATGTGAGAACAAACAAACAGAAAATGAGGACCTCATGTGAATGTGTGGTGTGTGTTTGTGTGTGTGAACCCCTTTGGGTACGTTGCTAGAGTCATGCAATCACACATACAGAAACAGGTGCATACTTTCATGCTGAGGTGCAGACAGAATGGTGCGATACAAAAAAAACTGTCCTTGGAAAAATGCTCATGCTTTGAAAACTTCCATATCTAATGGACTTGAAAGAGCCCCTTTCACAGTTAAAATATCGCCTAAATCTGTTTGGCTTTATAATGTGGAAAATCTTGGTCTTATGGAATTAAATGCAGATATTATGAGACGTTCAGTTCAACCCTGTGAAACTTTATTGCATCGTTCAGCGGTGGCGGCTTCGTATATTCATAGCAGAAAATCTCCACACTCCTTGTTCCTTAAGGCAAAATGTGGGCCAATATGATGTGGCATTCAGAATTGGTCCAATGAACAGGTCAAAGTTCAGAAGACATTGCCTGTGCTTCTTTTCTCTTTTTCTGAATGGCTACATGAACAAACTCTACATCCTACAATGGCATACAATTCATTGGCATTGATGCACAAATTATTAGACATATTGACATTATATTTATTTCAGACTGACTTTTCAAGCAATTAAACCTCACACTGCTGTATGTATTCATCCATTGAAAAAAACAGGTCAGTTCTTAAAGAAGCCAAGGCCTGAGAACATTAGAAAGAAAGTCAACTTCGTCTTGAACATTCTTTGCAAGGCTGTAAGATTATTCAAGCATGGCAATCAATTTTCAAAACCAGTCATGTTCCTGGCCCTGTCTTCCTGTTCTCAAAGGTGTCTTGAGTTGTTAGTTACCATGGCAACTTTTATCCTGACCATACACTATTGCAGTGGTTTTCAATTGCGGCCCTGCATGGGGACCCACAGCACTGCACATTTCGTATGTCTTTTTATTCAGCACACCTGATCCAGATGATCAGCTCATTAGGTGTACTGAACTGAACATGTCTGATAGGAGAAATATACAATATGTGGAGTGCTGTCACTTATTTGTGTCTGTCCAACACTTCCAAGAGCACACTTAATCTGTTCACTACAGAATACAGCTTGGTACAAGGTCATTTTAAAACACCTAAAGGACTAAAAAGAAGTATTGCAACTTCACGTGTACATTTAAATTTAATATTTGTACAATTTAAAAAGATTGCAAGAAGGTCTGTTTTTTCTGAGTATATAAACTCTTTGCTTGTTAAAGGAATAGTTCACCCAAAATTGCAAATTTCAGAATTAACTTACCCTCAGCCCATCTAAGAGGTAGATGAGTCATTCTACGAAACGGGTGCCATTTCCACTTTGCAATTTTCAAAAAATTCATTAAGAACAAACTTTCTATAAAAAAAGACTACAACTTGAAAGACAAGTTAACCCTCCAAAAAACATATTTTCCCACCTCAGGCACAAACTTCTTATTAATATTATCCTTTTTCTTCAGGCAAGGGCACCTTTCTTGTACCACCCCGTTACGGACGATATGTGACCCTGGACCACAAAACCAGTCATAAGGTAAAATTTGACAAATCTGAGATGTATACATCATATGAAAGCTGAATAAATAAGCTTTCTATTGGTGTATGGTTTGTTAGGATAGGACAATATTTGGCTGAGATACATCTATTTGAAAATCTGTAATCTGAGGGTGCAACAAAATAAAAAAAAACTGAGAAAATTACCTTTAAAGTTCTCCAAATTAAGCTCTTAACAATGCATATTACTAATCAAAAATTACATTTTGTTATATTTACAATAGGAATTTTACAAAAAACCTTAATGAAACATGATCTTTACTTAATTTCCTAATGATTTTTGGCATAAAAGAAAAAACAATAATTTTGACCCATACCATGTATTTTTGGCTATTGCTACAAGTATACCCCAGCGACTTAAGACTGGTTTTGTGGTCCAGGGTCACATATGTATGGCGTTAGAGTAGTAAAACATGAAATATATTTCTAAAATTTTATGTTTTCCTAATAATGAATTGTCTCTTATTTTGCAAACCATCAATAGAGAGTCTGTAATTTAATAAAAAATTTAATTGTTAAATATTTAATCTTAAAAAATGAATTTGACATTTCAATGGCCTCACTGTTTGTAGTGAAAAAAACAAATTCACTCAAAAAATACAAATAAAGTGGCATTTATTTAATCAGTCCACACAATAAGAACATCATATACAGCATTAAATCAAGTAACATTTCATTTTATTTCTATAAACTTTTTACAAAATGACCCTATGACGGGGTGGTATGGACAAAGTGTTTCTCTATGTGATTGTGAACTGCTGGTTTTAAATTTTGTGCATACATTTCACAAGGGCACTTGTTTCATCTGTATCCATGATTATCCCAGGATAAAGGTTATTGTCATATTTAATCAAACACCACTTTCCAATTAGATTTCTGCTTTCTCAATCAATTGGTTCAGTTGGTAACTTTTGGGCTGTCTTGTTAAGAGTGAAATGCTGTGATAGTGAGTAGGTTAATGAGCAAGTGAAAGAGATTGTGAGAAAGTGACAGTGAGTGAGATGGTGAGTGAAAGAGATAGTGAGTAACATGTGTGTGAGTGATAGAGTGAGTGAAAAAAATGAACCAAATACGGTTATGTTAACAGAAAATACTGATTAAAAATTGATTAGCCTATATTTAGGATGGCCATATGGGCCGTTCATACAGATCACGTCCTGGCAACAAATTAAATATTGCCTAAAACACCCAAAGTAGTTTGACCAACAACATAAAGGTATTGTACAGAATTGACCAATGGTGGCATTGCACGTGAGAAGGTGAGATCTACAGAGAACAATTGAAGCAATGCAAATATGTGCATGTGTTTGTTCATTCATTTGACTTGAAGCATTGCTGCGCACTAATCAAAACACACCTGTATGGTCACCCTGTACCTATATTAGAATAGTTTCACACATCTCATTCAAACAGGAAGCAGAACCATACCATCACATCCATTACCACTCCATCACAATAAAAAATGTGACGGGGTGGTAAATTTCATCCCAAAATGGCCGCAGATCTCCCATGTGGTCAAATTTCTCACCTAGCATGCATGCATTCAATTTGAAATTAGATTTTCTTTACATTAAAAATGTAAAAGAATGAATAAAAAACAGTTTTCCCTATCTACTTTGCGTGACGGGGTGGTTGGGTTAAGCTTGACGGACCCTTCTAACATGAAAAAAAAACATCAAATAAACAATGTTAAAGAATGTCAGTTTTGTCTGCTTTTGTTCTCGGTGGCTGTACGGCTCAAATGATGTCACTACCTCTTTGTGATGTCATTTAAAGCAACAGTACATTAATTATAGATTAATGTACTGTTGGCGTGACGGGGTGGTAAGTTAAAATGAGGGACACACAAATCATAAAATATTTACAAAAAAATAACGTTTTATTTGAATAAATATATCTTATGTAAACAGGGACACATAAATTGCTGAAATAATAAAAGTTTAAAAAAAAATCTATAACTTATTTGGTGAAATTTTAGATGAAAATATCATGTTGGTCAACACGGACATGTGAAATTGGCTATGTGCTAATGAAAAATGATTACAAAATAGTATGTTATTTTTTAAGAATAGTGTTTTATCATATATCATGTTAACAAGAACACTTGAATTAATAACTTTAAGCTTTGAAAACACACTTTAAGACATTTTTTTGTGTCTTAAGCATCTCATCAAACGTTGCGTACCCAAATGTCACCCGTTTGGTAGAATGACTCAGATGAGTTCCTTCATGCAAACAGATTTGGAGAAAATTAGCATTACATCACTTGCTCACCAATAAATCCTCTGCAGTTGAATGGGTACCGTCAGATTGAGACTCCAAACAGCTTATAAAAACATCAAAATAATCCAGAAGATGGACTTCAGTCCATCAATTAACATCTTTTTGAATTTTAGCTAGTGTGTGGTGTGCATGTTTAGGCATAAAAAACATCTACAAAGTTACAATCCACTCCAAAGGGAGATATTTAGTTTTTTAAAAATCCCTTCAACAAACAGCTTATTTGGACTACAGCATTTGTTTTTCCTTGATGCTATGATGTCACAATGTGGTCCATAAGAATATCATTCTAATAAATCCCACCTACAGAACTTCAAATCATTGGCGGGTGGGGAGGGACGAGGTGCGTGATTCGCCTAACTTTAACGATTTAGCAAGCCACAGGGCGGCTCGTATAAACGCGAGCATTGACTAAAGTGTCTGCAAACTGCTCCGGTAGATGGCTGGAGCCATGCCGTTGACGTGTGCGGTATAGAGGGTTGAAACACATGCGGAATCGTGGCTGATGTAAACACAAGCATTAACTAGAGTGACGATCATCGGTTGCCGCGTCGGAGCTGTGCCGTAGATGTCTGCAGTGTGTGGTAAGAGATTTATTCATCATACAGTGTAGATAGCTTCACTAGCCTTATGCTGGAGCATGTAAATAATTAAAGGGGTCATCTGATGCCCTTTTTCCACAAGTTCATATGATTCTTTAGGGTCTTAATGAAAAGTCTCTAATATACTTTGGTTAAAAATTCTCAATAGTAGTGTAAAAAACACCCTTTTACCTTGTCAAAATCAGCTCTGTAAAATATCAGCTCATTTTTACGTATGGGCCCTTGAAATGCAATTGAGCTCTGCTCACCCTGCCCCTCTCTGCTGAGGGATTATGAGCTGTAATGTTTACTTCAGCCATTTAGCTGCGTTTAGCAGCGAAACTTGCCAACAAGCACATTATTAAGAAAGGCCATTTGCAAAGATGCATAAAAAACCCTTATACTCACTTCTGCTGTGGGTGAAGCTGCATCACGAATGATTCACACGAACATAGACACATATGTAGATCGGGATCGTCGCTTTCCTTTTAAAAACGAAAGTAACGTTGTGTTCTGCTTCTTAAGTGGCTCAGATGTCGGGAGTAAATGACTGCTTTGTTCATTATTACCTCAATCGCTCATTTAGAGTCTTCCTCTGCACTTGAGTCACACAGTGGTGATCGTATTGAGACTGTTTCAGCTCGATGAGGGCGGGTCTAAGGTAAGATGCTCATGTCAATCAACTGTGTTTCGTCACAACGACAAGAAGCTGAGAATGACCTGATTTTAAAAAGGGGATATTACTTTTAAAGATGAAAAAAGCACTAAGTGGATTTTTCATGATTGTAGGGTGGTTGTGTACACAAACTGCCAACACACATTAATGTTCAAACAACATGTAAAAATTAGTTTTGCATCCGATGACCCATTTAAATAAATTAGCACAATAATGATATTTTTTTGTTTCTGTGATCTTGCATGCTGACGATAGGACCAACACTACTGTAGCGTATTATTTACTCACTCTCCATGCATCCTAGGTGTATATGACTTCCTTCTTTCAGACGAATACAATCGGAGTTATATTAAAAATAATCCTGGCATTCCCAAGCTTTAGAACGGCATAGACTGAATGGCATAGACAAGTGTTTCTCTCCATCAGTCCAAAAGTCAATCCATAATAAAAAATAGCCTCACATGGCTTCAGAGGGGTCAGTAAAAGCCTCCTTTAGTGATTTGATGTGTTTTTGTAAGAAAATATCCATATTTAAAACGTAAGAATCACTTTAATCTAGCTTGCGTAGTTGTACAGGAAACTTGCTGCTTTGGGAAGGGGCAGGGCAGGACTGAAATGCTAAGCAGTGGGACTGCTAACCAGTCACAACACATTTCGTTTTTCGGAAGGCGGACCTTCATCAAACCCGGAACTAAATCAATCCATTTGTGCCAGTCTGGAGAGAAAGCTATTGTAATAATGTAAATTATGTGACAAATAATGCGTTTTTCGAACCACCAAGCATGAAAGCATGTTCTAGTGCAGCCCCAAAACAAAATAAAGACTTTGTAAAAGACCCCTTTAATTTGGTTTTGTCTGTGAATGTTTTTTTTCTGCTATTATATGACTGACAGACTGCAATGGTTTGAGTCAAAAATCTTTGTTCATGTTCTACTGAAGAAACATTTTTGGGTGAACTAAAGGTAAAATGCCTTAATGGTGGATTTGCTTCTTACAAAGACAAAGCTTTTTGTTTTTTCGAAAGATGTTAATTGGTGGACTGGGGTGGTGTGGATTACTTATAGATTATTGTGATGTTTTATTAGCTCATTCTGACGGCACCCATTCACTACTGAGGATCCATTGGTGAGCAAGTAATTGTAAATGTATCCAAATCTGTTCTGATGAAGATGCAAACTCATCCAGATCTCGGATGGCCTGAGAATGACTTAATTCTCAAATTTTCATTTCTGGATGAACTGTTCCTTTAACGCACAGCATAATTAAATAAAAAAAAAAAAAACATGTTTGATTGATTCTGATCTGTCTGGATAACATTTCCTGCAATCACAAAGAAAAATCCTGACATTGAAAATAACAGAATAAGGTATAACCTTTATGATCTGATCTGAGTTTTAATTTAAAAGCCTTAAGTTTAATAAATGAAGCTAATTTATGACTACATAAAGAAAGAAAGATTCTATTTATGTCAAGCAGGAATGTAATTACCCGATGCTTATAAATGATTGACATGAACTGTACTGTAAAGCCTTATCAATACAACAATGTATAGCTATAGAAAAAAATAAGTCGGTGTCCTTGCTCTTTCTTGCCTTTTCTTGAGGCCACTGAATAGGTGAGGTGACTGAACTCGCAATCACTAACAGTATTACTTGTACTCATTTGTTGGAGCTCTCCACTCTGATTGCTGAGTGACTCATCATTTTGAAGGAAATTGGCTGCTTGAGGAATTTTTATTTCCAAGGAACAATGTTACCTCCATTTACAGAGAAGGACAAGAGACATATGTATAGTTTTTACTTTTTCTCTATTAGTAACATCTTTTAATGCTCCAGAAGGATTGAGCTTATACTCGTATCAAAATAAGGCCCTCAGAGAGGAAGTCTACACATGGCAAAAGCATCATAGGATTAGTTCACCCTAAAATGAAAATTCTGTCACTGTTTGCTTGCCCTCATTTCTTTCCAAACCTATTCCAAATCATTTTTCCTCTGCTCCAGCTCTCAAATTCTCATTTTCGTACATGCATATTTGTCTTTAACACGGTGCAGTCATTGCATTTAATGAGTGAATAATGTAATAATAAATCACTAAAAAGCCAAAAATGTTTCTGAACAGTT
>NC_133376.1:37058173-37318475 GCF_049309525.1 Garra rufa
TGGGAATACAATTACAAAATGATACAAATATGTACATTTTTACTGTACTTTGGATTAAATTAATGCAGTCTTGATGAGCAGAAGAGACTTTAAAAAACATTAAAAATCTTACTTAAAAAAAAAACTTTTAACCTGTAGTACAACATGCAAGTGATTTGGACAAATGTGTTTATTTATTTTTATTTATTTATTTGCTTTTTTGCTGTGTGTGATCACTGTATGGAAATATGCAGCATGGCTATCATTCTAAACTACTCATTGCAATGACATGATGGCACTGAAATTAAATTGAGTAAATGAGATGACAGATTGTGATGTTATTAAAATTATTGTTTTGGACATACAGTAACCATGAATGGAGTCTTAATTATCTTTTTTTAGTGTGCTTCAGAATATATTTAAAATATACTTTAAAGCACATGAATATGATAGTGATTAAAACACAGTTTAAAGATCATTTACACATTACACATTATTTCCCCAAGTAAAATATTTTATTAACCTCACTGTTGGCTAGTTGCCAAGCAACTTGATGCATTATAGAAGTCAACTAATGTGCCTGTGCGTATGTCTGTCGTTTTACTTTCTTCAAACATGTCTTATCAAGATTTTAAAGCGGAAATATATTTTTTATAATAATGCAATAAACATGATGGATGACGAAAGTTTAGGTTTATGATTAGATGACACCTATTGCATCTTATCTCTATCAGAGCAACAACTTAATGTTAACAAAAGCAACACCGTGCTGTTGTTCAGGAGCGAGCACATCCATTCAGCTTGTCACTAACCTGCAAAGATGCTATTTATTATACTCCATTTTTGTTCCGCCGTTAAAATCCGTGCTGAAAATCAATGTGGTTAAACTGGCAAGACTCCAGCCACCAACGTAGATCTGCAGGAGAGAGCTGCAATAATTGACACAGCATTGACAAATAAAGCTAATGAAAAAAAGCTACGTGGTTGGTGAGTAAACCCCCCTCGCATCAAAGCGAACAGATACCGCTTAGTAAGAGTTTTAGAGATGACCTTATTTAATCACGTTTCATCTAGTTGAAAATATACTGAGGAGATGCTTGAATATTCTGTAAAACTTTCTTGAATAATTTGTTAAGATAAATCAGTGCTTCTGATAATGTATTTGTTCTATTTTCATCCGTTGCAATTTTGAGATGTTTGCCTCTGCGTCTACAGTATTATTATATGTTTGAAAGGTCCTTCAGCTTGCGCTGAGAGTAAAGTGCATCTTAGACCAACTGGCCCAGCAGGATACTTAGATGTCCTTTTTAAAACCAGCTCTTTGCATCTAAGATGATTGCCATGTTTTCTTTTCACAATTAGATACAGTATCTCACAAAAGTGAGTACACCCCTCACATTTCAGCAACCATTTTAGTATATCTTCTCAAGGCACAATACTATAGAAATGAAACTTGAATATATTTTAGAGTAGTCAATGTGCAGCCTTTATAGCAGTAGATTTACTGTACTCTGAAAATAATTCAACCTCTAGCCATTATTGTCAAAATAGCTGGCAACAAAAGTGAGTACACCCTAATTGATAACAGAAATATGTTGTTTAACCAAGCAAAGCCACATGTCCTATTCATCATGTTAATGTTTATGCTTACCTGACAGGACCATACAAAGTTGTGTATCTTGTATTAGAGCAAAATTTGGTACTTTGAGTACAATTCTCTCATACTGACCACTGGATGTTCAACTTGACACCTCGTGGCAAAGAACTTTCTGAGGATTTGAGAATTACAATTGTTGCTCTCTACAAAGTTGGCCAAGGCTATTAGAGATTCAATAACACCCACGAATTACACCACAGTGGTCAGGGTCATACAGAGGTTTTCCAAGATGTGGTTCAGAAAAGGGCTTGCACAAACACTCGTTCTGTGCGTCAGGTGCAGAACTTGGCTTCAAAAAAACAGATGCATGAGTGCTGCCAGCATTACTTTAGAGGTTGCAGAAGTAGAAGATCAGCTTGTCAGTGCTCAGATCATACGCAGCACACTGCAACAAGTTGGTTTGCACAGGCGTCGTCCTAGAAGTAAGCCTCATCTGATGCTGGCTCACAAGCAAGCCTACAGGTACAAACAGTTTGCTGAAGACAACCTATCCAAGAGCATGAATTACTGGAACCATGTCCTGTGGTCTGATGAGACTATAAGATAAACTTGTTTTGCTCAGATGGTGTCCAGCATGTGTGGCGATGCCCTGATGAGGACTACCAAGAAAATTGTGTCTTGCTTACAGTCAAGCATGGTGGTAGTAGCATCATGGTCTGGGGCTGCATGAATGCTTCTGGTACTGAGGAGCTGCAGTTCATTCAGGGAAACATGTATTCCCTTATGTACTGTACTTTCTGAAGCAGAACATGATGTCTTTCCTTCAGAACCTGGGCAGAATGGCAGTTTTCCAACATGATAATGACCCTAAATACACCACCAAGATGATAGCTGCCTTGCTGAGGAAGCCGAAGGTGATGGAGTAGCCAAGGATGTCTCCAGACCTGAACCCTATTTGAGCAGCTGTGGGGCATCCTCAAGCGTAAGGTGGAGAAGCGCCATGTGTCTAGCATCCAGCAGCTCTGTGATGTTATTATGGAGAAGTCCCATCAACAACCTCTGCAGCTCTGGTGAATTCCATGCCTAGCAGGATTAAGGTAGTGATAGATAACAATGGTACTCACTTTTGTTGCCAGCTATTTTGACAGTAATGGCTGTATGTTGAGTTATTTTCAGGGGACAGTAAATATATACTGCTATAAAAGTTGACTATTCTAAAATATATCCGTTTCATTTCTATAGTATTGTCCCTTGAGAAGATATACTAAAATTGTTGCTGAAATGTGAGGGGTGTACTCACTTTTGTGAGATACTGTACATCTTTGACCAGTGTAATAGAGATCCAATGTTGAAATTAATGCTTTCTTATCTAGTCCATTGGGAAAGAGATATTTGAGTGAATTGTTTTGCTTTGTCGTACAGTAAGCAGATGTGTGCTAACTGAATTTGACATCTGTGTAGTTGTTATTGATTGTACCGTGGAACTTAATGAAAGCCGAATTACTCTACACCAAAAGGCGGTATTAAAGTGATAAAAATATGCACTGTTATTACAGGTTAACAAGCATCAAGAAATTAGCTGCCACTTCTTGACAGATGCCTCGAAAACACCCCCACCCCCCTTGAACTCTGAATTGATAAACAGAAGCATTTCAAGTAAGGCAGTGAAGGCTGTGAAGAATGTATTGACATGGGAACCTGCAGAGCTGCGGCATGACTTTATGAGATAAACAGAGGGCGTGGTGTATTTGAGTTCAATTATCATGTGCTATTTTGACACGTTTGACAGTTTTATGATACACATGCTGTTTTGTTTCTTTATTCATTTTTTTCATCAGGTTCTTCGGGCTGAACATTACCATTCTGCTCTGTCATATGCTTTGGTCATCATTAATTAAGACGGCTCGGCGTTGGCTTATTGACCTCTGTGGCACGGGGGATTTTGATGGGTTGTGAGGAGCTCATGGAGTCTGGCCCAAAGCCTATTTTTCCCCCCGTTTGGTCATCCACAGTGTTTGATGCATGGCAATTTAAATCCCCTCTTCTAATTAAATGTGATCTGCACTTGAGCTAAATGACATTTTTACAGAAGGCTATCTGGTACCTTCAAGACAAGGTGACATTCCACTTTCCATTATACAGGATTATAACAAGTAGCCGGACTCTCACAAAGTACGGCTTGAGCGGTGGCTCTCCCTGCAAAAATCAGTTATGGTGATGTGCAGGCAGCTTTGAGGAATCAAAGGGATTTGGGACTTAATTCACAGCTTAGCCATTACATCCCAGGTGTCAGCACAATGCAAAGTTCAGCACTAAATCATTAATAAAATAATGTCATCAGTTATTTCCTGCAGAGTTTGTTAAATGCAAAGAATTCCAATTTGTGATCAGTTCATTCTTTCTGTACATGTACTGTATGCATTGGATATATACACAGTTGTAAACAGTTAGTTCCGGTCCTTGGATCTGATTCATCAAGCTGCGTCCCAGAAGTTCTGAGAATAACAGTCCAACGGCACTGAGACTTTGTTTGTATTACTATGCTGTATTTGCTTCAGGCTGACTGTCAGTTTGTGTATTAGTGGTGGGGATATTTCAGTAAATCTTTCTGCTGTTTACATTGTTAAGCCAATAGAAGATGACAAGCGACTGTCTTCAAGTGAATTCAATCATTCATTCAACCCAATTTGTTCAGTAACGCTGATACATTTAGAAATGATTAGTTAGTCATTGAAGCATTCATTCAATCAATTATTTTTAGGAACGATGTAAATCTTTATGAGTGAGTCATTGAATCATTCACTCAATTCTTTCAAAAACTAAATAAGGCTTTAGAAATGAGTCATTGAATATTTCACTCAAGTAATTCTTTCAGGACATAAGTAATTCTTTATGAGTGAGTCATTGATTCATTCACTCAAGCAATTCTTTCAAGAAATAAACAAGTATTTATGAGTGAGTCACTGATTTGTTCACTCAGTTCTTTCAGGAACTATAGAAGCCTATAAGAGTGAGTCATTGAATCATTCACACAAGCAATTCTTTCAGAAACTAAATAAGGCTTTAGAAATGAGTCATTGAATCTTTCACTCAAGCAATTCTTTCAGCACATAAGTAATTATTTATGTGTGAGTCATTGATTCATTCACTCAAGCAATTCTTTCAGCACATAAGTAATTATTTATGAGTGAGTCATTGATTCATTCACTCAAGCAATTCTTTCAAGAAATAAATAAGTGTTTTAAGAGTGAGTGATTGAATCATTCACTCAAGCAATTATTTCAGAAACTAAACAAGCCTTTATGAGTGAGTCACTGATTTGTTCACTCAGTTCTTTCAGGAACTATAGAAGCCTTCAAGTGTGAGTCATTGAATCATTCACACAAGCAATACTTTCAGGAACTAAATAAGTCTCCATGAGTGAGTCAAATCATTCACTCGAGCAATTCTTTCAGAAACTAAACATGTCTTTATGAGTAAGTCATTGAATCATTCACTCAAGCAATTATTTAAGGAACTAAATAAGTCTTTATACTAGGGATGGGAAGATTCCCCGATTCACTCGGTGCATCGGTTTAAAATGTTAACGATGCGATGCATCGTTTAAAAAGTGCGCATCGGATACAAATTGGTATTTGTATCGCGATGCATCGTTTCTAACATATCTGCATTGGTAAATCCCGATTTATTTCTTTATAATTATTAGTAGACATACAATACTTTTATTATTTAGAAAGTGGAAAATATTGTTAGATTGTTTTCTCCCCTCTGAACTGTTTCGCAAGCACGTCTCCCTTCACTGCTGCGTGAATGACGTAGCCTATCACAACACTACAGAGACCGGGGCGTGTCGAGAAAGTTCCATAGAGCAGGGATTCTCAACTGGTGGCCCGCGAGATGGCTTAAAATTAACTTAAATTTTATCCTAAAATGGTCAAAGCACGGCCTCTTTCGTGTTCTGTGATTGATTGCTTTGGACTCGGCGCAGCAAGCCTCATCACATACAGACTGAACGGCGGCTCAAAACTTTCAACCGCGGCACGCAAACATCATCAGAGACCTGCAAGGGACTGATTTTTTTGTCCCGCTCCTGCAGAAATGTATGTTATTTTGTCCCACTCCCACCAGCAAAAGCCCACATAAAAGTAACCTATACCCCCGCGGAAAAACGGGTCTCTACTTCATCTCTTGACTGCATGAAACAAACCCTCGCACTAATGTAAAAGTAAAGACGATCAGAGTAATAGTAACAATGACACTCTTGCATATCGGAGTCTAGGCACGCATAAGTCCGCTGTTGATTCATGAACTAGTAATGCCTTCGGGGCTCTGATCCATAGTATTTTTGTGTGAAATTTCAAAATATGTGCATAGTTGTCAAAATGAATGTCTTGTGAGTGTTTTATAATGGATGCTCACCCATAGAGATGGATCTTGTAAGGGTCAGTGGTGTTTATGCACATATGAGCACCAGCATCAACAGATATAGTATGTATTTGCTGTATTTTTCATTTGTATGTTCATTTTATGATGGATACAAACAGTAGATATTCGGTCAGTCCAGTTCAAATGGACAGGTTTAGTGAGTGGTATTTTGGCATCTCCCTGTTGTTCTGTTTTGGCAGGTTCACTTGCTTTAGAAAAAGTACTCTGTAGTTGTTTAGAATGTCTGAATTAAAGAATTCAGGAGCTTTAAATCTGTCTAATATATTTATATATAAATAAATAAATATATAAAAGTCTTGGTTTTACTTGGTTAATAAATAATCAAACTCATTCACTGGCACCGCATCCTCTTTCACATCACCACATAAACTTGATCTAATTAGTTAGTGCTGAATTATCGCATCGTATCGTGATATGGGTGTGAACCGTATCGTATTGTATCGCAATATGTCACAAATGTATCGTTAATATATCGGATCGGATACTTTGTATCGAGATGCGTATCGGATCGGCATTATACCTTAGATGCCCAACCCTACTTTATACGTAAGTCATTAAATCATTTACTCAAGTAATACTTTCAAAAACTAAACAAGTCTTTATGAGTGAGTCATTAAATCTTTCACTTAACCAATTCTTTCAGAAACTAAACAAGTCTTTATGAGTGAGTCATTAAATCTTTCACTTAACCAATTCTTTCAGAAACTAAATAAGTCTGTATGAGTGAGTCATGGAATTATTCACTCAAGTATTTTTTTTTTTCAGGAACTATATAAGTCTTTATGAGAGAGTCACTGGTACATTCACTCAAACAATTCTTTCAGGAAATAAAAAAAATCTTTATGAGTGGGTCATTGAATCAATCACTTAGATAGTTCTTTCAAAAGCCAAATAAGTCTTTGTGAGTAAGTCATTAAATCATTCCAATTTGTGTAACAAAGCTTCTGACCACCCCACAAGTGGTCCAAGCCAATATTGCTAGTTATAATGTAATGTTTTCTATTTAGTAATGGCAATTCCACAGCAGATCCTGAATCCGCAGGACAAAGTTTTACACCAAAGGAGTGTCTTTTGTATAAAAGTGATATCACTACTGAGTAACTTGGCAACACACAAAGCTGGATGCTTGTGTGTTGTTGTTTTTTTTTGTGTGTGTGTGTGTGTGTGTGTGTGTGTGTGTGTGTGTGTGTGTGTGTGTGTGTGTGTGTGTGTGTGTGTGAAATATAAGTGTGATGTTTAGCACAACACTATGCAGCAGTTCAAAAGTGTTCAACATACATATGTGCAGTGTTAAGGAGCTCCAGGAATGTGATGGAAACATCCATCTAGGAATTCATACTACTACCATAAAACTCAGCTAATATCATTCACTCACCCCTGAGCAGCTATGTAGAAGATTTTCTGTTCATTCAGCACACTGAATGAAAAATACATTTTGCGCATAACTCATGGAGTATTGTTCACATCTCTTTTAGAGACATCCATTTTTATCTTTCAAGTGGGGTCACCCTAACAACCATGTGTATATATAGGAAGACCGGAACTATTATGGCAGTCTGAGGATTTTCCCTTTTGAAACATTCAGATGAGAAAACCTTTATTGAATTTCACTGGAAATGCTCTACTGAAGGTGATTGTTGAGTCATAGTTACATGGATTAAATTATATAAGAGTTAATCTTCTAGGTAATATGTGATGTGATCTGGGAAAACTCGTTGGATGTCGTCATGCTGGGACGTTTTTAGGAAATTATTATTCTAAAACATCTTTTCTATCATCTCTGACATTATCTTTGCCAAATTCACTTGTTTAGTGCAGAAAATGTATTTATTTATTTATTTTTTGCGTGAAGAACCCACTGTGGAGGGGGACGTTGTTTCATTTCCAACTGGTTAGGTTTATTTACGTAGAAATTAAAGTAATTTCTCTATTTTATCCATTCAATAGACTATGAAAGTGATCCCAGTTCTGCACCTAAATGTGTAGCGCAATGTAGACAAAAAAAAATATAGCAGAATATTTTTTGTCTATAGTTGGCTACACAATACTGTCTTTTGTGATTGGCCATAATACCCAGACTGCAGCCAATAAAATGCTTCTCTGTCGGTGCGAGTTCACCTGCTCCTCACAGATCATGAAAGCAGACTGCAGTTTTTGTAATTCAATATAACAAAGTATAGAGACAATGTAAATAATAGACTCATTATGCAGTGTATAGGGCTTCATTCATTCAAATGCAAGTTTGTGAGATCGCTATGAACTAATACAAGTGAGAGTTTTTGATGATTATAAAGGGAGTTTGCAAAAGTGAAACTGAATTTATACAGCTTTCTACATTTTTGATGATTTTATACAAAAGTTATATTATATTAAATGACTTACATTTTAGGAAAAATGTTTTCTGATTGTGCTAAATTTCGTCAACAAAAATAGTTCCAAACAAAGTCACAGCTGAGCCGCTGTGCATCTATAGTCTTTCGCAGCACTCTTTCATTTATGAATGAATCTACTTTTTTCAGTTGATTGTATGAATTATTCAGTCACAAAGAGTTTGACTTGGTGCCACCTATTGGCGGTTTCAGTTTTAAAAGTCATTTAAATCGTTTAAAATTTATATATTCAAAACTTTATATTTAAAACATTAATCTTGTAACATTGTTATTATGAAATGCATTAATGCCTCCTCTGAATCTTGTCAGAAAAAATTGTAAATATTCCTTGATGCCACATTTGCGCTCATCTGTGCCGTGCTAAGGTGAATTGTTGTTGCTGATCTCATTTGACTGGTAACTTATTCTTTCTGATTGTATCGCATTATTTTAATTTAATTTATTGTTTAATTAAAAATAGTGAAAAAATATATAACTCTAAATTTTTATTGTCACAAAAGATGACATTACAAAAGTTAAAAAAAAAATTCAAGGAGTCAAATATCACTTTATAATGGGAAAGTTAATTTCTGTCATGTGATCAGAAGTTTTTTTTTTTTGTTTTGTTTTTTTTTGCAGATGCAAATATCCAAGAAGGTTTAGAGAATATCTAAAAATCCAAGAAGGTTTAGAGAAAATATGAAATAAGTTTAATGTTTTTATAGATTATGAAGGGTTGTATAATTAAATACTACTGAAAGACATCTAAAATTATAATTTCCCCACCAAGCTAGATTCCTCCCAGTGAATTTTGGCCATTTCCAACACTGCACACATATTTAATAAAGATGTATAAATGCACATTCTGTGCCAGTCCTGTGTAAATTACTGCACGCAAAGTCTTATTTATTTATTTTTTTATATTGTGAGATGGTGGCGCACAAGAGAACAACACAGTCTGAAGTACTGTAGCTGCTCACTTAAATGATTTTACTAGTTTCAGTCTGCTAAATCTTTGTATGAAAAGGTGCACAAACCGTTGCGAAGCTCTTACTTTTCTAAATGTAAACTACTAAATCTACTAACTACTTGTATCTAAACATACAAGGGGTGATCAAATGTTCAGAAACTGTGGCCATGATAAACAACAGAAAACAGACGTTAGTCTGTTTGTGTAATGATGCAGTATAGCACTCCTGACTTGCCAGACACTTGACCACTGAAAATGTAAATTTTAATGATTTACTCCTGGAGCCATATTAAAATTTGAATATCTCTGCAAGCGAACTATATAGGGCCTTAAAAATAAAGATGCCAAAAGGAAAGTTTGTTAAGACCCAACATGTTAATAGGCATTAAGATATCTTTAATGGTTCTTGAGTTACAGGCATGCAAAGTTTAGAGAAAAAAAAATGGATGGTCACCATTGGCACATAATGTAGCAAATATTGCTAAAGTTAACTGATTTTATTAACAGACTGACCAATCTCTGTGTATAAATAACATTATGATACTACCATCAGCCAACTTAAGATAATAAGCCATGTTACGTTCTATGCTATGGACAAAATAAAAACAGTTCTGAAAAAGGGCCTGAACCCAGCTTTCATATGGTATCAAAACCTCAAAAAGGTTTCATTTCACCATGTGTTGGGTTTTCCTAGATCGCATCACATATTAAAGGGAATAAAAATAACAATGGTCGTAGAACGCTTCTTCCAATCAAACTTATTGTTTGGCCAAGTTTGTCTTCAAAGGGCAATGCTGTGTCTGCCAGGCTGTATTACATTCACATGCTCAGTGACATATAAACAGTGCAAACAGCTGTTGTAAGCAAAGATTGTATGTTAAAAAACAAGTCCGTCTTGACTCTTTACTTTTTTGCATGGCAGTGTTACACAAAACAACAATTTGCAAATCTTTTTCTATCGCCAAGGTCTGGCTCCGTAAAAAAAAAAAAAACACCGTATTGCATAGTTCATTATCTGCAGTAAGAAAACAGCGTATTTTAAAGCATATATAGCATCTCGTATGCATCCTAATTGGCGTATGATATAAAGAGTGTTGCGGGAGTCTTATGTGTAATATTTTCTCACATACTGTGTGACCTCTGAAAAGCCTCAGCAAGAATTATTGCTTAACATGATGGCACATTCCCAGTCACTGCAGATTTAGGGTTGGCAATACCATTAGCACATTTGCAAGCCTTTGGAACAGAGAAAAGCAGCAGTGTGCCGCCAGTGCAGTCAGCAGGGAAGATCAATGAAGGACAAACGCGTTTAGTGGCTGAGACTGAGAGCCACGTTCCCTCTTGCATTGCTTGCAACGTGAAATCAACTCTGTAAGCTTCCGACATTTTTCCATATATGTGACCGTGGACCACAAAACCAGTCTTAAGTCGCTGGGGTATATTTGTAGCAATAGCCAAAAATGCATAGTATGGGTCAAAATTATTGATTTTTCTTTTATGCCAAAAATCATTAGGAAATTAAGTAAAGATCATGTTCCATGAAGATTTTTTTTGTGAAATTCCTACTATAAATATATCAAAATGTAATTTTTGATTAGTAGTATGCACTGTTAAGAACTTAATTTGGAGAACTTTAAAGGTGATTTTCTCAGTATTTAGATTTTTTTGCACCCTCAAATTCTAGATTCTCAAATAGGCATATCTCGGCCAAATATTGTCCTATCCTAACAAACCATATATCAATAGAAAGCTTATTTATTGAGCTTTCATTTGTTGTATACATCTCAGTTTTGTAAAATTTAACCTTTTGACTGATTTTGTAGTCCAGGGTCACATATGACACAGACGGGATCGTATTCACTCCAGCAGTGGGTGATGAGCCTCGGGTGTCCAAATATTCACGATTTGATAGGAGGGTCCCCCACGGTTCGAGCTAAGTGTCGGGAGTTGATCAGAAATCAGGTTTTGAGTTGTTGATACTCCGAGACAGAATAATTCTCTCATCAGGCATCATTTTTTAACCTAACATGACTGGGCCTAATATGGCTGGTATGTGCGGATCCAATTTCGGTGGCTTTGCTGGAATCCAATTTCCAGCGGCATCTCGCTTTGTGATAGCAGGGCTAGTTGAAGGTGTGATAAATTCAGCCTGATAAGAACAACTAATGACGGACTGGTAGAGGGAAGAAGATGATTATGTTTTACATACTAACCTTGGCTGCCAGGGCCTGTCCTTTAATGACAGCATAATTCAGCGTTCACCTTGGGAAGCTGCCATGGATTTTAGTTTATGAGGTCACCTGTGTAACCTCAATCATTCAAGTACAAGCTCTGTCTTTGCATCAGTAGCTCTCTCATTCCCGTTTTTTAAGGAAAGGCTTGTGCCACTGATGCCCCGCTGACTTCATTTCCCCTTTTCTCTTTATTCTAAACCCTCTTTCTCTTTATTCTGTTTCCTAAGATGTAACACCACAAAGTTCCTGGCTCAAACCGCAAGTGTTATAAACCAGTGATGTAAGCATATTGAATGGATTTAGCGGCTTGTTATTTATTTAGTTTATTTGATTTGACTGTATTGGATTTGCTGGCTTCTATACTTAAATGATTCATTATTTCAAAGCTTAAAAATTGATGTCATGTTTAAATGGAAAGGAGAGTAAATGAGTAAATTATTTACATTAATGCAACATTTATTAATTTATTTGTGAGAATTATGTGTATTAATATGTATTTTGTTAAATTCTGCAAAGAAAGTGTGTGTGTGTGTGTGTGTGTGTGTGTGTGTGTGTGTGTGTGTGTGTGTGTGTGTGTGTGTGTGTGTGTGTGTGTGTGTGTGTGTGTGTGTGTGTGTGTGTGTGTGTGCGCGTGTGTACACACACAAACACAAGGACTGCATTCATTTGACCAAAGTACAGTACAAGCAGGAATATTATTACAATTTAATATAAATATTTTCTATTTTATGCATTCTTCACTGAAACAAAAATAGTACATTTACTAGTACTAGTAAATTTCTAGTAGAACTAGTGGACTACTATTTTGTGAAACTAGTATATTTTACTAAGAATTACAAAGATTCAGCAAGTGACCATTAAAATATTCAGACTGAAATAGAATTTGCTTGTAAAACAGCTACTTTTTAAAAATAGTTTAACATGCTAATTTGGTGCTCAAAAATCAATTCCTATAATCATGAATGTTGAAAACTATGAAAGCCCATTTCTGCCACCAAATAAAAAAGGTTTAAAAAAGCTATTGCGACTTTTCTTTCTCACAATTCTGACTTTTTTCTTAGAATTAGAAAATATAAACTCACAATTCTGACTTTTATTCTCAGAATTAAGTAATATAAACTCACATATGCGAATTATAAAGTCAGAATTGCAGCTTTTTCTCTCACAAATGCAAGTTTATATTTCACACTTTTTTCTCAGAATTACAAAATATAAACTTGAAATTGTGAGTTATAAAGTCCAATTTGAATAGGAAAAAGAACTGCAAGTTTATATCTCTATACTCACAATTTTGTGTTATATAGTCAGAAAAACTAAGAAAAAAGTCAGAATTGCAACTTTATTTCATTTTTCTCACAATCAAGAGTTTATATCATGCAATTCTGAGGGAAAAAGTCAGAATTTCAAGTTTATATCTCGCTATTCTGACTTTATAACTTGTAATTTTGAGTTCATATCACACAATTCAGAGAAAAAGTTCGAAATTTCAAATTAATATCTTGCAATTTTGACTTTATAACTCGTAATTTCGAGCTTATCACAATTATGAGAAAAAAGTCAGAATTTCAAGTTTATATCTTGCAATTTTGACTATAACTTATAATTTCAAGTTTGTCACACAATTCTGAGAAAAAAGTCAGAATTTCAAGTTTATATCTCGCAATTCTGAGGAAAGAATTCAGAATTTCAAGTTTATATCTTGCAATTTTGACTAACTCATAATTTTGAGTTTATATCGCGCAATTCTGAGAAAAAGTCAGAATTGCGAGTTTATATCTTGTAATTTTTTACTTTAATCCACAGTTTCCAGTTTATGTCACGCTATTCTGGGAAAAAAGATACGAATTTTGAGTTTGTATCTTACAATTCTGATTTTATAACTTGCAATTTTGAGTTTATATCACACAGTTCTGAGAAAAAGTCAGAATTTTGAGTTTATCACTCAAATCTGAGAAAAAAGTCTGAATTTGAAGTTTATATGTCACAATTCTGACTTTAGAACTTGTAATTTCTAGTTTATATCATGCAATTCTAAGAAAAGTCAGAATTTCAATTTTATATCTCGCAATTCTAACTTTAAAACTCAAAATTTCAAGTTTATATCACTCAATTCTGAGAAAAAGTCAGAATTTTACGTTTATATCACGCTATTCTAAAGAAAAAAGTCAGAATTTTGAGTTTGTATCTTGCAATTCTGACTTTATAGCTTGAAAACAGTCAGAGCTGTGAAGAAAAAAGTCGCAATTATCATTTTTTTTTTATTGAGTGGTGAAAACAGGATTATTATTTTTTGTGAAAACAATGATTTTTTTCAGGATTCTGTGATGAATATAAAGTGGAAAGAGGAACAGCGTTTATTTAACAACAAAATCTTTTGTAAAATTATCAATGCCTTTAATGTCACTTGTGATAAATGTCATGAATATTTGCTGAATGAAAGAGTTCATTTCTTTCAATGGTTTAAAATATGAATTTCTTTCAGATATAATATATATTAGATGTTCATTTTAATTAAATTTATTTAATTCTGTTTAATGGAAGTATAAAGTAATCAGATCTCCTTAGGTTCACACAGGTACCCAAGCCTAAAAACCTAACCAACTTCTTTTATGATATATTTTGAAAATCAGTGTTAATGTATATGTATGTGTGTATAATATATGTGACCCTGGACCACAAAACCAGTCTTAAGTCGCTGGGGTATATTTGTAGCAATAGCCAAAAATACATTGCATGGGTCAAAATTATTGATTTTTCTTTTATGCCAAAAATCATTAAGAAATTAAGTAAAGTTCATGTTCCATGAAGATTTTTTGTAAAATTCCTACTGTAAACATATCAAAATGTAATTTTTGGTTTGTAATATGCATTGTTAAGAACTTAATTTGGACAACTTTAAAGGTGATTTTCTCAGTCTTTTTGATTTTTTTGCATCCTCAGATTTCTGATTTCAAATAGATGTATCTCAGCCAAATATTGTCCTATCCTAACAAACCATACATCAATATCAACATCAATTATTTATTGAGCTTTCATATGATGTATAAATCTCAGTTTTGTCAAATTTAACCTTATGACTGGTTTTGTGGTCCAGGGTCACATATATGATGTATGCTTTTAATAACAGTACTTTAATCTTGTTGTAAACCTTTGATAGAATGAAAGTGAAGTTTTTGAGTTGATATGTGAAGTAACTTCTACTGCCACCTCATATTTTGCGAGCTCTTTTTGTATAGGACAAAGTGTCCCGTGGGATTTGCATTATTAAAGCACTTTGATGTGCTTTACTTGTTTTCATTCCGGAGAATGTATTATCCCATGGTGTTCGAAGGGGTAAAGTAGCACAGATATGTTAAAAGGCACCGGCAGGCTCCAACCAAAGCATAGGGAGAGGACGCTTTACTCTTCAGACATCACAGAGGTGCCATCTGTGAAACAGTACATAAGACGACGCAAGCGGCTGAGGAAGTATTGCAGATAACCTCCTCAACCCCTTTATTTTGCTTTATGCCAGATCACTTTATGATAGTGCCTAGCTTGCATATTCCCTCGGGGAAGGGATTTTCTGTCTGTGGCACTTGTCAACATTGACATCCATACAGAGATCACAAAGGGGCTTTAGTTCTAATGCCGCAAGTGGCACAGTGACATTGCTGTGTATGCATTTTTTTTTTTTTTTTTTATGTAGCAATTTCTTACCCTTGTCTCCGTTCCCTTTAGAATCTCAGACGTCAGACACTCAACTGATTTTCAGACACATTTTTATTAAATCACAACTAACAAGTTGGTTAAATCAAACTTACATCCCTTTTCCCTTCTTTGTTTTCCATCCACTAAGTCAAAAGCCTTTTTACAGCAACTAATGCATTTTTCAAGTAGCTATTTTTCAGACTGTTTGTTCCTTTTTGTTAAGGACCACTTTAATGCTAATGTGAAATAGCTCTCAGAGAAATCACTGCAAGGTCTGACATGCCTTGCCAGATCAGCTCTCTTTCCGGGACCTGTCACTGTTCCCGATGCTGTAGACAGCAGAAGAGCTTTGCGAGACGTTGGAAAAGCTTGGTGTGTGAGAACGTCATGCATGTCGTAGACCAGCTGTCTGTGGAGAGATCTTAAAAGATACAGGCAGGAATGAGGAATTTGGATATTTCCAGAGTAAAAAATTGTATTTATTTATTTCGTTTTTTTGCATGTGGTTATTAAATAGTTAGAGGTTCAACACATCAATCCACAAGATGTATTAGAGATAGTGCAGTTAAATGGACAAAAATTACACATTGCACAAGCACTTATGTAAGTTATGCATGCTATTTATATATCCCTATGAATGCATCTTTCATCATTTTGAAGAACCTGTCAAGTGGTCTAACAAACGATTTTGAAATGCCTCAGATTAAATTAAGAAAATTAGTGGAGATGCTGTAGACGGTATGGAAAATTGCTGCTCTCTAGACATGCACACGGACTGCAGGAGGCACGCTATTCATTTTTCCTGTGTCACTACATTGCCACCTAGTGATGGTCACTCTTTTACCTTTAATCTGGGAAGATCAGAAATGATCTGAGGTTGAGAAAATACTGCTGGCAAAACATTCCCTGTGAAAGTTGCTGTTCAGCATATGATGCAGTGCATTTAAAAGCATTCTAGTGGAGACTTTTTATCAATATAATTCAAATAGGAGGGTGGGATATTGTAAAAAAGCATCACTTTTAGTGATTGAAACTACTCAGAAATGCAGCCTGTTGAATTTTGCATTACTCTCAATGTAATAAACAGCACAAATATACTTTTTTTCTTTTCTGCGCTTCTGAAGTTACGCAGTAACTTGGATTGTAATACATTATTAATCTGCGAAGTGTATTACTTGACACAGTAGGTTATTACTTGACAACTGCATTAATCTTAAAAAGTGATTATCGATGTAACAATAATGAAATGTTGACGCAATAATGCATTATGAATAATGCACTCCTTGAGAAATTTATTTGTCGGCTAGGTCCACATAAAACTTATTTGAATGAGAAAAATATAGAGCTGGGTACGAACTGGTTACATGTAATTAGAGTACTTGTAATTAGAGTAAGTTACATTTTAAAATACTCTCATCTATCAGACTACAGTTACTTACAGTATTTATGGATTGCATGATTACATATTCAGACAGTAGCAATTCAGAATTTATTGATTCTCTCTAATTCCTCTTTTTTGTCTTTTACATTTTTCTTTCTAAAATAGTCTACCGCTTGTATACACTCCAGTTTTGTGGACATTCACACATAGATTAGTCAGGTGGCGACACAGCATTTGACCAATGGATTTACAAAAATCATTTCCGGTTTAAAAAGTGTTTCAACATTGCATCAAGTACTGATGAACACATTTATTTTTATTTTTATTATCACTCAGTACACTGTAATAAAAAATAAATAAAAAAACAGTAGAAAAACGCAATTTGTTGAGTCAACTTAAAATAATTTGTTACCCTGCAGCCAATCGACTCAAATAAGTTTAGTCAACTTAAAATGTTAAGTTGTACTAAGTGACAACTTAGATATTTGAGTTGACATAACAAAAAATTTGGTTTGTTAAACTTAAAAGCTGGGCAAGTTACCCAGCTGCCTTAAATTGTATGTTGAATCAACTCAAAAAACTAAGTTGTCATTGTAAAAACTCACTTAATTTTGACTTTTTTTTACTCGTCCAAAAATTCCATCTTGATTTAAGAATGTTTAGATATTTTGGCTGGAAACAAGACAAAAAAATCTAAGTAAGAAAAGCATTTTTTTGCAGTGTACCCAATGTATTATGTATTACTGGAAGGCTTTTGTCTTTTAAACTCATTAAAATGCACAAGTTCTCATTATTTCTTATTTGCAGACCTTCTCAAACTGTGTCATCTGAACCTCTTTCATCTAATATATTTACTTTAAAGGGGTGGTCAATCAGCAATTCTGTAAAAGACAATATCTCCCTTTGCATTAAAATTCGAGCGTCATAACTTTGCAGATGTTGTTTATGCTCAAACAGCAATAGTTAAAAAGTGAAATCATAATCAATGACCCATTTAAGTATCTCTGAAATTTTTTAATATTTTATTATTAAGTATTACATTTGCTTGTTCACGGTTCTCTGACATTGGTTAATGGTCATATAGAATATAGGAATATATTTTCTCATCAATGTGATAAACAAGTTAGGTCAAAAGTAATCTAAAAGTAATCAAAAAAGTAATCTGATTATATTACCTAAAATGTATAATGTAATGTATTACATTACTAACTACAATTTTTTGCCATGTAATTTGGAATCAGTAATGGATTACAATTTCTAAGTAATATACTCAGCTCTGTAAAAATATTATGAGATTTAGTTGAATTTCCCATGTTTTCTGCGCATTTAAATACTGAAAACTAGTTCTAAAGGCCTAATGTGAATACCAAAAGGCCCCCTGTGTACGAGAGTCTCTTTTAATATCTTCAGAGTAAGACTTGCCTAGCTTAACTTAAGAAACAACCTTAGGGATTTTTCGTGTCCAATCAATAGTCTAGTCATCAATCGGAACTGGCTCATCCTTGCTCGCTTGTGCTTGATCAACAGTTTACATGCACAAGGGACAAGGCCTTTGCTTAAATTCCACCCCCGGCACAGCAGGAAAAAATTGTCTAGTCCTTAGTGGGCTCCTCTTGTCAGTGGGCCCAGAACAATATTCCCCCCATCCATCCCCTTGATGCAGGCCCTGACCTGGGATGCGCTGTTTGTGACAAAGCAACATGAACATGTTTCTGACAGAAACCATAGCAGCATTAAGACTTAGAAAAAAATGACAGTGTGTTTTGATCTGAAGTGACAATAGAATTAAGTCAGGAGTCACACTTTTGTGAGTTTTCTTTTATTGACTTATTCACAGTCTCTTCATATGATTTTAATTGCTAATGCCACAGTAGATAGAAATCTTAGGTGATGAATCAGATCAAGCAATTAGATGTTTCTATGGTTGCAAAACACAAGTTAACAGGCAAAGTTTTTTACAAAATTAAAAATTGAGGATCTCTGAAGCTCTCTGAATGAAAATAACCATTACATTGTCAAATGTAGGGAAAAAAAGCCTGATAATATCAAGCATTGTTACTGCAAATTATGATTCATGCACAGTTAGATGCTATCTAATCCTTATAACCTATTGCAGAAGCACCATATCATGTCCATTGAAACCGAAGGAGCATGTGTGGCCTAAGAGTTTTCATCCAAATGGATTTAATTGCATGTTTGTCTAGAACACTGTGTCAGAAATCACCCATTTACATGTCTAAATTAGGTCAGTCCAATCGAGTCTCATTTTCTACAGATCAGTGCTTTCAAAAAAACTGGAAATTTTGTCATCATCTGCCCTTGCGCATTTTACTCGAAACTTGGCACAGAATAAAAAAGGAGTTATTGCCAAAATGCTAAAGCTGTTCGTTTCTATATAATAAAAAGGCATGATCACTGACTGCATCACTGCTTTTCATGGGAGTTTTATTAATTTATTTTAGAAATATGTCATTATATTATAGTATTATTATAGAGGCTATTTTTTTTTGTATGTATATATATTAGGTACACATTTCTAGTAACTGTGCAGTTGATTCTCAAATAGTATTTTCAAAAAGTTTTGGAATATGCGTCCTCTCCCCAAATTTGTCACTACTGAAAAACAGTAAAAATAATTTAAAATAAGATTAAGGGTTTTATTGACCTATTAAAATTTTGCTTACATCTTCCTTCTAAATGCATACAGTACAGACCAAAAGTTTGGACACACCTTCTCATTCAAAGAGTTTTCTTTATTTTCATGACTATGAAAATTGTAGATTCACACTGAAGGCATCAAAACTATGAATCAACACACGTGGAATTATAGTTAATTCTATAAAACATTTAATTCTATATATACTATATATATATACTATATATACTTCTGCACAACACAACACATATTAAACCTGACAGGGCACACTGTGAAGTGAAAACCATTTCAGGTGACTACCTCTTGAAGCTCATCAAGAGAATGCCAAAAAGTGTGCAAAGCAGTAATCAAAGCAAAAGGTGGCTACTTTGAAGAACCTAGAATATGACATATTTTCAGTTGTTTCACACTTTTTTTGTTATGTATATAATTGCACATGTGTTAATTCATAGTTTTGATGCCTTCAGTGTGAATCTACAATTTATATAGTCATGAAAATAAAGAAAACTTTGGTTCAAAGGTGTGTCCAAACTTATGGTCTGTACTGTATATATATTTATATTATTTCTATTTTACTAAAAAGATTTTAGAGGTAAGCCAATAACAAATACAATTTAACAGTATTTCAAGTGTGATTTATGAGATTTGTTGTATTTTGAATCCAGTTTTCTTTGTAAAAGGCAAAATGTTTATCATATTGATTTCAAACTTAAGAATTTATTAGTTTGAATTAGGGCTGTCCCCGAATAGTCGAAGATTCGATGCATCGATATGCGGAGCCTGATTCGACCACCGATCTCACAGTCGAATCTTCGCGGGTGAAACGAGCATCATACCATTTTGGCAATATGGGGGTGCTCAATGTCTAATTGCACACAGAACTACTGGTTTTGTACGGTTATATTAAGTTATATACAGCCTTTGATTATGATAATGCAGTAAAAACAAAAGTGAAAAGAAAGAAGCGTTCAATAAATATTTTTAACGTTTGTGAATAAATCTAACCACCCCTGTGACAGATTTAATTTTCACTTGCCCTGATCCATGATGAGATGCGGACCATCTTGACGGCAGGGAGGCGGCGATCACACCGAACGCGTTTTTGCAATTGGAGGCGCCTGTTTTGAATGGTTTTCTGATGGCAGTGAGCGTTCTGCGCTCTGTTTATGCGCCCCCCGCGCCTCGCGTTTTTGCAGGAGCGCTCCGAGCGCCTGAAGTTGAAAAAAAAAAATCAACTCTGAGCGGAAAAACCTCCAACGTCATTCACGTTCTTTTCCATTGTCCAATCGAATGAATGGAGAGGCGGGCCTTCTGTTGTGATGGCGAAAGTTTACCGTTGCTTAAAAAGTCCGGAGACTGCAAGAAATGGAGGAGAAACCTTTGGTGTCTATCGTGGGTAACCAGGAGCTGTATTATTTAGGGTTTCTGCTAATATGACAGTTTACTTAACAGCAAAAAACTAAGATTTTAGAGCGTTCGCGCTATAATCCTTTGATTTGACTGACAGGACAGCTGTTTTGGTCGTTGCTTAGCAAAAAAGGCAGTGCTGTGCGCCTCGCATTTTTAGAACTAAAAGACGCGTTCTGTGTTTTTATTTAAACCTAAATAAGTTCGTCTGTCAGTTGGCAGGCAGTTTTGGTCGCTTTATTAAAAGTTGTTGCTGTGTGCAGTGTGTAAAATAAAATAAAAACTGTTTTACCCTCCTGCTGACTATAGTGTCGTGCCCCTCCCAACCCATTCACACACACACATAGGCCTAGATGATTCGACTATCGGTCGACTATAGAAAGATTCGAAAATTCTGATTCGACTATGAAAATTCATAGTCGGGGACAGCCCTAGTTTGAATATAAACTAAACCAAAAACTATCATAACATCTTCGTTCATAATTCAGTATACTTTATTTTTGACAAAAAATCCTATGTTTCGGTTGTGACTACACATTTTCGGTAGTGAAAGTATAATGTTTTGGTTCACATTACAGAATTTTAACTTGCATGCTAAAATACTACTAACCATTTTCAATAAATTGCATAAATGAAATAAAATTTAGTTTATTTCTCCCCAGATAAAGGTTTATATGTTCCCTTTTATCACTACTGAAACAATGATGACATGTTCGGTCATGGTTGTTACAGTACTGACAATTTTATGGGATAACACCCAAATAAAAAAAAAACAAAGATGTCACTACTAAAACTTCACCAAATGACTGTTTTAGTAGTGACAATTTTAGATACTTTTAAACTTAGCTCAAAGATGCTAATCAGTGCATGGTTAGCTAGCACAGTTGCGAACAGTTGTATACGTATAAAATCTAAATGTTATTGAATAACTCCCAAAAAAGTAGGGATGCACTGAAATGAAAATTCTTGGCCGAAGCTGAAGCTGAACAAAATTACACACTAGGCTGATTACTGAACACGTTTTTTTATGTTTTTCCCCCATGTATTTTGCCAATTTTGTTCACCATTGCATAAATTAAATAGCCAATATTTGCTTTTTATGGTTTTGTCTGGCTTTTCAAAGAAAAAATCTATTACAAAACAACAATTTAAAAATATTTATTTAACACTGAACATTTTTAACATTCTAGTAGACATTGTAGCCTATCAGCAAAGCACAATTTAACTTAAAAAAATAATAAGTTAATAAAATAATATTCTTTGGCCATTTTAAGACCCCCTTCTTGAATCCGGCATGTGTTTTTAATGTACAAATAAATGCAGCCTTGCTGAGCAAAGGAGAATGATATAATAAATGAATTAATAGAGCTGTTGTAATGATTGTTATCATTATTTTTGTTACTTTTTTATTTTATTTTAAAGAACAACAGTAAAATGACAATACTAACATTTATGAACACTGACTTTTATTTTGGTGGAAACCCGCAAGAAGACCTCAGTACTACTTTTTGTTGACAGCAGTAAACCGCCTTGTGCTGTTGGTGCTTGTAATGATTTTTGCATTTTTCTCTGACAGTTTTAAATGCTTCCACACTGCTGACATGTTTGCTGCATTGTGCGCCTGTACTTGATCGTGTCGTGTCATTGTTCGGTATAATTTATCTGGCCTTTTCGCTTATTCGGCTGAATACTGAAAGTTTTTTTTTTTTTTTTTTTTTTTTTGCTGTTTTTGGCTGAATAATTTTGGTTGCTGAACATTCGGTACATCACTATAAAAAAAGTGTTTCATTATAGATAAATGTTTTCGGTAGTGACATTCTTTAAAGTTACACACATATTTTTCATACTTCTGAGCACATTAGATAGATAATAAAATGATCTTAGTAAACTTCTAAGATTGCACCAGTTCTGTTGAATTGCCCATATAAGTTATACTTCATTAAAAAACAATAATAATTTTAAATTTGAACTGTGGTCGCCATACTTGCTAATCAAACACTGTGCCACAAGACTAACATATCTTATGCGTTTGATGAACTAATGAGCTATGTGGTTTATTTATTTTTATTACACGGCTCTTTGGAATGCTTGATTCTGATTGGTCAGTTGAGACATTTGCAGGTTCCTTCTTTTCAAATAATCACCGCTCCAAAGTAATAACGCATAGCCGGTACTACTTGTATGTTTAAAATCCCTCCGTGCCAACAAAGATTACCGTTTGGCGCCATCTTGTGACAAACACTGGACAGCCACAATTAACAATGGAAAATTTCGACATTAATCTATTTAAATTGTCTTACTAACGTACATAGTTTGAAGGTTAGTCACGTGGTACTATATCGTTTCGCGGAAGGATAAAAATGTTAATTTAAAACAAATATGCCAATAAAAGGTTTCAAATTCATATTCATGTCCAGTTTTTTTCCTTATGTGGCAAGTAGCCGTGTAATAAGCGGGATAATGTACAGGCAGCCGGTAGTTATCGCAGAAATAAGCCCCTTCAGTGTGATACAAGACCCTCCGCTTCGCGTCGGGTCCTGATCACACTGTCGGGGCTTATTTCTGCGATAACTACCGGCTGCCTGTACATTATCCCTTACTTAATTGGTCATGTCTAATCTTGCCTAGGGAAGTGAGCCAGGACTGCCATTGGTTAGGGTTAGGGTTAGCACCTGGTAATTCGTCATTTTTTTATGTATGATGTAAACATTGATGTTTTTCCTAACAATCCACTCTCTACAGTCCAAGAAAACATTTTCCTTTTTTTTTTTCGGTTGCACAGACTAAGCAACCTAATTGGACAACTTTATAAGCTGAAGTTCACCTGGTAATGTAAGACTGTGTAACAGTGCTGCGACAAATGTTCTGGCACCTTTGGCTACAGATGAGATGAGAAAAGACACGTGTGTTCAGAGACATTAGGGATGTGTTTTATCCGAAATAACCACCAATTCTATACTCAAATGTGACCTTGGACCACAAAACCAGTCTTAAGTCGCTGGGCTATATTTGTAGCAATAGCCAAAAATACATTGTATGGGTCAAAATTATTGATTTTTCTTTTATGCCAAAAATCATTAGAAAATTAAGTAAAGATCATGTTCCATGAAGATTTTTTGTAAAATTCCTACTATAAATATATCAAAATGTAATTTCTGATTAGTAATATGCATTGTTAAGAACTTAATTTGGACAACTTTAAAGGTGATTTTCTCAGTATTTAAATTTTTTTGCACCTTCAGATTCCAGATTTTCAAATAGATGCATCTCGGCCAAATATTGTCATATCCTAACAAACCATACATCAATAGAAAGCTTATTTATTGAGCTTTCATATGATGTATATATCTCAGTTTTGTAAAATTTAACCTTATGACTGGTTTTGTGGTCTAGGGTCACAAATGTCTTGCACTCATTAATTAATTTTAATGTAATATATAACAACACAAATGAAAAAATCATAATATGATTTATAATCTTATTGTAGGTACAAATAACTTCTAGTACATTAATTATTGACAAATATATTTAAATGTATAAAAAATGGGTTTAAAAAATCATAATGTTCTGGGTTTAAAGGGATGCTCATGCTGTTTCAAACCTGTAAGACCTTGGTTCATCTTAAGATATTTACACAAATTAATGTATACACAAATTAAGATATTTTTGATGAAATCCGAGAGCTTTTTGACCCTCCATAGATAGCAAGACTCCTACCACATTTAAGGCACAGAAACATACCAAGAACATCGACAAAATAGTCCAAAAAGGAGGAGGTAGAGGAGTGACTCAGAGGAGAAGAATTGTTGAATAAAGTCTTTTTTTTTCTTGTAGCTTCATAAAATTACAGTTGAACCACTGATGTTGCATGGATGTTGCTATTTTGTCGATATTCTTGGTACATTTTTGGGGCTTGCTGTCAATGGAGGGTCAGAAAGCTTTCGGATTTCATCAAAAATATCTTAATTTGTGTTCCAAAGCTGAATGGGTTTTGAAGAGCATGAGGGTAAGTAATTAATGACAGAATTTTCATTTTTGGGTGAGCTATCCCTTTAATACAACCAACAATTTTAATAAATATGAATAAATGAAGTGTACAGGCTCTTGCAATAAAACTAAATGGGGCCAATTTTGAAGGATTCAAAAGCAAAAATGTGAAGTGTATAATTTTATAAAAGTGCTTGCATGAATGCTTCTGTTAAAAAAATATATTATTTGAGCTTTGAAACTGTTTAATTTAGCATTTCCACAGTTTAGGGCTTTTTGTGTTGCATTGTCATGCTAACAAAAGTTAAATTATATGTAACTTTATAGGAAAAAATTGAGTAAGTGATTTTTTTTTCCACTAAAATCATTATAATGATTTTAATATGCTGTACATAAAGTAAGAAAATATTTTCGGAGTCTAAGAAAATACTGTTTCAGGATTTCAGGATTTCATAAGTCAATGTGTTCCTTGCCATTTCTTTGTAATTATTAGCGAAATTTGCATTACATTTAGCCATTTAGCAGACGCTTTTAGCTAAAGCGACTTACAGATGAGGACAATGAAAGCGATCAAAATCAACAAAAAGCAAAAAAGATTTACAATAATACAAGAGCTGCATGAGCAAAAAATGATAACCGAGCAAACACTACAGCAGTTACAATGTTTTAAATTATATGATACAAAATTTAAAATCTTTTCTGATAAAACCTTACTAAAGTCTCTAGTGAAGTGTTCAGTTCACTATCCTTTAACATTATTAAAGGGTAAGTTCATCAGTTTTCAATCCACTTTGTATGTTACAATGTTGTAAATATATGTAAAAGAACAATGTTTATTCTTTCTGAGATATACCCAATTTATTTTTCCAGTTTATTAACTCTGCTGCATTACGCAAACTAATCGAATTTCAGTTTTGAATTCCATTTTGGCTTTAAACGATCATGAAAATACAGTATTCAAGATAAGAAACAAAGCATGTTTAATTGACCATATGCATGGATTACTTCCTTGTTTAGTCAAGCCAGCTAAGTCATTTCCGGTCAGCTGTACTGTGCCGTAATATATGTGTACTTTGTTCGTTTTCTCTACATAACCCATTCACAATCGAAGAAAAGTGTTGTTTTTCTAAGAGGAACAAACGTCCATGTATACTGTTTCAAGAATGACAAATGCCAGTTTAAAAAAAATTGTGAGTAAATCGGCTAAATATGAGCGAGTCATTGCTATGATTGACAGTAATAACCGGACCAAACAAATGACAAGCTGATGTCAAAAAAAGAGCTTAAATTATTCAGATTAAATACAGAGTAACAAAACTACAGCAGTAACAAGTATGTGTTGGTTAAATATAGGCTATTTAATAGATTTTACAGTTCAAGATAAAACTTAAAAGATAAAAAGATTCAATTTTATAAAGTATTTCAAATTCCTACATATTGAGTGCATTATTTAATTATTATACCATAAATATTTAACGTATTTGTAGTGAACTATATTAGTATTTAAATAATTTACCCTTATAGGCTGTTTGTGTGTGAGCTTAATGACTTTCTGCACTTGCTATACTATATACTTACAGTTTTTCACGATTGCTTAGGCACAATTTTAAAAACAAGGCTCATTTTGTCAAAACCCTACACACAATTTGCGCATCTACACACACAAGTAGCAGAACATTTCAGACCTTTTGCAAAATGAAACACTTAATTCAAAACTGTACAATCATTTACCAAAAGCCTGTTTTGGTACCATATGGTGCACACATGATTCATACAGTCGGATTCAGTTTGAACCACTTTCACACTGCTGTGCTCAATCTTAAACACTTGCAACATTTCTACCTTTCTAATGATACAGTCTGGGTTTGATTCTTTTCTCTTTTTTGAGATATTGTTAAAGAATATGAATATATTGTCCAAACACAACACATGAGACAAATATTGCACCTTGATGAAAGTATTTATTTTTCACTACATGTAAAATCCTTCAGTACATCATTGCAATTAGGCTGCATTTTGCACTGAAAATCAGAACCTATTCTAAATACAATATAGTGCATAAACATTTGTGGAGAAAAAAACACTCTAGCATCATCTCTTCATGTAGCTGGATATGGGCACTTTGTCCACATTACAACCAAAGACGACAAGGGAAGAATCTTCTCGAATGGCAACTCCATCCTACTCTGCTTCTATTAGGTCACACAGGCCTCCTCCAGAGCTTGAATGAGGGGTAAGAGATCATAAACCGTCCACTGCCATGCGTAAGGGAAAAAGGAAAAGAAGGGAGAGTGTTGTGGAAGGTACTGTAATAATGGAACAAGTTTCTGGTTGCATTAGTCCAATACCTAGTCTGTCCAAAAATTAGTCTGTCTAAAAATGTGAGTATGTGCTCTTTATTGTAAGGACCTATTTTGGCTAGTGGAGGAGCCCATTCTGCATGATTGCAGCATATATAGAGATGTTCCCACAGCATTGGCCCGGGACATTCAAAATGTCCCGGGCCATTCACTTCCATTGTAAGTGGCTTACTGCAACCCAGATGTTGGCTTTTCTTTTTAAAGAAAAGGAGAAACAAGTGGAAATGGATTTTTGCGATAATCAACATCACGCCACAAACGTGTTAATAAGCGCGTCCTCTTCAATAGCGCAGTGTGTAGAAGGAGCACAGGCTACATCAATACTAGAACACAGATCTGCTCTATTGATATGGCAGCCAGTAAAAGTGAAAGAGGGGAAACGGAGGCCTGTCATTAGGACTTAACATAAAAGTAGCAAAATTGAAATAATTCACTTTCGCTTTTATGAAGGAAATAAAGCAGAGCGACTCAGACGCCCGGTGTGTTAGACAGAGAATAATAACACAGGTGTCAGTGAGCTCAGAGACGGCAGCTAAAGTGTCGCGGAGGGTAAACTACAGAAATAGCATGCTAGTAAGACTCCTGCAGCATGCAAATGATTCGATAATGGATCTTTAGTAGCACACTAGCACGGTCTGTGTTATCTGTTAAGGAAACAGAAAGGTAATCATATTTTTATTAATCTCAGTGGGGTATTTGCATAGATTGCAGCTTGCTTTTCCCACCGGAATTCCTTATACCAGCACGGAGGCACTTGGGCTTGCCATTTAAGCGCTAACCTAATGGGTGAAGATAAATATGACCTCTACGTCTTGAACTTGGCCGCGCCGCCTACGGCAAGAGGGGAAAGTTGTTGTCTGTCTCTAACAACAACCACAACTGACTGCGTGTCCTTGTTTTTCTCCATGGCAGGCTGTTCAATTTATGGTCGGACTCATACTTTTGTGCGGTTGTTAAATCATCCTTATAAATTAAACAGCAGGTGCTAATTGAGGAAGGGAAAAACGCACCCATAATTATTAGCATCCAGCAGAGACACATGTCGGAGGACAGGCATCGGACGCACTGCTGCCTTGACAAATAAAAGCAAGGCGAAAGTAACTGCTGCCGTGTGTGTCAGCAAATACAGGTTGAATTTGAAAGGCGTAGCATTTTCTTTATCACTTTTCCTCAAATAAGTGGATTTGCTGTCTAGCTTTGTATTAGCAATAGAGTAGTGCAAGCGAGCAAGGCAGATATGAAGCGACACATCAATTTATGTATTTCCAAAGCAGAAGCTGGCCAGTTTTGTGGCTGAAGTTGATTGCACATTGTAGGACTGGATGTACCTTTGCCGTACGGATCGCTCGATCTATTGTACCGTGTCCCCAGTATAAACTGATTTAACGAACATCTGGTTTTCAAAGTGCGCCTAATGATGTCACATTCATCTTGCTCTAAATGGCTTAAGTGCATGTAATTATATTTTTAATTAAGCGTGAATCTGTTTCTGTCAATTGCAGCAATTTGTCATTTTCTTATGAAATATACAGTGCGATGTGAGACGGGACGCATTCAGTCAAATTAAATAACGTATCTATTTCCTGGGTTTGGATTTTCTTTTTAAGCATGACAGTGAAGCATTCAATAGGTCCTTGTGTGTTTTAGCTGCTCTGGTTTCATAGTAGGTGGTGATTTGATTACCTCGAGACTAAATTGCCTTTTCCTTCCGAACTTGTTCAAAACCAACTGTGTTACATTGAAATAAAACAGATATCCTGCTAATTAACATTATCTTTTAATGCATCAGTTGACACTTTTGTCACTTCTCCAAGTGGAAGCATATGCTTTGACGTAAATGATGAGTTGCATGCATGCATCAGTCAGAAAGTCGTTCCTTCTCCTTGCCGCTCCTTGATAGTCTTTTTTTTTTTTGTCCGATGGATTGCTAATTCCTCATTAAAAATGATGAGCTTCTTCATCACCTTGCTTTTGAAAAGGTTACTCTTTAGCCCAGAGGAGCAGAAGGGAGTCCTTCGCCTCCACCTGACAGCTTTCTCCCAGGTTTGCTCATATTGATCAGGGACTTCAGGTTGCCTTTCCTCCATTTGAACCCAATGTGGCGTCTGCAGTGCGGCATACTAAAATGATGTATAATCAATGATTCATAGCACCAACCTGGCTTGTGCAAAGCCATCAAAATTATACAGTACCATAGGCGCTGACTTCATGCTGAAAAGACCTGGAACCATCGACAAAAGGTGGATAAAATGTGTTTCTTGGTCCATGTTAGATACTGTATGCTTTAAGAACAACTGGAGAAAAAAAAGGGGGGTGAATGTCTATCTATCTATCTGTCTATTTATCTATCTGTCTGTTTATCTATCTATGGAGACAGCAAGATTTCTCAATGTTTTGAAAAACTTTTCAAATTTCTGTATTTCCATTGAATTTTTATCAGCAATTTATCCAGTTTTTAATATAATTTCTTATAATAAAATATTCATTTATTTTGGAAAATTTTAATGAGCAGGCAGTTCAAACTGGTTTTATTTAAAATAGAAATATTGTAACATTATAAATGTATTTACTGACCAATGTAATGCATCCTGGGTAAATAAAAATCTATCTATCTATCTATCTATCTATCTATCTATCTATCTATCTATCTATCTATCTATCTATCTATCTATCTATCTATCTATCATCTGTCTGTCTGTCTGTCTGTCTGTCTATGTATGTATCTATGCAGTCGGAAAGATTTATCAGTGTTTTTGAAAAAAGTATCTTTTGCTCACAACTGTAAAAAAAAAAACTATAGTAAAACAATACTGTGAACTATTACTGCAATTTTAAATAACTGTTTTCTATTTTAATGTATTTTCAAATGTAATTCATTCCTATGAATTTCTATCAGCAATAGATAGACAATATCTTTTTTTTTTTTTTCTTTTTTTTTAACATTCTGTTGCATTACTTATTACCAAAACTGCATTTATTTGGTCAAAACGATAGTACAAACAGCCATACTGAGAACTATTATTGTAGTTTTAAATAACTATTTTCTATTTTAATGTAGTTCCAAATAAAATTAACCCTAACTAACCCTAACCCTAATTCCTATGAATTTCTGTCAGCAATATTTCCAGTTTTTTGTGCACATAATCCTACAAAAATCATTCTAATATGCAGATTTTTTCCCTTCTTTGCAACATTCTGTAGCATTTCTTATGTTATTATATCATTTAGATCTTTTTTTTTTTTTTTTTTTTTTTGATGAGCAGGCAGTTCAAACTGATTTTATTTAAAATAGAAATCTTTTAACATTTATAAATGTATTTACTGACAAATCTAATGCATCCTGGGAAAATACAAGTCTATCTATCTATCTGTCTATCTGTATATCTGTCTATGTATCTACACTATTAGAAATAAAGATGCTTCACGATGCCATAGAAGAACCTTTTTTGTCTAAATGGTTACATAAAGAACCTTTAACATATGAAGAAACTTTCTGTTTTACAGAAGGTTCTTTGTGGCAAAAGAAGGTTTCTTTGATTATAAAAAGATTAGAAAAAGATGGTTCTTTAAAGAACCTTTCAGTGAATGGTGTTTTTGAAAAAAGTATCTTTTGCTTAAAACTGCATTTATTTGGTCAAATCTATAGTAAAAACAGCAATACTGTGAACTATTACTGCAATTTTAAATAACTGTTTTCTATTTTAATGTATTTTCAAATGTAATTCATTCCTGTGAATTTCTATTAGCAATATTTCCAGTTTTTAGTACCACATTATCCTATAGAAATCATTCTAATATGCTGATTTTTTTTTTTTTTTGCAGCATTCTGTATTATGAATGGATTCATTTATTTCTGAATATTTTCATGAGCAGGCAAAAATATTTTATTAAAATTAGAAATCTTTTTAACAATCTAAATGTATTTACTGACCAATTTAATTCATCCTAGCTAAATAAAAGTATATCTATCATCTGTCTATCTTTCTATCTATCTATAATATTCTTACAGACACTACTGTTCTCAAGGTTTCCAACCTGAAGTCAAATTCTTTGATCATGAATGTCTTATATACAGATAAAATGGCTTTATTGTGAGTTCTGACACACGGCAGAGCTACAAACATCTGTATCAAAAATAGAAGTGTCCTTGAGGATGAAAAATCAGTTCATCTTATTTCAGCTACTTGTGTGGGAGAGCCGTAATTGAAAAAGTTAAGTTGTTGAACTAGTTTGCAACACATTTTACTGTGTGTATGAGAGTAAGAGAGAGAGAGAGAGAGAGAGAGAGAGAGTCAGATTTAGTCTCGTAAATTGAATCAGGTCAACTGTATCATCAAGAATACAATTTGGGCCATTATATCTCTATTCTTTGCCATTGGACAGAGGGGTAAAATAGCTCTATAATGGTTAGAAAATGATGTAGAAAGCAAGGGGCATGAAGTTGTGTTGAGCATGACTCCAGACACGAGTGGAAATAGTGAAGTACAAACAGATATAATTCCTCCTCTACCTCTTTAATCATTTCGGCCCATTTTAACAAAGAATCCATTAATAATGTCATGGATATTTAGAGTGTTCTTTGATAAATGAGATCCTGCCCCCTCTGTCTGGTGGGATTCCCATCCTCTTCTGAAACCCTGAATTAATACAATATCGCTGGCTGCTCTCAAAAGGACTTCACACGTACTAGTATTAATTACAAGTGGGAAATGACTTTGTTCATCAATCAAATAATTTTCCTCAACTTGTCAAAAGCAATGCTGTCGCACTATGCATGAAGCCCCCTCTGCTTTGTTAACGGCGCTATTGTTTTGACAGAGAGTGAATGGAAAGCAGCTGCCTCTTGTTCGTCTGGTCGTCATGAGCTGCTCAGCAACCCTGCTGAGGCAAAGTTCACTTAAAAACCCCAAACAGAGCGGAAACAAATTATCACATCAAGGTAGATTAATAGCACGTGCTACGGAATAATCATTGCTGCTTTGAACGCTAGAGACGTCTGTGACGAATGCTTGAAGATCTTACAGATCAGCCTTCCTTGTACTCGCTGAGCGAGCTCTGATGTAAAGGGCAACTTAGATTGCAAATCGTGCTGTTCTGTTTCTTGGATGTGTCTATTTTAAAGACGAATTCACAAAAAAGAAAAATGAAAATTCTGTCATTAATTACTCACCCTCATGTTGTTCCAAACTGTAAAACCTTTGCTCATCTTTGCAGAGCAAATTAAGATATTTTTGATGAAATCTGAGAGCTTTCTGACCCTGTATAGACAGCAGTGCAACTGAAACATTCCCAGGTATTTTCTTACTACCTTTCTAGGCCTTGAACTTGGTAGTTGCGCTGCTGTCTATGCAGGGTCAGAAATCCCCCAGATTTCATCAAAAATGTCTTAAAATGTCAAAAATTTGTGTTCCGGCGGGATTTATTTGAATGATATTCTAATGGACCACGTTGTGACATCATAGCATCCAAAGGAGCCATTCGTTGCAGTTCTTGAAAAGGGATTTTTAGAAACAAAATATCTCCCTTTGGAGTGGACTTTGAGATTTGTAACTTTGTAGATGTTTTTTTTATGCCCAAACATACATACCACACACTGGCTAAAATTCAAAAAGTGAAAAAGCATAATAGGACCCCTTTAAAACAAAGGTCTTATGGTTTTAGAACGACATGAGGGTGAGTAATAAATGACAGAATTTTCATTTTTGGGTGAACTAACAGATTTTTCATTTTATTGACTTTCAATAAAATTTCCGTCTGAAATTTTTTGCACGGTAAAAAACTAAATACAACCTCATTTACACACTGCACTGCCTCGGGTCCGATTTTCTGCGTTTTTCGCATCTGTTGCAAGCATTTTGAGAGGGGTTTTGACAGTTCAGAGCCACCATACAAGCCAACGCCAAAATCCAGAATTGTGTCTGACAAGTTTATCCACTTCGTCTCATAGCACAGACCGAGTTCACAGAAATTAGTGGTGTTCTTTATAATCTGTGGCTCCAGTAACACGTCATTTACTGACATCCTGAAGTAATTCTGCAGCTCCTTAATAAGGAGGTGTCGCACAAAAAGTATTCTCTCATTCCTCTCTGTGTCTTATAATTATATGGACCCAATATGTCCTTTCTTTTTCTCTTTTTAAGAAGAGAGTGGACAACAAAATCATTCTTGCTGGTGGAAGATTCCATTTTGTATTGCTTTGCAAATTTTTTGGCAGTGGATGCATTAATACGCATTGGACTTGCATTGCGTGCGTGACAAATTTTAAGAATGCCGAATATGAAAAACGCATACGAAAATTTCAGACTCGCAATTATGAAATTATTTGGCCCGCCCCAGCCCGCCCCGCACCACTGTTTCTATTTTTACAACCCGCCCCGCCCCGCACCCGCGACCATTAAATAGACATACTATGCATTGTAATGCAAATGAAAACAGCTTTTTTTTTAGCCCGAAAGTGCTTGGAAACATCATCCTTTAAACTGGCAACAACATACTGTACGATTATGAATATGAACCATAAATCAAATAATATTAATAACGAGATAATCAGTGGTGTAACGTTAGTGGTGCCGGAAGAAAAGTGGGCATATATGCTTCATTTATGAATATCGTTTGGAACTTTCTATTTGAACGCATTCGTTTACTGGATCCTTGGACTGAAAGGTTTACAGGTTCACTGGTTTAAGGAAGTTCTGATCATAAAAATCTGCTCCTTTTTATTTGTAAGGTATTGTTTTCGTTATTATGTACTGTTTAAAATGACTAGGGTGCGGGAGACGCAGCGGGCGCACACGCATCAGGCGCAATAACCAAATACATTTCAAAGCAAGCCGGCGCCACAGTCCTGACTGCATCATTGCTGTCTTTATTGTGTGTTTTTAGCGAATATTTACATTCATTCACATATGACTGGATGTGGTTGACTGTCATGATTTTGGCTAATGCAGGATAATGCGCATCAGAGGAGATTTAAATATGCATAGCACCAGGCCTGCAGAGCTGAATGTGCGTTCGCTTGATGCGCTTGTGGCTGGCAGCGGGAGCTGCTTGGCGCTTTCGTGACGTGACGTGTTGATAACCTTGTTAAAGAACTTAACAAAATATGAAAATAGATATTCCCAAATATCTAATATAGGCTATAGGGAATTGCACGCAACATACATTGATTTTTTAATTTTATTTTGTTTTTAATGACCCGCCCCATCCCGCCCCGCAAATAAAGTGACAGTTTCTTTACCCGCCCCAACCCGACCCGCAGGTTACCCGCGGGGCCCGCGGGTTATGAGACGACCCGCGCATCACTAGTGTATATGTTTGGGCATAAAAAACATCTAAAATTACAAATCTCAAAGTCCACTCCAAAGGGAGATATTTAGTTTTTAAAAAGTCCCTTTTCAAGAACTATAACAAACAGCTCTTTCGGACTACAGCGTTTGTTTTCCAGATTCTATGATGTCACATTAGAATATCATTCAAATATATCCCGCCTACGGAAATTTGTTGGCAGGTGGGGAGGGACGAGGTGGGGGATTCACCTAACTTTAGCCATGTAGCATGGACAGCCACTTCTGGGATGCTTCAGCGAGCCGCAGGGCTCATATAAACGCAGAGCATTGACTAAAGTGTCCGCAAACTGCTCCGGTAGCCGTGCTGGATCTGTGCCATTGACATGTGCGGTATAGAGGGTCGAAACACTTGTGGAGCTGTGGCTGATATAAACACAAGCATTGACTAGAGTGACGATCATCGGTTGCCACGTCAGAGCCGCGCTGTAGACGTGTGCAGTGTGTAGTAACAAATTAATTCATCGAACAGTTTAGATTGCCTTACGCTGGAGCTGGTTTCAGGCATGTGAATAATTAAATAAATTAGCACAATAATGATAATATCTTGTATCTGCAATCCCGCAAGCTGACGATAGGACCAACACTACTGTAGCATATTATTTACTCACCCTCTATGCATCCTAGGTGTATATGACCTTCTTTTTTTCAGACAAATGCAATCGGGGTTATATTAAAAATAATCCTGGAACTCCCAAGCTTTAGAACGGCATAGACTGAATGGCATAGACAAGTGTTTCTCTCCATCAGTCCAAAAAAAAAGTGAAAAAAGTCGTGACGTATTGTCTAAACAAGTCGATCCATAATAAAAAGTGGCTCACATGGCTCCGGAGGAGAGCATTTTGTAAGAAAAATATCCATATTTAAAAAGTAAGAATCACTTTAATTTCATTTGCACAGTTGTACACAGAACTTGCTGCTTTGGGAAGGGTGTGGCGGGACTGAAATACCATCTTATTGCAACGCAGTGGGACTGCTAACCAGTCACAACACATTTTACTTTTCGGAAGGTGGACTTTCATCAAACCTGGAACTAATCAAGCCTTTTGTGCCAGCCTGGGGAGAAAGCTATTGTAATAATGCAAATTATGTGAAAAAATAATGCATTTTTCGAAACCACCAAGCATGAGAGCATGTTCTAGTGCACCCCCAAAACAAAATGAAGCCTTTGTAAAAGAGCCTAATTGTTACTTGTATAGTTTGTTGATGTATTCCGTGGTTTGTTGAAGATCTGGTTTCTTTGCAGGAACGACTGGAGGAGAAGGTGGATTCTCTGAGCGAGTCTTCTGAAGACTTACGACACACACAGCGCTGAATGGATCCAGGATCGATGACAGACTTACGACGCACACACCCCGTGGATATAGCTGGATGGATCTGCACAGACTGGAATTGGACAAGAACAGGTAAGTAGCAACAGGTAGGTAGTAGACTGGTAATTGTGATCGCTGGGTGATAGTGGTGGAAGAACCTGGCCAATCCGTGACAATAATAGGACACCTTTAAGTTTGTGTGAATTTTGCAGCATTCCAAAGTTGGAGCTGCCTGAGAATTTAAATTGGTTCAAATATTGACTTGTATCTTATCAAGATACGATTGTATAGTTTATACTTTTTATTATTTACATAAATGGACCAAAATTAAAAGGTTTTGAACCTTAAACTGCATTTTGGAAGTTCAAACTCGGGGGCACCATAGAAGTCCACTATATGGAGGGAACATAATTTCTTTACGACTTAAGAAAGAAAGATGTTAACATCTTGGTTGACAAGGGGGTGAGTACATTATCTGTACATTTTTCTTCTGGAAGTGAACTACTCCTTTAATGACAGAATCTTCGTTTTTAGGTAAACTAGCCATTTAAAAAAAGTATGTTCAGTGGTGGAAAAAAAACAAAAACAAAAACATTTCTGCCAAGGGGGACCTTCAGGAACCACTTGCTTAAACTCTAAATATGGCCCTGAGAATGTTCTATATAGTATCAACATATGTAATCTGAATGCAATCAGGCCTTACTACATCCATCATGTTGTAATGTGAACTACAGTGTCACTCGCTTTGCTGCCATTTACAAATGGCCTCATGGGGAAAAAATGTCAGATGTCAGATGTGCACTTTAAAATCCGGTACTTTTTGCCTACTATTTTATGAATGCTATGCATTTAGACATACTGCTTGTTTCACATACAGGCTACTTTATGTGCCTACTGTACAGTAGGGAAGTGTCTCAGTGCACCACCAGCACCATAATATTTGTTGTGTTTAATAAGAAATTGCATTTTCATTCATACACTGTCGCAACAATGTTCTAATTCTAATTATTTAAGCTCTACTTGTGAAAAATGCTTGATTGCAAGTACCAAATTTTGGGCATTGTTTATGGAGTTACATGATTTGCATAATTCTTTTAGTGATTGGGTTAAAACAGTACAGAGAGTGTGCAAATAAACAATGCTATCAGCAGTTTTACTTCATTCTTAGTGAAAAGTCTACAACTAAAAGTTTGAGTAATCAGTCTCATTATATGTATTTGCATTTGTACCAAGATCACAGAGCTCTGTGGCTTGACTGTATATCTTAACTGTAATGTAGCGAATGGTATTGTGACTTTTTTTAACATTTCTCTGTGTGCAATAAAATGAAATGCTTCAGCCGCACAGCTTTGATCACTCAACGTGCTGCTTCAGTGACTACAGAGAAGTTCTGCTTGTCGTCAGTAAAATTTTGTGTCAACAAGACTTCAGTTAACAAGAATTTCTGATAAGGGCTCTTAGGATGAGCTTCACACAATGCTGTGAAATTCACCTTAACAGTTTGTTTTTACTTTTCATAACGTCACAAAACATGTAACATTCTTATCTCTGTATTGTTCATGTTAACTCTTCTAAACTATATTAGTGTAGAGCTACTGCGTGATACATGGAACCATTTTCAAAACACTGTTTAGGAAATATGTCTTGCTCTCTTCAACCTTGCACTCGCTGAAGCACAGTGAATAAGATGTAGGCTCTTGTGGATATATGTTTGATGAAATTGACACACATTATCGATTTTCCCTTCCGAGAAAATACACAATGTACAGTCTAACATGTCAGCTGGAGAAGTAAAGAGATTTAACTTTGAGCAAGCGCCGCTCTCACAGCCAGAACATAGTTGGCACAGCGTTACTGAGGATGCAACCACTGTCTATTTATTTCGCCTGCAGCAACGGCTGATATTGCTGCATTTGCATATACATGCATTTGTAAAGATCCAATCAGACATCAAGGTGCAAACACAATTCTAGAATTCAAAGCTTAGACGGGCGCAGTGAAACAAATGCACATAGCCTGGGGAGCTGGGGAAGCAGATAAAGCGGCTAACTGTATCTAGCTGATAGCACTGAGTGAACATTACCTCCCTTATAAAAAGAGAAAAAATGGATGGTTAGGTTTTTTAGGTAATAAAAAAAGTAAAAGTAGATGTTTTTTTTTTTTTCAACAAGTTTGGACACGTTTGCCTCTGTGGACTTTTAGGAAATAAATTAATTGTCAATAGTTTATTCAATGAGTGGACATGCACATACCCCAAGAGCATTCATTAATTTAATTAAATATTTCCACCGCATTTCAAAGTATATATTGTACTTAATTGGCATTCTTTGCTATTCTTTTTGGATAAAAAAAAATATATTAATTGAAATGCACAATCAAATTTATTTAAAAAATTGTTAACTGTTATCTATCTATTTTATATATATATATATATATATATATATATATATATATATATATATATATATATATATATATAATAAAAAAATAAAAAAAATCTTTACAAAACCAAATTGTTAAAAACAATTATCTGTTTTTGCAAATGAACTCTTCATATATTTTATTTTATATATTAATTTATATTAATTTATTTATATTTGTATGGGTCAAAAGTATTGATTTTTCTTTTATGTTAAAAATCTGGATATTAAGTAAAGATCATGTTCCATTAACATATTTTGTAAATTTTGTAAATTTTTGTAAATTTAACATTTTCTTAATTTTTGATTAGTATTATGCATTGCTAAGAACGTTAAACAACTTCAAATGTGATTTTCTCAATCAATCAATTTTTTTTTTTTTTTTGCACAGATTCCAGATTTTCAAATAGTTGTATCTCAGCCAAATATCTTAAAAACAATACATCGGAATCTGAATACAATGGAAAGCTTATTTATTCGGAAATCGCAGTTTTAAAATTAAACGTTAAATTAAACAAAATATTAACCCTTATGGTTTTGTGGTCCATGGTCAAATTTATGTAGCTCAATTATGCTCTTCACTGGCACTGATCTACATGGCCAATAAAAAAAGAATACTTTACAATAAGGTTCATTAGTTAACTACATTAGTTAACATGAAATCTTTAGTATTTATTAATCTTAGTTCATGTTAATTTCAGCATTTACTAATGCATTAATAAAATCACAAGTTGTGTTTGTTAACATTAGTTAATGCACTGTGAACTAACATGAACAAACAATAACCATTTTCATTAGCTAACATTAACGAAGATTAAGAAATAGTGTAATAAATGTATAGTTCATGTTAGTTAATACATGTTAACAGTTGACACCTTATTGTGAAGTGTTACCAAATAAGATTTATTAAAGGCAAATTGTTGGTCAATAAATAATGATGGAAAGGGGCAGTTGTAATTTGTGTATAATAATAATAATACATAATAATAATTTTCATACAAATATTAAAACGAGTGATTATTGCATTATTGTTTGTAAATGTAATATGTGATTTTTTTATGATTTATTTTCATACTTTAAGGTTGAAAGTACTGGTGTGAGAGAAGGGTATAACCTAAAACATTAACTATACATAAAACCCTTTTGAAAAGTAGCAACAATGAATGTTTTTCACACTGAACTTTTCATAAGGAATGCGTTTTAATGTGACCTTCTCGCAACTCGAGATAAATGCTGAAATCTGTTTTAATTCAAATCATAAAGGCACCAGAGTTTCATAAAACATCTTTTTGATATATTTCCATCACATAAAAGTTCATAACTATAGCCACCGCTTCAAGTTGACAGATGCTTTAAACATTATTTGAATAACAGCTTTGTTTATTTTTTGTCAATTTCTTACTTATTGTACTGGTGTGAAGTTAAGTTCATTCTTTCAGAGTTTGAATGGAAATACATTCCTGACATCTACAGTAAATCATTCGGTACAAATGAGAAAGAGTTTCTACATAAAAACCTGCAAGGTTAAACTGAAACGTGCTCTCATACAACATATTGTGCATGGAATGAACTTAACATATTATTCCATCCACATTCATAATATTTTACATCCCAGAAATGTAATTTCTGCTTGCAATAATGTGGCAACTTATTACTCCCAAATAACAGACCAATGCGAGGCTCAAATATCCAGCTCAAGACATTCACATCCCACACCCGTGCCTTCAAAAGGATTTTATGGTAAAATCTCTCATACTAGTTAGACTGCGGTGATTTAAAAAGTTGAAAGAGAGCAGAAGTCAGGAGCTCTGGAATATATTAAACACAGCGCGAGAAGATAGCAGAAATATTCATCATTCGGAGACTTCAGAATGCATTACCAAAGAACAATTTCAACAAGCTCTTAGTACCTCTCATTAGACGGTGTATCAAACCAGAACAAAACTCACTTCTCCTAACTACGTGGAGGAAGTGGATTGGAAAATTAAATGGAAGAGACAGCACAGCCTTTGCCATGGTATTGTCGCCAGGCCTCGTTCACGCTCAAAAGTCCCTCAGCTGCTAAATTACATGCTCTTTAATATCACATCATTGACTGTCTTTGAATGCCAGAGCATATCAGAAAACACATAAAAATAATTGCTCGAAGACCCATTGTCTTGAGTTCATTCCGCAGTGCCCTTACTTCAGAAGATTTCGAAGTTTGCATGCTGGTGTGAGGTCTTCTTCCTGACCATCTTCTTTTTTTAACCTGGAGCATGTGGCTTGTCTGTCGGCTTTCTTTTTGTGTAGCGGTGACAGTTGCTCAACTTCTGGTGAATATCTTATGAGTAATATTTAATTGGGCTGGCATTGGCGTGTCAACTGCCCCTCCTCTTTGCTTTCTCATGCATTGGAAGCAGTCCTCAAATGAGTTGAGTCTCTCATCTCCGTCTGCTATAGGGAATCAGATAAAAGCCTCTTCAGAGAAACCTGTTCCTTTGCATAAGCACTACAGCCAAATCAAACAGTCCTTTCCTTCATTGTGCTCTGACAGCAGTATGACAAAGGTACACCTTTGGTTCTTTCCAATGGGACAATAGTCGTATCGTGCACATCAAGGGAAGTTTTAAACATTTCAAGAGCCCTGAGTTGTTCTGTGCATGCAAATATTCTCTTTGCCTCCGTGCATGTGTGGCTTGAAAGACAGAAGGCTCAGGTTCCCCAGAGAATGGTGGTTTGAGAGCAGTTTTGCCCATCTTTTGCACACTACCGTAGCTTCATCCATATGCATTGTACGATGTTTTAAAAATGTATTACAAATCAAACGTGTCTTTTCATTTTTTGTGCATTTTATTAGTGTACTGAGTTGAACAGAATATAACTTAATAGTTCAGCCAAAAATAAATGTACTCGCCCTCAGGCCATCCAAGATGTAGATGAGTTTGTTTCTTCATTAAAACAGTTTTAGAGAAATGTAGCATTGCATCACTTGCTTGCCAAATGGATGCTTTGCAGTGAGTGGGTGCCGCAAGAATGAGAGTCCAATCAGCTGATAAAAACATCACAATAATCCACAAAGCAATCCACACAACTCCAGTCCATCAATTAACATCTTGTAAAGTGTTTATAATCATTCAGAGGTTTTCACTTTAAAGTATTGCTTCAGTCTAAATTACCTGTCTATAATCCATAATAACATTTCTCCCGTGAAAGTTTCTAAGGCAAGAATTCAAAAAATATATATATATAAAAATTCACGCATGTAGAAATTAAAGTTTGAACAAAGTTTGGAATAGGTTATGTTTTCAAGGATTCTTTAAATAAATATCAAAGTTATGATCCTGATGTTCCTATCCTGCACTAGGGCAGAAATAATTAATAAGGTAAAAAATTTCACTGTTTTTGAATTGTATTCACACTGTTTTATGGTTACTTTTGCTGTTATGTTTAGTAATTTCTACTCAAAATTATCGATTTATACTCAAACAGTATTCACAGATTGTTACTATCATTGTGAATTGTGTACTTGAGTATTGAGGTCTCTGTGTTCATTTAGTTAATAACATTTATTGAGTAGGCACGTTATCTTAAAAAGGATAACAAGCTGTTTACTTGCTTACTTACATGTTTGTAAGTGAACCACATGCTTTATTAGCATGTTTTTTCCAATGCTACATTATAGTAAAGAGTAAAGCTTACAAACTGTAATTTAGTGAAATGTACTTGAGTATTACGGAGTAAACGTAAAATAATTAAGTAGGTATTATTTAAAAAATTTATAAAACTGGTCGGCGCCGATAGCCTTGTGGGCAGCGCGTCGACATATAGCGCCGTTGCGCTCCGGGCGTCCCAATGTTCGAATCCCGACTTGAGGACCTTTCCTGATCCCGCCCCCCATCTCTCTCCCACTTCGCTTCCTGTCATGTCTGATCTGTCCTATCGTAATAAAGGCAAAAATGCCCAAAAATATATCTTTTAAAAAATTTATAAAACTGGCCATGTTAAATCTACTTATTTCACTTGCAAATTTTGCACAACTTAGGTAGATTTTACATAATTACATACTTAAAAATATGTGTGCAAAAACTTCCAATGAAATGTCTCTCTCTCTCTCTCTCTCTCTCTCTCTCTCTCTCTCTCTCTCTCTCTTATATGCACATTTCTCCCCTGCGTTAAACAAGACAACTTTTTCACTGGAGAAAGCAATATTATTTAGTATGGACTCATATTTTAGCCAAAAGCAATGTCTTAATCGATTTGTTTCTTACAAACATGCAGCTTTTGACTTCACAAGATGTTAATTGATGGACTGGAGTGGTGTGGATTACTTGTGATTTATTGAGGTGTTTTCATCAGCTGTTTGGACTCTTATTCTGACGGCACCCATTCACTGCAGAGGATCTATTGATGAGTAAGTAATGGAGTTCTATATCTTGGTTGGCCTGAGCATGATTTCATTTTAAGCAATTTTTCATTTTTTGCAAACTATTCCTTTAATGCATTGCACATAAAGTGTGTGCAGAAAAGAAGTGTTTTTTTGTTGTTTGTTTGTTTGTTTCTCAAATGATATGAAAATTAGCATTTGATTTGGAGTCACTTAAAAACATTTTTTACAATAATAGCAAAAAAAAAAGAAAAATGCATTTAATATATACAGTATTAAAATTTATTTAAAAAAAAAACAATGTTTACAATTGGCTTTGAGAATAGATCTGTAGTTCACATCTGCACATCTGATCAATTATTGTATTATTGGGCCTTTCTTTTATTATGGCAACACTAAACTACTTCCACTGTGGCATTTTTGGCTCAAGTCTAGCATTCTGAAATCTTTATTCCCTAACAATTGATCTGGAGACGAAAGTCAACTATAACACGGCACAGACAAAATAACCATCCAATTCACTCAACAGCCTTTGCAATCATATATTGAAATGGAAATTACACCCTCTTGGAAGTGCCTAGCTGATTCATGAATTACTTTTGCATTGATTGTGTGTTTTGCATGCATCCAACAACTTGCATTTTGCACAGTTGCTGATAACATATGGAGTGTTGTAATCTAGGGCCAATTGTGTATTTTCACTGCTTGAAAGTGACACAAATCATTTTTGATCCATTCTGTGAGATTTATTTATTTTGCCACCGCAAAATAATGCAGCCATTTTTTACTGAGGAAATCTGTGCAAAATTATAGTGCCGCCGTTCAAGACAGAGCACGACGTTGAGGAACAAATCAAGCAGATTGTGAGTCCCGCAGCTTGGAGAAGGTAACAAATGTGTCATGACATGCCAAAAATAAGCAATTCACCTAACAGAGTTGTAAAACAGAGCAAATGATGAAAGCGAAAATGCCTATTCACAGAAGCAACGCTAAAACTCCCGACGGTGCACGGAATTAGCTCGCTTGTCTCACGTTTAGCTGGTTCAATTAATGCTTTTAAATGCACATCAGAAAAGGTGACATCTCGACACAGGTCAGCCAGGGAGTTGTTGTTTTTTCCCGTCATTTAACCAACCTACAGATGACCTTCCAAATCAGGCCTGATAGCGGACACCATTGACTTGGCCTCATCCGTGTCTCGTTTGAAGCTCTCTTATGTACTCTGTGTGACACAACTATTTCTAGCTGATAGTGCATCTCGCCCCAAGTCTTTGTGATCTTAGATATCGTGTTTGACTTTGCCAGCTGATCAATATTCTATGAATTTTTGAAGCTCATTTAGTCTTGGGGAGAGAGAGCAGCCAAACGTGTTGGGGCATTACTGGGCCTAAATAAATAAATAAATAGGACATTTTGCAGTAGAAAAAGTTGTGCTTCTGTTGTGCTTTAAAACACAGTGTATTGTATGCATACAAATATTTTGATTGATTGTACAAAGTTGTTAGCCGTCATGTTGATTTTCACACTTCATAACGAAGCGGTTGTTTGTAGGGGGAAAAAAGGCAGATTGTTATTTGCTGCACCCTTTTCGACAAATGCATCCTCTATTCCTTTTGATCAAATGACCATAATACTGCAAGCTTTCACTGTCTCCTGCTGTCATTTCATTTAGCAATCCTAGAATTGTAAGACCCTCATACTGTGCTTTCTGCGAAGAGATTATTAGACACTTCAGAGTAGGAGATGACTTCAGCGCCTTACAAAGATGTTTTGAAGAAATATGAAGGTGAGTAAACTCTCATCCTCCTTGGCAGTGCTTTGTAATTTGTGATATAACAGTACTTTAGCTAGACTAATGGTGGCAGCAACACAAAGATGCATAAATTCAACAGAAATTGATGTCTGAAAAGTTTACATGTAGAAGCAGGTCTGATCCAAAAAGCACATTTTCAGTTTGAGATCTTCGAGACATGCTGTCCATCTGTGAAGACCAGTAAAGACCATTCACCTTAAAGTCTTGTAAAGATAGTTTACAAAAACTGAAAAAAATGTTTGAATAATTGAATAGACACACTTACATTTATTAATACTATTTTATAGATTCTGATTTCATGTGATCTGAAAAATGTGGTACAATTTACATAATAAAACAAAAAAAGTTTTTCTTTTGTTTGTCTAAAATGTGTGTGTGGGGGGGGGGGGGTATTGAATATTATTGTGCCAGCATATAATATTTCTTGACTTCAGATTTTAAATACATGTATTAGATGTAAATTCTCATTTAATCATAGCCTTATTATTAATAATGGCCAAATAACAACAAAAGTCACTCCACCAAAGCTGAATTCTTGTTGGGAATTTTCAGCATAGGTGGTGGCAATCTTTATGAGTCATTTTGTGAGTCATTAAGTCATTCGTTCAACCTATTCTTTTAAAACACATTCATTGGGGAACGAAACAAATGACTCAAATGAGCGAGTCATTGAATCATTTATTCAACTGATTTGTTCAGAAATATAAATTCATTCAGCAAGGCGTATATTTATGAATGAGTCATTATCAACTGATTTATTCAAAGCACAGGATGAGCAAAATTGGTAAAGTGGTAATATTTTGTCTAAAATGCAAATAGCTAAAAATTATTAGCTTTTTGTCAAATTGTTGTATAAAAGCGAGTCATTGAATCATTAATTCAACAGTTTCGATTAGAAATTCTGAATCATTCAGGAAGGAGTATGTTTTTGAACAAGTCATTAACAACCTATTTGTTCAATCTCACCTTTATTTATATAGCGCTTTTAACATAATACGGGTTGTGTCAAAGCAACTTTACAGTATTAAATAGGACAATACTGTAAAGATAGTTTATTAATAAACTGAAAAAAATGTTTGAATTTGCTAGACATAATTGAATAGACACATACATTTATTATTAATACTGTTTTGTAGATTCTGATTTCATGTGATCTGAAAAATGTGGTACAATTTACATAAACAACAAAAAAAGTTTTTCTTTTGTTTGTCTAAAATGTATGTGTGTGTGGGGGGGGGGGGTATTGAATATTATTGTGCCAGCATAACTCTTTTCTTGTCTTCAGATTTTAAAAGTGTGTGTATTAAATGTAAATTCCCATTTAATTATGGCCTTATTATTAATAATGGCCAAATAACAACAAAATTCACTCCACCAAAGCTCTGAAATCTTGTTGGAAATTTTCAGCATAGGTGGTGGCAATCTTTGAGTGAGTCATTAAGTCATTCATTCAACCGAATCTTTTAAAACACATTCATTGGGGAACGAAACAAATGACTCAAATGAGCGAGTCATTGAATCATTTATTCAACTGATTCGTTCAGAAATATAAATTCATTCAGCAAGGAGTATGTTTTTGAACGAGTCATTAAAAACCAATTTGTTCAATCATAATCATAATCGCCTTTATTTATATAGCACTTTTAACAATACGGGTTGTGTCAAATCGACTTTACAGTATTAAATAGGACAATACTGTCAATAGTGCAAAAGTTCCATGTTGCGCAGCAAAGTCCGATTTGCAAAGGACTCATCTGGTTCCCGTGGTCTTGCGCCAACAGCCGTCTAGTTGAGGAGTTTACTGATGATCAATCTCCGGGGCTTATTTAGTTGATGTGACCTCCGCTGACATTCAGGGCTTTAGAGGTTGTCTCTAGGAGTTGATCAATCCATCTAGGCTGGGTATGGACTGGATTCGGGGTACTGCAGTGACCATCTGATCTGGATACAGACTGGATCTGGCGGCAATGGTGACCTCGGAATAAAAACAAAACAGACTAATATTGGCATAAATGCCATTCTTCTTACGATGCAACGAGTACAAAAAGTGTTATGAGAAGTGTTCCTGGTTCCGTTTGACCTAATGCAGCCTAACAATCCTTTAATGGATTTGGATTATAGAAATGTGTTCATGTGTTAAGTGTAGACCAGGTTAAAGAGATGTGTCTTTAATGTAGATTTCAACTGACCGAGTGTGTCTGCCTCCCGAACAGTGTTAGGTGGGTTGTCCCAGAGTTTAGGCGCCGCCGGCAGTTGATTTTGTTATTCTAGGCAGGGTTGGGGTCAATTCAGGAATGAACTCAACAATTCCAATTCAAAGAAGGAAATGGAATTGGAATTGGAATTCAACAACAATTACAGGAAACAGAGTTGGAATTGAATTGGAATTACAGGAAGTGGAATTCAATTCAGGGAAATTCCACTGAATTCCGTTTATTGCTGTTTCTGAGCATTTATTTGTGATTGCATTTAAAGACATACATTTGAACTTTATGTATGATACTTTACAAATACCAAGTAATGTATGAAATAGAGTTGATCAAATGCAAGTAAATAAAAATGAGAACTGTACATTATGAATTAATAATTGAATGACAATGGTGATAAGTTTCTGGATGTACTATACATTCAATATATGATTACCACATAATATATGTCTCAACTCACAAAAAAAATGAGTCATGTTCATTCATGTATTTCATTCACTTTTCATTGCATCGAATTATCATCCTTTCCTGACATTTGGCATGTGAAATGATCATGCTTAACATGCTAAACATACAGCACTTTGTATTTCTTTTATATGTTTGTTGTTTATGTGATTTACAATATTTAATGTACTATAAACTATTAAGCAAATCAAGTCAAATTATTTTATTTAGCAACTCAAGTGGAATTTAGTGGAATTTATTTGATTTCAATTCTGTTTCCTGACATTCCAATTCAATTACAATTCCATTTCCTGTCAGCTGCATGCAATTCCAATTCCAATTCCATTCCAGGAAGTGAATTGGAATTTACCATTCATTCTCAATTCAATTCATGAATGGCCCCAACCCTGATTCTAGGTACTATCAAATTGCCAGAGTTTTGAGAACGCAGCGGACATGTGGGACTATAATGTGATAAGAGCTCGCTGAAGTACTGAGGAGCTGAACCATTGAGGGCTTTATAAGTAATTAGCAAGATTTTAAAATCTATGCGATGTTTAATAGGGAGCCAGTGCAGTACTGACAGAACCGGGCTAATATGGTCATACTTTCTGGTTCTAGTAAGAACTCTAGCTGCTGCATTTTGGACCAGCTGGAGTTTGTTTATTAAGCATGCAGAACAACCACCAAATAAAGCATTACAATAATCTAACATTGAGGTCATGAATGCATGAATTAACGTTTCTGCGTTTGACATCGAAAGCATAGGTTGTAATTTCAATACATATTTGAGATAAAAAATGCGGTTTTGCAAATGTTAGAAATGTGCCTTTCGAATGAAAGGTTGCTATCGTATACCCCACCTAGGATCCTAACTGATTATGAAGAATTGGCAGAGCAGCCATCAATTATTAGACAGTGATTTAGGTTATTACATGCAGAGGTTTTAGGTCCAATAATTAACACTTCTGTTTTTTCAGAATTTAGCTGTAAGAAGTTACTCGTCATCCAGTTTTTTTTATATCAACTATGCATTCCGTTAGTTTTTAAAAAATTTTTTTTTTTTTTTTTTTGCCAGGCCGTGAAGAAATATAGAGCTGAGTATCATCAGCATAATAGTGAAAGCTAACACCATGTTTTCTGATGATATCTCCCAAGGGTAACATGTAAATCGTAAAAAGTAATGGTCCTAGTACTGAGCCTTGAGGTTTTCCATAATGCACTTGTTCAAAACACTGATTCATTCAGAAGCGCCATGAAGGTGTGTCCTCGATCAGACGGAACAATTGTTTGGCTTTTACTTAGTTTGAAGAAGGTGTGTTTCTCAAGTAGACAGAACAATTGTTTAACTTTAACTTTGATTGGATGAACAAAATTGACAGAGTGGCAATATTGTGTCTAATATGCAAGTAGCTAAAAAATGATAATCTTTTTGTTTGTCAAATTGTTGTATAAAAGCGACCTCGTACTGAATTTCTCTGCAGCTTTAGTTCTGCACAGAGCTGGTAAAACTGCTGGTGTTGATATGTGACATTGCTTAATTATGAAGCATAGAGTTACATATTCTTGCGAAATGTATAATATATCACGGCTGAAACTTTGTATGTTTGTGGGAAGTACTTTTGTTACAAGAATTTCCCTTGAGAGAATGCAACCGGACCCGATCATAAGTTTAGCCACCTGTCCGAGAGATTAATTTGAGATGGTTTGTAGTGGGCTTAATGATTAGAGGTACACTCTGCTGCAAGAAAAATAATCACATCAGCTAGTGTCATTAGCACTCCTTTCCCCAGAGGTTAGAGCGTGTGGCACTGTGTACAACTGAAATTAATTCCCTGACCTAATCAGAACCACATTCCGAGACACGGGTTTGATTTTCTTTTCTTAAGGCTGTTATAGAATTTATAGATTAGATACAATGTGGCTTCCGTAATTATTAGTTACAGCCATGTAATTATATTCTGCGGTAGTATTCCTGTCTTGAGCGTGCACGCGTGCTTTGCACCTCACATACCTCCGTGTTTATTTATCTCCATCCTGCAAGTTTTAATATGCTTGTTTATTATGCTATTGCTATAATCACACCACCATTATACAAAAAATAAAAATAAAAACATTAGGGAGGCTATAAACGCGAGGGTAAATTGGACTTGACACTGTGAATTTCAAATTGTAAATCAGCCATAGGCAAGACTTTCACTTTTTTAAGTCATGCTGAAAGCACACTAATGTCAAACCAATTGTCATTTCCGAATGAGATTATAGTATCAGTTAATAAGAAATCCATGTTTTGCTTTCGAAATCAAAACATCCTTATCTTCATTTGGCACCATCAGAGAAAGCCATTAGAATTGATGGTCTTAATTCTACAGAATCCGCTTGCATTATAATGCACAAACAAATCACCGATTTAAATAACAGATAACAGTTACATTTCACTTCAAACACGGCCTGTATTGTTTTGGGGCTGAAACTTTGGTTATGCATAGACCTTGAACTCAGTGAGTGAGGATGACAGCTGTGCAAGATAAGTGCTGTTAAAGCATTCAAAGGTGATTATTTGTAAATTGTGGCAATTGATTTCTTTTTTAACGGTCTTGAAAATGTATTTTGTTAGCATTGCATTATCACTTTAACTGTTTTGTCCTCAGCTCATTGTGACTGCAGTATGTGGATGGGCACAATTTCCACTCGGCCAGCAGGCTCCAGCTGTCACAAACATGGATTTGACTTGTTTTAAAGGCTATAAGGGAATGACAGGCCACTGTAAAATATGCTTTCAGACATTACCCTATGCTGGTGCCAGTTCTTCAGCTGTGCCACCACTTGCCACAATTTATATGAATCATTCCCACACTCCCCTTGCTGCTTGTGACATACAGTATTTATTGTAAATCTATTCAACACAAGTATGACTTTCAAATATGGCTATGCTGCACGCTACTGAAGAATGAACGTAATACGTTATACTGACCATAAACATAACTTTACAAGCCAGTGCATGTCATAAAAGATGTAGGGTGTGTGATTATGAATTTTGCATGTTTGTCATTCTGGATGACAATGTGGCAAAAAAATGTGTAAATCTTTTAGATTTATTCAGAAAATTAAAGGAGCATTATTCAGAATGCCATATTACTGAAACATACATTCATGTCTTATATAAGATAGCAAATTTATTAGCTTTCTTTCAGATTGGTAAAGCATGCACTGAGCCAGATGTCTTTTTGCATACATCAGCTTTTTTTAATCTGAATGAAATTACTTAAAGAATAGTTCATCCAAAAAATAAAATTGGCTGGAATGGTCATCCAAAATGCAGATGAGTTTGTTTCTTCAACTGAACAGATTTTAGAGAAATTTGGCATTATATCACTTGCTCACCAGTGGATCTTCAGTGAATGGGTGCCGTCAAAATGAGAGTCCAAACAGCTGATTTAAACATCCTAATAATCCACGAGAGAGATCCGTCAGTTAACATCTTTTCAAGCAAAAGGTGGCCTGTTTGTAGAAAACATGATGAAAAACATAATGAAAATGTTTTTAACTTTAGAGTGTTGCTTCCGGTTAAAATAGGCATCTACATATATAATTTCTTTCTCCAGTGAAAGAGTAATCTTGTCTCAGAAGGAGAAATATGCACAGATCAAGCACTGTTTAGATGCAAAAACAGTTCAAAACAGTTTTAAACAAATATGTTGGTGGATTTTGCCAACAGCTGATGGACTTTTCTTTTTCTGGAGGAAGCATAATTATAAATTATGGACTTAAGTAAAAGTATTGTTTTAAAGTTACAAACATATAGCTTTTCACTTCACAAGATGTTAATTAATGGACTGGAGTGGTTTTGGAGTACTTATGATGTTTTTATCCGCTGTTTGGACTCACATTCCGACGGCACCCATTCACTACAGAGGATTCATTGGTCAGCAAGTGATGCAATGCAAAATTTCTCAGATGAAAAAACAGACTCGTCTACTCACCCAAACTCATCTTCATTTTGGATGGCCTGAGTTAGGGTTGCAAAGGGGTGGAACATTTCTAGAAATTTTCCAGAAATTTTGGAAACTTTCTAGAATTTTTTTTTTTTTTTTTTTTTTTTTTTTTGATGTAGCTTAAACAACAGTACATTATTTTAAAACATGTAATTACATGGTTCTCAGCCAATCAATAATTTCTTAAGCATAATACAAAACTAAATAACAAACAAAATAAAATAAAATGTAAAAAAATATTATTAATAACAATAATGATTTGTACAATTTATGGAACGATCTGATATAAACTTTATAATCATACTTTATACTAAATAATGTTAAGTGTTTGTTCTTGGTCTGTGATGGAGATTATGGGAGAAAGTGCGCTGGTTTCCGATGTGGAAAAGGCATACCATGGAGATTACAATATCATTTTTCATTCAGAAAGGCAAAATCAATTGCTTTATACCTCCACAATGTCTGGCCATAATGGCAGAATATCAAAAAATTACCTTCTTTTTTCCATTTTTCTTTAATGTATTCTGTAGAATGAGTTTTTCTTATCCTAAGACCTTTATAAAATTTAGATATGACTTTCTAGGATATTTTAGAAAAAAAATTGCTAACTTTTTTGTAAAGTTTCCAGAAATGTTCTGCCCCTTTGCAACCCTATTAAATTTTCAGAAAATTTTCAATTTGGGGTTAACTATTCCTTTAATGATTCCTGTAACTATTTCCTTAGTCATACCATTTTTACTTTAAAAACTGTATTTTATATATAAGTATGTTCCTCTAACAGTGACAGTTTTGTATTAACTGTAAGGGAACATCTATAAAAGCGGTCTTAAAAATATACATAAAACTCTTCAGACAAACAGTATAGAAACTAAATCTAAGATGGAAAAGACATCAGAATGTACCTTTTCTTGCCTTCAGCCCTGAGCAAATACAGTGCGTCATCAACCGCTCAGGAACAAGAATCTCTTTGTTAGTTTGAGCATAATTTGAGTAAACTCTGAAACAGTACTTATTGCTCCGTTATCCACGTTTGCTATAATGAAAAGCATGTCCTGAATCTGTCATGGGAGATTAGGTGAATGTGATTACTGTTGTCCTTTTACCAGTGTTGATTTATACCCAGCGGCAGTACAGTTAAACCATCCGCATGTGTTTTACCTCTCTTCATACCAGGGAAGATTAAACAGATTGAATTGATGATAAGGACTTAAAATAAAGACATTTTATCAGAATTATGGTCAAAATAGAAAGAAAATGGATATTTTACTCACAGTGCCATGCAAATATATTCACCCCCTCACCAGTTAAGAATGATGGTTCTATTATTAGTGCTTCTGGCTATATTTGCAACAACTTTTGAGAGTGTTAATACTTCACTTATCTCATTGCCAGGGAATTTTATGCCAGGAGAAGTTGGAAATGGCTCAGGTATGCTTGGCCTTTCTTTGTTTTCTGCCCATTACAACATCCATGCTGGAGAAAGGTCAAGCCATGTGTCTGACATCCAGCTGTAGATGTGCGTCACTGCTATGCCACAGAACATGTGACATTTTATTGTGACATATTAAAGCAGGCTTTAATGCCTGAATTTTGATTTTTCTTTTTTTGGAAAAGCAAGCCATCGCCGCCGCCTTGTCGTACGCATGGTTCAATGCTGCCAGTATGACGAGGATTGTGGTATGAACTTTTTGTTACTTCACTATGTGCTTACATAAACAAATATCGTCGTGTTTAGTACTTTGGAAACTGCCTACGGTTCTGTGTTGGATTCAATTAACTGAGCAGTCTTTATCTTTACCCGGTCCTATGTTGGCAATAGCTGTGAATGTTACAAGCGTGGGTGCTTCGAGAACAGCTACTACCTAACTGAGAGTGTGAAGAAGCCATTTTCTCTTGGCTCTAATTAGGATATGACAGATTGTAATGCAGTCCAGGTTCAACAGAGTTTCTTTTGTAATATTTTAAGTATTGTTGTTATTAACAGGATAGTTCACCCAAAAATAAATATTCTCATTGTTTACTCACCCTCATGTTGTTCCAATTTGTATGGTTTTCTGTCTCCCGTAGAACAAAGGAGATGTTTTCAGAAGTTTTTTTTTTTCCTCAGTGAAAGTAAATGGTGAACAGAAGTGGTTAAGCTCCAGAAATGACAAAAAGCACAATAACAGCGATGTTGTCTATACTTAAAAATGCAGCTTGATCAGTTCAACTTTAACATCATTTCATTACATTCAGTTCACTTAAATTTGTGTGGGACTGCATTGAGAAAGTAAATATTTAATATAAGTGTTGTTTTATGTGTTTTTGAGTAAAGGACAACACTTGCTGTTGTTTGATGGTCAGTTGTGTTTTAGGCTTAAGAGAGTTTCTGTTATGTAGAGATTTTTGTATGGTTGCCACTGGCTTTGAAGTTGGATCAAATTTTGATTGATTTGATATCAGCTTCACAAAGAATCTGAGAACAATTAGAAGAAATCATAATCCAAACAGTGGGGGTTAGCGCCGACTAGTCAACTTTAATGCTCTGCCATGACGCTTTAAGCTACAGACAGAAGTTCTTACATCACGCGAAGATCGCACACTCACAATCATTCAAAAGCACGATGTCAACAACAATGTCAGTAACATAGCTTAGCAAACTGAAAAGATCTAGCATATATTTCTTAGTAATTAAAACTTGCAGCTTTATTATTAGGCTAGAGAGACGCTGCCAGGTAGAATTAATTCACACAGGCTATCGCTCTCTCACTAATGACTTTATATAAAAGTAATTTTTACAGTGCTACTTTATCTGTATCTGATTTAGAACGAGCCGAAATCTGTGAGAAATATAACAATCCAAAGACAAAATAACTGATGAAAGCAAGCTATTAAAGGAGCAATAGCCATGTAGGCAGCGGTGTTATATGCAATAGTGGTGCACAAGGTGTTCAAGTCTCAGCTCAAGGTTTAGGCGTATTTCTTCATTAATCATAAGTGACTATAGACGACGTTGACTTCAATTTTATCACATAAATGTCGGCATAAAAAAAATCTGAAGTCGTTAGGTCTTTGTTACAACATGGAAAAACACATGCACAAAACCTAATCCAAATCACTATTGTAGATGGTTTGAAATTAAAGACGACCTATAATGTGAGGGGAGTATATACTGTATATAATAAGTCTCAGGTGTCCCTAGAATGTGTCTGTGAAGTTTCAGCACAAAATACCCCACATATCATTTACTATATAATTTTGAAAATGCTTATTTTGGGTGGAAGCACAAACATGCTGTTTTTGTGCATGTGTCTTTAAATGCAAATGAGCTGCTGCTCTCCGCCCCCTTTTTGCAGCTCGTACCTCGGATACTCTGCAAAATAACACTGTCACATGGCATGTGAGTACTAAACTAAGTTCTCTTTCATGTCTTATTGCGCTTAAACTGTCTATTACACACAAGTTTATTGTAAAAGCACTTGAGTTACAAAAACAGTCGGGAATATATGTGAAGGTAAACAGCTGGGAAAGAAATTGCATGTTTATATTAGATCTGTGTGGCAGCAGCGTAATATACACTAAATAAATCAATAAATCCACTGCTCTCTTGTCTCCTCTGAGGCTGGGACTCTAAATAGTGTTCTATGCAGCCAAAAAAAGGAAAATTTGCATGCTTTGCTCAAACTTTTGCCTTGGCATTAGAACTAGTACATCGATATCGCTTGTGAAAAAGGGCGATAATATTATAATAATATCCACTTACTACATCACAAAGAGAGCGAAATCTGAGCGGCTCATTTTTCACATGCTTGCAGAAAAAGGCTTACCAAAACAAAATCAGTTTATGTTGTTTATGTATCAAATACAGAGATACAGGAATCTAGCAAGATTTTTTTTTTTTTATCTAAAAACATACGTATATACAAATTCACTGCAGTTTCCAGCTTAGATGAACACTTGAGGCAGTAAACATTTATTCCTTTTCACAAAAATTAAGATTAACAGAGCAGGATATTGATTAATAAAGACAGTGCAATACTATTATGACCTCAAAACAATTTTTCCATAGTGCATGATTTGTAAACTAAAACGTGTTGGCGTTTGCATCACGTTACCACCTCCAGATGTGTTGTTTTTCTAATGTACAGTAATAGATCACTTGGTTACCACCACTTAGTACATTTCACTTGCAATGCCTGTAACTCAAAAGTCACATTAAAAGAGCTCAAAGAAGCGAGCAAAATTGACTTGGTTGCCTCAGCAAACTCGTTATCTCATGTTTACTTTAGTCAACACATTATTTTTAACCACAACAGAGCATTAAACTTTTAGCACCACTCCCCAGATGTTTCATGCCGTGATTTGTACAACAACCAGTGTGATAAAAACATTCACGTCCATTAGTTTTGGATAAAACAGAATGCACTTTCAGCATGACTTACTGGACATTTATTTTTGAAGCTTACTCAAAATGTGTCAAAAACAGCATAATATCAACACATTCTCACTCCCAACTTGTCACACATTGATGCTTGGTCTAAATCTCTAGGCGTCATTTTTTTGATGCTCAGGGTACTCCTTTAGTGTCAGTTTTGGATGTGCTCCATTGCTTTTAGTTATTTGCATTATGCATCACATTTAATGGTTTGCATGCATTTGCAAAAATAGAAATCATTTTATATAAATGTATACTTTCATAGATATTTTGGTGCCCTAACCCCAACCAATAATATAAAACACACAATAGGCAAATAAATGTAAAGTGACAGGTACTTATGGCAAAAACTGACCATAAAAAGCAGTATAAAAGTATTACAAACAAGTTGTGTTGCATTCCAGTTCCTCTGTTATCTTTATGTGAAGAACCAAGTAAATCGGTTTTTAATAGTTTAATCTGTCACAAGACACACAAGAGCCAGTGGCATTTCACAACCAAAGCTGATGTAACGCTTCTTCTGGCGGCAATTTTTAAATTTGTGCACAGACTGCACACCGGATGAGCTTTATGCTGGATAGAGACGGCGATCACATCTATTCCTCTCAGAAATCAGAAAGAGGTCAGGCGTTTCTTGCTCACTTCTCATCCAAGATTTGACAGTACATGGCCTTGTCCATCGTCCCTTTGATGCAGTGTAGTTGTCCTGTCCCCTAAGCAGAAAAAGACCCCCAAAGCATAATGTTCCACCTCCATGTTTGACGGTGAGGATGGTGTTCTTGGGGTCATATGCAGCATTCCTCCTCCTCCAAACATGGCAAGTTAAGTTGATGCCAAAGAGCTTGCAACACTTTCACCCAGTTCTCCTCTGTATCATTCAGATGTTTATTGGCAAACTTCAGACCGGCATGTACAATGGCTTTCTTGAGCAGAATTTCAGTCCTTCACGGCGTAGTGTATTACCAATTGTTTTCTTGGTGACTATGGTCCCAGCTGTCTTGAGATCATTGACAAGATCCTCCTGTGTAGTTCTGGGCTTGATCCTCACCGTTCTCATGATCATTGAAACTCCACGAGGTAAAATCTTGCATGGAGCCCCAGACCAAGGGAGAATGACAGTTATTTTGTGTTTCTTCCATTTGCGAATAATCAACCTACAGTTGTCACCTTCTTGCCAAGCATCTTGCTGATGGTCTTGTAGCCCATTCCAGCCTTGTGTAGGTCTACAATCTTGTCCCTGACATCCTTGGTTGATTCATTGCTTCTGTGGATAGGTGTCTTTTATACAGGTAACAAACTGAAATTAGGAGCACTCCCTTTAGGAGAGTGATCCTAATCTCAGCTCGTGACCTGTATAAAAGACACTGGGAGCTGGAAATCTTGCTGATTGATAGGGGATCAAATACTTATTTTACTTATTTTAATTTATAATTTATAACTCTCTAGAGGACCCTGTGCATCAAAAAGTGACGCCAAAGGGTCCTGAACAAGAATCAATATGTGACAATTTCGGAGTCAGAATATGTTGGTAATATAATTTTGCAGAAATGTCACAAGTCAAGCAATGCTTACTGTGACTACCAACATGAGGCCATGACAGAATTTTTTTTTTTGGTAAACTATGCTTTTAAGAAATACTTGAGGCACTTGAGAAAACTGATTCAACCTTTCCATTGAAAATTTCAAATTTAAGGTAAATTTTACTGACTGAGATGAATGTCCCTGCAGAAACTACTGTGAATGCTTGGATGAAACTCTAAAGCAGCATTTTCTTTAGCAGTCCAATGTTGCAAGGAGCTGAGGTCCAAAGCTTTATCAGATAAGAGCATTAGAATTTCCAAATGTATTGAGGGAGTGACAATGTTTGGTGATTGAAGGGAGGTAAGAGAAGCAGCTTAATTAGTTTCATCTGAAGAATTATTGGGCTCTAATATAATGGTGCGATTCATCTTTCTCACCATCTGGTCCAAGAGAAGTGCTCCAGTGGTGCCGATTGCCTTCCCTGGTGCTGTGTGGAGGTAAAAGGCTGTTCAAAGCCGGCTTCACTGTGGACAGCTGAACAGAGGTGGGGCAGCAGCATCTGGGCTTGAGGTTGTCACCAGCTGCCTGTCACGCAAACTCCCTTAACTAGCAAGCGAAACCCACTCTATCCAGCATTATGCGCTTATGCTGAAAGGGAACAATCGTTATTTCTTTGGAGGACTGACAAACGAATTGATGACCCCCGAGGTCGGCGGATACCGAGGCGAATTCTTCATTTGATAAATGGCGTTCCAGTTTCTAGTAATTACCGAACACTAATTTACCTTAGACCCGAGTGATTTTGTACCATTTTGAAAAATAACAAACGGACTAACATGTAGTGGGAGCAATCACACTAATAATCTGCGTGAGGAAAAAGGTTCAAAAGACTTCTGATCAAACCGTTCATCTCCTGCTGACAGCGTTATCAAAAAAGCAGTCAATAGTCAAAGGAATAACAAGCTTGACTCAAAGGGCATTGTGTTTCATGCTCTCGCCCGATGGGCCCTCAGCGCTTCGTCCTTGTCACGAGAATCTTGATGTCTAATTTTAGAGCCCCGAATAATTACAGAGTCCGGATGACATTTTGCAGCTGATGTGTGGTCTCGGTGAACTCACCTTTTTGACACAGCCCGTCTCCACTCACAATTATATGAAGTGTGGTTCACGAAGGTCATCGCTTCATACAAACAAAATATCTGTAGGCAGATTTTTGTTCTTTAAACTCGTGATGCATGGAGCACATTACCTAGCAATCTCGATTCAAAGTCCCAATTAAAAGCGAACGGGGCTTGCTCTTCATTACCCGAACTCCAGGCGATTTTCGGGTCATTAAGCCCTACCTGTATCTGTGGAAATGTTTTAGAGGTGAACATCTGGAGGTTACGAGATCGACTGTAAAATGAAATGCCTCGCCGTCCTCTCTTTGCCTTTTGTCCGGAGAGGCCAAAGATAATGAAATGTAATGCCACGTGATAAGGATCTTGGCAGCGTTTTCTGCGACGCGGTGCACAAATCATCATCGTTTGATAAAGCGGTAGACGCTTTAGAGATAATCTTAATTATTTATCCTTATATGCTGCGTGGTGTCGAAAGCTGCAGAAAGCTCTCTGTTTCTGTTTACTCGCAACATGTGTAGATGCAGCTATATAAAGTCTTTACATTTTAATGCCGTGATAGTACAGCATCATTCCTCAAAGCCCTCTAGAGCTCTAGTCTCTATTCACCGCTGTGCGTAAAAGCCTTTTTATCTAAAGACCTCCTCTGCGGTGTCCATGGCATAAGGTAGCACATCTTTTATCACACAGAGGGAATAATACCCCCGAATAACCTTTGTTAAGCTCGATAATATGAGCCCTGTGTATGATATGATTCACTCGTCAAGGAAGAGATGCTCTGAAATGACACCGAGAAGGATTAGTACGACATACACGAGATCTGTGGGAGGAGTCGCGTATTTAACTATATTTAACAGAGTGTGTGGGAGGAGCCTGACGTTTGAAACATTAATTGCGCTCTGTAAATGTGCAAAGTTTCGTGGCAGATTGCAGCGCTGTCTATTAAAGTCTTCAGATCTTTCATAGCTTCAAGGATTGTATAAATGTATTTCTTTAATTCATTCTCGTTTGAATAATTCAGACGTTCATCTATGTTAAATGTCCCTACCACTGGTAGATCCAGATGCTGTTAAAGTTCGCCTCAGGCCGACTTCAAGGAGTTTTCGTTGATCAATATTTTTTAGGCAGAGGTACGAGCTAAATTTGTATTAATTATTAACTCTGCACTTTGGAGGACTACTGAAGCTGAATTAAAAGCAAATAGTGAAATTAATAAATATTAACTTTAGCTAGATTTGATCCATAACAGCAGCTTTAATCCTGTGAGGTGATTTTGATCTGGAACTACATGCGCCGAAAAAAGAAGAAAGCCTTTTCAACACAGAACTGTTTTATGATTTATAGGAAGCCCACATAGTTCAAGCATGCAATATTCATGTTTAATTCTGTCCTTCACTTTTTCAAAGCAAATTTTATTCTTGCCTCAATATTGATTGGAGAAGAATGCGGGGAAGAAATTTACAACTGATTCCATTTTAGATCCTTACGCCTGACAATTTAGTTAGCTGGATACTCTGGAGATTCAAGTGGTCACAAACTTGCATCTTACGTCAGCCAACTAAAGCCGTGTTTTGTTTCTTTAATGGAACCGGAATAACTTAGCAAATATTGGCAGCCTGAAGTGAAAAGGACACATGGAAAAGAACAACCGAACGCTTTTTCTTCCTGCTCTCACAGCAGGTGGAATAGCAACATAAAATCACAGTGCTCTTCAGGCTCGGGCTGCCTGAGAGACTAGCACACTATAAAAAGCAGCAAGATGAGTCAATGTTGCCATCTTGTGGAAGGCAAATATCCAATCACATGGCTAGCTCCCTCACGGCTCGGGTTAGAGTCAAAAGAGCACAGATAAATCTTGATATGGGATGAATGATTTAACTTAAGATGACAGTCTGCTCCCAATTAGCACACCAAGTATGTATAATATGGATATAAACATGCATTAGCTTAAGGATGCTTATTTAATAGCACACAGAGTTGAAAAAGTACTTGCAAGGCACTAAGCCTTGACAACCCAAGTTAAAACAACAACAACAACAAGAAGCAGAAAAACTTTCATTGCCATTGGTTTGCCTTATGGAGCTGCTGTAATGATGGTTTTGAGTGTTTTTAAACCCTCTCTTGTTTCTCCGACCATCGTCAAACACTGAGTCTCGCTGGAGATTTGGGTGCTTGTTGCATTCAAGATGATCCACAGTAATCAGCTCCTTTGAGTCTGTCCTTCTGAGCCGCAGCACATATCGCTGTGTCTTTATGTTACATCATTCTCCGCATGGCACATTATTAAGCTTATGGGAGCATGCTGGAAGAAAGCCTTGCCCTCCGATTTGTTGCTGCTGCGAGCCTCAGCTGTTACGAGCGCAGATGGATCGCTTGCCGACCAACCCAGCGCAAGCCATTGAAAGTAATTTATGCACGCTTCTGGAGGACATTCTTGGCATTGACGTGACTCACATAGCTGTGATGCCTTTGAATATGATATTAATGGCATGAGCTGGCTGTGTCAACAGGGAGGATGTTTTCGAACCGGAACGGAAGAGCGACGTCGGCCTGTCGGTGGATTCCTGCTTCGCACCTACCAGAACGTAGTCATCTGAAATTCCGACCAGGTGTCGTGTCACGGCGATGCCTGGTTATGCGGTGGCGCTTTTTGTGCGCGCCGCGGCAGATTATCAGAGCTTAACATGCCACGCTGGAGATTTAGCTTTTATGTAGCCCATCCTCCAAGTGGCAATGCATGATCCAGGTGCTTTTTTCCCTGAAAACACTGTGAAGGGCATGTTTTGGTAGAGTGTTAGAGCTTGAAACACAATGAAAGTGGCTTTCCTGACACTGAGGCTGCTGCTTGCTCTTGCTCAACTCCCTGTGACAGGACTGTGACTGAAAAGCTCAAAGGCATTGGCAAGAAATCCCTCACTGGCAGACACAGCGTGCCTTTCAATTTATCCCTCTTCACGGCATCATACCTATTAACTCGCGCTGAGTTTAATTGCATCTTCTAATGCTTTCTCTTTTATTCTGAGCATAGTTTGTCAGTTCATTATATACCATGCAGTCCAGCAAGTTATAGGGGCCCTTGAGTAAAACTTTCCTATTATACTGATAAGTGCAAATCTCTTTAATTTCCCCTAAATCAAATGGACTTCAGAACAACTTAAGGGCCATTACTGTTATGCGGTACCTTTAGAGCCCTGCTACAATGAACATGCCACTGTTGTACAGTAGTATATAAAAGATATAGCAGACTTTCAAAAATATGCTCTGGACAATCTCAAGCAACTATAACTTGATTGTTTATACAGTACATTGTCGGGTTGCACGATGTATTGAAATAAAATCGATAGCATGCAGACTGCAATTTAATTCAATAAATATATGCTTTACCAGCTTCAGAGTGAAGCACAGACACATATGGACAGCAACTCAACTACAACGTTCAAGGCCCACAAAGGTAGAAAGGACATCATGCTGTCGATTTGTGAATAGGTGTCAAAAACTGAAACGGAAGAGAAGAAATTGTTATTGAAGTTGTCATCATTGTGGCTTCATAACATTATAGTTGAACCACTGATGTCACATGGACTATTTTTAATAATGTCCTTACTACCTTTCTAGGCCTTGAACGTTTCAGTTGCATTGTTGTCTATGATGGTCTGTAAGAAAGCTCTCAGATTTCATCAGAAATATCTCAATTTGTGTTCCGAAGATGAAAAAGGTCTTGGTTTGGAATAAAATGAGGGTCAGTGATTAATAACAGAATATTCATTTTTGGGTGAACCATCACTTAAAGGCACTATTTATTTTGTTTGTGTCTTTGTTGTTCTGTATGTATTTGTGCTTTTGCTTGTTATTTGTTTATTTGCTCTTATTTTATTACTGTTTAATATTAATGTTAGTTAAGGCAGTTTTTGCTGTGCTGTTGAAATAGGTCAAAACAATGAAAACAATAACTATTTTTATTTTATTTTATTTGTTCACTTATTGTGGCAGCACTAGTAAAAAAAACAACTGTGTATTGTTAATTCAGGCTCAATTAAATAATTAAAAAACAGATACAGCTTTTGATTTTAATAATGCATAGCTAAATGTTGAAATTAATGTGAACGAAGATTAATAAATGCTTTTAATTGGTAGTTCATGTTAACAAATATCATACAGTGTTCCCAAGTTATCAAACAGATTTTAAAAAATGCTTATTATTATTATTATTATTATTATTATTATTAATAATTGTTGATATTATTACAAATCTGTGTCTGGTTGCAGCAAACTTAACCTAGGAAAAACCTTAGTTATAATTATAATCAAATTATTAAATTAGCTATTAAAAAAGAGTTTGTTACAGCCAAACCCTAGCTTTTGATAGTTTAACTGATTTTTACAAAAGACTATACAATGGAAATAAGGGAATTGGAGAAGAAAGAAAAAACTTCTCAAGGCATAAACTCCTGTAATATTTTTTTAATGAATTGTCTGTTTTTCATGTTAGAGGTTAGTGAAGCACCCGGGGACAAAAATTACACCGTCCACTCAAGCCAAATTACAGAAGTTATTTAAAATTCACCCCTATCTCCACATAATTGTGATGAATTGATAAAAGAAAACTGACTAATTTCATTAAACGACCTGTGATTGACTGTCTAGACATGAACTGCCGTGTGGGACTCTCTGAAGTCAAACCCCAGGACTGTAATAACAAAGAAGGTCAAAGGCAAGTGCCATTGAGTCCGTAATAATCATTCCTTCATCAAGCGTTTAACGCCGGAACTCTTTCACACTGTCCACATTCACCTTTTTCAGGAGCCCGGCTGAATATAATCTAGGAGTGATTTGTTGCCCTTGTTGAAGGTTTTGCAGACTTTCTATGCATTCAAAGAGTTTGTCTCAGTCTAAGTCAAAGGGCTGTGAGAAAATTCTATTTTGTGTGAAGCAAAAGATTAATGTGTGTACACGTTTGTGTTTTGCCAAGGGCGATGAACGGGTTAAGGTCGAACGAGACTCAAGCAGTGAGATGTTGTATGAAGGTCATGTGTGAACCATGGTAGAGAGTTTACTTTCAAGGACGTGCATGTGTGCTGTTAGAACATTCAGTCAAGAAAACAGTCTGCTTTCTGAATACCAAGCCAGGACATACAAAATAAAAGACTTGCTATCTGTTTTCATAAGCTATATATTTTCCTCCACACGCTTTGAGTCTTAATTCTGACTAACACATCCTGACTACTGTGTTTGCGGTAGAGATCACTGAAAAGTATTTTGCTATCCATTATAAATATTTCAAAATTCTTAAATCAAGATACATTTACTTCAGAAGATTGAAAAAAAATTGGCAGTGGGGTTCAATTTAATTTTTTTTATTTAAGGAGTAGTTCACTTTCAGAACAAAAATTGACAGATAATGTACTCACCTTTTGTCATCCAAGATGTTCATGTCTTTCTTTCTTCAGTCGTAAGGAAATTATGTTTTTTTGAGTAAAATATTTTAGGATTTCTCTCCATATAATAGACTTCTATGGAATTTGAACTTCCAAAATGCAGATTCAAAGGGCTCTGAATGATCACAGTCGAGGAAAAGATGGGTTATTTTCTGAAAAAAAAAAAATTACAATTTATGTACTTTTTAATCTCTAATGCTCGTCTTGTCTAGCTCGGCAAGACGAGCGTTTGAGATTAAAAATTTGGTTTTAGAAAATAACCCATCGTTTCGCTAAAAAAGACCCTTCTACCTTGGCTGGGATCATTTAGAGCTCTTTGAAGCTGCATTTAAACTGCATTTTGGAAGTTCAGACTCGGGGCACCATAGAAGTCCACTATATGGAGAGAAATCCTGAAATGTTTTCCTCAAAAAACACAATTTCTTTATGACATGAACAAAGAAAATTTGTCAGTGGGGTTCAATTTAAAGTCTTTGTTTTTAAAGACTTAAAGGAGTAGTTTACTTTCAGAACAAAAATTTACAGATGATGTACTCACCCCATTGTCACCCAAGATGTTCATGTCTTTCTTTCTTCAGTCGTAAGGAAATTATGTTTTTTGAGTAAAACATTTTAGGATTTCTCTCCACATAATGGACTTCTATGGAGTTTGAACTTCCAAAATGCAGCTTCAAAGGGCTCTAAATGATCCCAGCCGGGGAAGAAGGGTCTCATCTAGTGAAACGATGAGTTAATTCAGACTCGGGGCACCATAGAAGTCCATTATATGGAGCGAAATCCTGAAATTTCCTCCAAAAACAAATTTCTTTACGACTGAAGGAAGAAAGACATGAACATCTTGGATGACAAGGGAGTGAGTACATTACCTGTACATTTTTGTTCTGAAAGTGAACTACTCCTTTAACATCTAACATGCTTCTCAAGTATATGTATTTTGATTTAAGAATGTTCAGATGTATTTTATATTAAGTATTTTTCAAGTAATTTTTGAGCATTTTAGCTATTTTTTTATTGTCAGTTCACATAAAATTAGAAAAGCCAGGAAGTATCAGCCTGATTTTTAAATATTGATTGTGTTTTTTAAAATGTCTGTGGGGTCACTTTAATTTTTAAAATGTTTTTATACTATTTGATTTAAATGTGTATTTATAATATTCCATTTATATAATTTTTTAAGGCTTAAGTCATGACTCATTTTGCTTCTCAAGCATATATCTTGATTTAGAAATGCTTAGATGTTTGTACACTCTTAAAAATAAAGGTGCTTTAAAAGGATCTTCGCAGTGGTGCCACAGAAGAACCGTTTTTGTTTCCACAAAGAACAATTAAGTTAAAGGTTCTTTAAAGAACCATCTCTTTCTTACCTTTTTATAATCTGAAGAACCTTCTTTCGCCACAAAGATCCTTTTATGGAACAGAAAGTTTCCTCAGATGTTAAAGATTCTTTATGTAAAGCAACATTCAAAAGTATCAATTTTCAAATCGCACAGGATGTTAAAATTGTTTTGAAACCATGATATAATATTCTTCATTTGAAAAGGAAAAAAAAAGAAGTTTTTAAAGAAGTTTTACTGCCTCAACTCATGACTGGAAACTGCAGTGATTCGTACATAATATATGTACGTTTTTTTCAGGTTTGCAGAAATGTATATAAAGGCATTTATTTCCATTGAGCCTATGTTGGGAAACCCACTGAATGGGACACACAGACTGCCTCAACAAAAGTCTCTGAACTTTACCATCTCCAGCTTTGAATATCCACACAATGACTTGGTTCTCCAAATGATGTAAAGCTTGTTAAACACATTAAAAAAGGCGGGTTAGGAAAGGCGCTCGGAGGCTGAATTAAAAGAGAATCCGCCTTCTCAAATTTTCAAGCTGAAGGCTATACTACAGTATGTCAACTTATGCAAAGCACCATAGCGCCCCTGCGAAACGCACGGTAAGATCAAATTAATCTTTTGAAGTTGTTAACAGCGATAGGCTGAAATCCAGACTCTGAACCTGGATCAGGCAGGTGCAGTATGTGCTGCCGTGGGCAGGCCTGCTGGCGGTGCGTATGAGCTTTGGGCTTACACGGTGTGAAGCAGTTTCCCACAGTGATACCCAGTTACAAAACGATCCAAAAGTGATTAAATTAACTCGGTGTGGTGCAGTACTTATGTCCCTTGGCTGGCAGCTATAGACTGTGACCCAAAGGTTAAGCACTGCCACCTCTGCCCTGGTTTCTGTGATTATCCGCTGAATATTTTGGGCCATTGGCTAATGTGAATAACTGTAAGTGACCTGCTTTGTATCTGAATGTGCAGGTGTACTACGTTTATGCGGCTGGGTGTGATTCTACCAGAGCAGATTGTATTGTAATGCCAATGGGAGTGTGGTCCTGTGGTGTGATATGATATATGATTAAATTATGTTAGATAAGAGTGATAATGATCTTTCTGTTTTGGTGCGTTGTTTAACACAGCCGCATGTTATTGAGGCATTTCCACACATAGTGGAAAATAACTCTAGAATAACAGAATATCTCTGGGAATTGACAAGGAACTAGACTAACCCAGCCTGAGGTCTTTTTAGAACAGTTAAGCATTGCGGGTAACCGTTTATTCAGCAAAGTAATGGTGTGGAACTTTAATTGTCATGGGTAGTTCATCTTCACCAGCAAAAGCAGCTAACAATGAGGTCTCGGTAGAATGCCTACTTTTCGCCTAAACTGGTGGTGATTAAGCTTTCTCTACTTTTTGCAGCTGTGCAGAGCGAAAGAACCGCTCAAGGGCTTTCACGTGTTGAGCTATCAACTGACTCAATCATTTTTATGATATTTAATTAATATTTACTTCTGGCTTTGTTTAACCTTCAGTTTCTGGCATTGTGTCCTTAACAAAAATGTTACAGTGCAGTTCAGTTTTCTCTTTTCACTCTTTTATCATTTGCTCACCATTATGTTCCAAATCCGTATGAGTCCTTCCTTTCTTTCTTTCATTTTGTTATTGAACATGAACTGAGAATTTTTAGTTTGAAGAATGTATTTTAGTGTCATATTTCTCATGCAGTTTCAATGAATGCAGGTTTTTGAGCTTCAAAAAGGATGCAAAGGCACTATAAAATCATTATGAAAGTAATACATCTGATTTATAGACTATATTTAAAGTCTTCTAAAGCATGCAATAACACTGTGTGAAGAGCAGACTGCATTAAAGTTGTTTTTCGCAAAAATATTGACATCCACCCATTGACAGAACTCTCCTTGGCACTCTAATAAGATTTTTTAGAAGTAGCGATGTCTGATTCACAAAACCTGATCTAAATTATTCTCAGTTTAAAATCACCGACTCACTGGAGGGAAGATTGTCAGTGAATAGCAACTGAATCTTGTAAAGGTTATCATTCACTGCTGTTTCAAAAGTTTGGGATCAGTAAGTTTTTAAAGTAGATTCTTGTGCTAATCAAGGCTGCATTTATTTGATCAAAAATACAGAAAAATCTGTAATATTGTGAAATACTATTGCTATTTAAAATAATGGTTTTCTATTTTCATACACTTTAAAATATAATTTATTTCTGTGATGCAAAGCTGAATTTTCTGTAGACATTACTCCAGTCTTCAGTGTCACATGATCCTTAAGAAATCATTCTGATTTGATGCTGATGTATTATCAGTGTTGAAAGCAGTTGTGCCGCTTAATTTTTTTTTTTTAATTTTTTTTTTTTGAACCTGAGAAACTTTTTTTAGGATTCTTTTATGATTTTTATTCTGTTCAAATGTTAGGGGTCAGTAAAAAAAAAAAAAGTATTTTTTTTTGAGAGAAATTAATACTTTTATTTAGCAAGGATGTGTCAAATAGATAAAAAATGATAGAAAAGACTTATATTGTTAGAAAAGATGTCTATTTAATAAAAATAAATGCTGCACTTTTTTTTATCAAAGAATCCTGAATCCAAGAAATCACAGATTTAAAAAAAATCTAAAATAATAATAAATCAGCTGAAGGATCATTTGACACTGGAATAATGATGCTGAAAATTCAGCTTTGCATCACAGAAGTAAATTAATATATTTTGAAGTATATTAAAATGCAAAACGGTTATTTTAAATTGTAATACTATTTCACAATATTACATTGTTTTCTGTATTTTTGATCAAATAAATGCAGCCTTAATGAGCAGAAGAGATAACTTCAAAAAACATAAAAAAATCTTTGTATGGACCAGTTTTTAATACTTTAATGGTGATTTTTTTTTAAAGTCCCTGTTCATTTCAACAGCATGAAAAAAATGACTAGTACAGTCTTCATAATGTCTCTTCACAAAAGAAACAACATCTTTCAAGTTTGCAGTGACATGAGGATAGTAAATGATGGCAGAATTTTCATTTTTGGATGAACTGTTCCTTTAAATTATTGTAAAAGCTTTTTATATTTTGTTTGCGCTGAAAATGTGAGACATATATTATTTGCGCTCCGCTCGTCACTGTTTCTAAAACAGGAGTCAGACGGCAGATGAATTTCGAAGGGTGTTTAATTAATAATCATGACACAGCCTGGGGAGCGTTTCTGATGTAACCGCAGCCTATTATTTACCAGCGTTACTAAAGTTGTTAGAAGTGTTTAGGGTGTTAAACTTGGCCTTATGTATCAAAGACTTTTGTCTTATGCGCTCCTCCATTTTTCTACTGTTTTCTCTTTAACTCCTGAGAGGATATTAAAAGACGATCAGCATTTCAGTTGAGATGAAGACAGATTTTGTCAGGACAAGGTTGATGTGTTTCTTTTTGCACTCCTCGCTGAAGTGTGATTAGTTCTGTGTTCCCAGTCTTCCCCCGGTTCAAAAATGGGTTGCAAAAACAAAGTCCACTGCGATTTCTACACGAGGTTTCCTGCAGGTAATTTTGATACGCTTGTCATTCATACCTCTGTTAAAAGTTCACTTACGAGCTTGTCTGGGAAATTGGCATTCATATTTGCGGAGGTTCAGCCCTCTTGTGTTTGTAATAGTGACTCGGTGTATGTAGTCGCTGAATTACAGAATGTCTCCCTTGGAAGTTGAAGCCCATTAAAGTGATAGATTGCACTGTGTCGTAGTTTATGCTTAGGGACAGTTTACACCCACAAAGCAGTCTAATTGCATTCATTCCGCTGAAAAATCCACAAACGTTGAATCTGGGCTCTCGGGCGACTTGGCAGCAGTCTACCTGACATCAGAAGACTGCCTTTGAGGGAGAAGAACGAAAATGTAAATTCTGACAATGAAAAGACAGGGTCTATATCATCTGAAGTCAGTGGACAGGCCTACCGTGCATAATTTCAAAGACAGCACAAAGCCGGTACAAGCGAGCGATGGATGGATTGGTTTCTCCTTCTCTAAAGCTTGTTGATCTCCGCATTCCTCCCCGTCACACCTCGTTAAAATGAATGACAATCAGTGCATCATTTCAGCCTCTGAGACAAAGTCTCTACCTCCCGTTTCGAGCTCCAAACATCTGACGAACATCGCGTTCGCCTCTTACGCTGCGTGTCATTTTCTGCCGCTGCAGAAAATACCTTTGAGAGCGTATGAATAGCAATTAAGACATTTTCAAATGAGGTGGCGTTGGCACAGCAGCTCCTCTTTCTCTGCCTCTTCCCTCTCTTGCCATATCACTTTTGACATTTTTGACAGCAATTACTGTTTTTTTTTTTTCATATATAGGTTTCACTGCATATACTGTATTGTTGCTTTATTTGTATTTTCGGTTGGCCTTGAGCTTTCAGCATATAACCGCCAAGTTATTTTTGCCGTTGAAGAGTTGCATTATTTGTTGTAGGGACAAAATGCAATATTCGACTGAAAAAAATGAATTTTGACATGCAATTATTCATCTCCTCAGCAGAACTGTTAGTATTAGTTTTTAATACTTTAATGGTGATTTTACATCTTTTTTTAAAACTTAAAGGAGTAGTTCACTTTCAAAACAAACATTTAATGAAAGAACAGCATTTATTTAAAATAAAAATATTTTTAGCAATATACACTACTGTTCAAAAGTTTTTAAAGTAGATTCTTGTGCTAATCAAGGCTGTATTTATTTGATCAAAATTACACAAAAATCTGTAATATTGTGAAATATTATTGCTATTTAAAATAATGGTTTTCTATTTAATACACTTTAAAATATATTTTATTTCTGTGATGCAATGCTGAATTTTCTTCTGTCATTACTATGGCAGTTATTTATATGCTTCCAGCATATAAATAACTGCCAAGTTATTTTTGCCATCGAAGGGTTGTATTATTTGTTGTAGGGACAAAATGCAATATTCGAATGGAAAAAATGTATTTTGACATGCAGTTATTCATCTCCTCAGCAGAACTGTTAGTATTAGTTTTTAATACTTTAATGGTGATTTTACTTCTTTTTTTGAAACTTAAAGTCCCTATTTATTTCAATAGCATGAAAAAAATGACTACAATCTTCAAAATTTCTCTTTTATGTTGCACAGAAGAAAGAACATCATACAAGTTTGGAGCGACATGAGGTTAGTAAATGAAGACAGAATTTTCATTTTTGAATTAACTTTTTCTTTAAGGCAAGACACTGCAGGTGAATAGGGTAAAAAAAAATAGCTAATAGTTATCACCTTAGTTGATTACATTGATAATTGCAAACATTTGTTGTATAACAAGTTTTCTAAAATGTTAGTTTAAATATGCAAATGAGGCATTGTGTAATGAAATATGCGTTAATTTGCATGCATTTCTAGTACAGAAATCTAAACACTGGATGAAGTCAGTTTCAAAATTCTTTTTACGTTTTTTTTTTACATATTAGAGTCAAATGTTTTTACAGAGGTGATTTTGGGTATCTCATTTTGTCACTCCATAATTCAGAAAAAAACTTAGAACAGACGTAAAACAATGTATTTTTACCATTTTGGGGGGAATAAAATGTTGTATAAAATCAAGCAAATTATATATAATCAAATCCCTCAGTAAAAACCTTCAGAATATAGACAGGAATAAAAATGTAGAGTTTGGTGCGTGTAAGTGTTACTGAAGTGGAGATTTACGGCTTAGTATAGGAGAAAAAACTCATTTTGAGAAAACGGCCTTCAAAAGTATGTATTGTAATTGAAATCTATTGACACAAATAGATAAATTGCTATAAAAGAAACACTTAACAGTGTCTTTTGGGTGTTTTCTTTCCACTAGTCTGAAAAAACACTTTATGAAACACCAAAAAGCCCAAAATCTCAAACTTGACAGGTGCATGAAAAAACTATGTTTTTGCCTGCAGTGTCTCCCCTTAAGAGTAAGTTATTATAAACACTTTTTCAAGCAATTTATATTTTGTTTGCACTGAAAATGTAAGACATATTGTGTTTCCCTAAAGTTCAGTAGTCACTAAAAGACAAAAAAAGAAGCCATACCACAGGTTTGTGTGGAAAAACAAGTCAGTTTTTAAGTCATATACATATTTTCTTAATTTATTTCATTTTTAATTATTTACACTGCTGTTTAAAGTTTGGGATCAGTACGATATCTTTGTTTTTAAAGTAGTTTCTTGTGCTCATTAAGGCTATATCTATTTGATCAAAAAAAATAATTTTGTGAAATATTATTGCAATTTAAAATAACTGATTTCTATTATGATATACTTTAAAGTATAATTTATTTATAATTTCAGCATCATTACTCCAGGCTTCAGAGTTACATGATCCTTCAGAAATCATTTTAATATGCTGATTCATAATCAATGTTGGAAACATTTGTGTTGCTTTTTTTTTTTTTTTTTTTTTTTTTTTTTTTTTTTTTGGGACCTATGGTACTTTTTTCAGGATTCTTTGATGAATATTAAAATTTAACTTTTTACATTTTAAAAATGTAAATTTTTAAAGTTAATTTTCCCTTGTTCCTTTTTTTTAAGAAATTAATACTTTTATTCAGCAAGTATGTGTTAAATGGATAAAAAGTGATAGTACAGACTTATATTGTTAGAAAATGTTTTTATTTTGAATAAATGCTGTTCTTTTAAACTTTTTATTTATCAAAGAATCAAAGAAAAAAGGATCACAGGTTCCAAAAAAATATTAAGCAGCACTTATAATAAATTAGCATATTAACTGATTTCTAAAGGATCAAGTGGCACTGAAGACTAGGGTAAAGGCTGATTAAAATTCACTGCTGCATCACAGAACTTAATTATATTTTAAAGTATATTAAAATAGGAATCCAATATTAGTATCTGCAATAATATTTCACAATATTACTGTTTTTTTCTTTATTTTTGATCATATAAATACAGCCTCTATAAATATAAGAGACTTTAAAAAACATTAAAAATCGTACTAATCCCAAACTTTTCAACAACAGCGTATTATTATTTTTTTCTTGAGTTTGACTAAACTGTCCTTGTGTATCAAGAGCTGCATAATGTTTATTCCAAAAGTGTTCCTTGAAAAAAATAAGCAGCAGACAGGTTTTGAATAACATGGTGGTGAGTAAATGATGTAAATTATATACTGCTGTCACTTTAAGAGCTACCCGGATCCAATATACTGTACTGTTACACATTTGTTTTCTTTCTCAGCTGATTTCTTTCACTTAAAACCTAAGTTACTGTGTTTACGAGGATACTTTTTTGACACAGTGTGTATTTAACCATTCAACACTGCAAAAAAAAGGCTCATCTTACTATTTTTTATCTTGTTTCCGGTCCAAATTTCTAAAAATTCTTAAATTAAGATGCATTTACTAGATTAGCAAAATGACACAAGTTTATTTTGCTTAAAACAAGATTAAATATCTTAATTTAGTTTTTCCCTCTGGAAACAGGTAAAATGATCTGCCAGTGGGGTAAGTAAAATATTCCTAAAACAAAGTGTATTTTACTTACCCCACTGGCAGTTAATTTTACCTTTTTTAAGCAAACTGCACTTAATTTATTTATTTTTTCCCCTGGAAGTAAAACTAAATATCTTATGTCATTTTGTTTATCTAGTAAATGCATCTTAATTTAAGGATTTTTAGATATTTTGACTAGAAACAAGACTAGGAAGGGCTACACTGCAAAAAATGCTTTTCTTACTTAGATTTTTTGTCCTGTTTCCTGCCAAAATATCTAAAAATTCTTAAATAAAGGAGGATTTTCTAGACAAGTAAAAATTGTCTTATTTTCAGAAAAAACACTTCAAAATTAAGTGAGATTTTGCTTAGAACAAGCAAAATAATCTGCCAATGGGGTAAGCAAAAAAATATTTTTTTAAACAGAAAACAAGATTATTTTTCTTACCCCTTTGGCAGATTATTTATCTTATTTCAAGCAAAAATGCACTTAATTTTGATTTGTTTGTTTTTTCTGAAAACAAGACAATAATTTTTACAAAAGAATATTTAGATATTTTGGCTGGAAACAAGACAAAAAAATAAGTTAAAAAAAATTTGCAGTGTATAAAGTTGCAAAAATTACTGAGTTCAGTCATTTTGTCAGCACTACTTGTAAATTACGTTATTTTGTTGTAGTTGTCTATTTAGAATCACAGGAGAATCATGATTTTTTTTAAACAAAAAAAAATCTAAAAAATTTTTTAACTAAAATCTATTGCTATGAAAAAGGGATACGCCTTTTGATATATGTGACCCTGTATTTATTTTTGACCAAATAAATACAGCCTTGATGAGCATAAGAGACTTTAAAAAACATTAAAAATCATACTAATCCCACAGTTTTGAACGACAGTGTATTATTATTTTTTATGGAGTTTGACTGACCTAGACACTAAACTGTCCTTGTATATCAAAAGCTGCATAATGATTATTCCAAAATGTGTGTTCCTTAAATTTTTTTTGCAGCGGACAGGTTTTGAACGACACGGTGGTGAGTAAATGAGGGCAGAATTTTTTTCTTAGGTGAACAGTTTGAATCCAAAGCATCTCAGTTGCCATCCTTCAATGCACTGTGATCCATTCAGAGACTTTAAAATAGCTGGAGAGTCTCTGGATGACAGCAAACGTCTAGTGTTTTTTCAGTTGCGACTGGCACAAAGTAACTCTAAGATGTAGTGTGATCACTGATTTGTCATAATGAGTAGCACTTACACTTTACATATATAATTTCTTCATATTTCATCAGCCTGGCCTAATAATTATGCAGCATTATTATCTCAATTACTTGCCCTTGACCTAGTTGATGCAAGTTGACATTTATTGTTCATAGCAGGGATAGAGAACTGGCCTTTTGATTTTTTTTTTTTTTTCCTTTTTTTCTTTTTTTAAACTTAAAATAATAGGACTAGAAGTGCAACAGCACCACCTGCTGTAAACAGACCAATTATGCAAACACATCAAAATGTAAAGCCATGTTCATCAGAGGCAGATCCAGTCTGTCTCACTGTAAGTCATTGCAAGGTCTGCCACAACTTTTTCTGGATGGAGTCCAGGCTGTCGTGTTTATATTGAATTCTTAGTTGAGCGCTGCAATCAGTATGCAAAGTAATTTGATGGTCCGGGTGATATCGACAGACGCGTAGATTACTTTATGTAATGTCCAACAAAATCACACTTGCAGTTTTATAGCGAGATGAAATGAATGAATTTGTGACAGATCATTATAAAGTTTTGCGATTTCAGAAAATGCTAATAAAACATGAAACGTGAATTGCTGGTTGTGGCTATATATACAGTGCCTTGCAAAAGTATTCATACCCCTTCTTTTTTTCACGTTTTGCTGCAGCATTATGTTAAACTGCTTTAAATTAGTTTTTTTCCACATCAATCTACATCTCATACACCATAATGACAAAGCACAAAACAGGTTTGTAACAACTTTGCAAATTTCTTAGAAATAAAAAACTGAAAAGATCCCGTTGCATAAGTATTCATACCCTTTTCTGGGACACTCGAAATTTAGCTCTGGAGCATTCATATTGCTTCTAGATGTTACTACACTTCGAGTGGAGTTAAACTGTGGCAAATTCATTTGAATGAGTATGATTTAGAAAGGCACACACCTCTCAGAAAAGGTCTAACAGCTGAAAATGCATATCAGAGCAAAAACCAAGTCCTGAGGTCAAGATAACTGCCTGTAGAGCTCAGTGACAGACTTGCGTTAGAGCAAATGATCTAGGGAAGAGTCCAGAAAAAAATCTGCTGCATTGAAGGTTCACAGAAGCCTGTAGCCTCCATTATCCATAATGGAAGACGATTGGAACAACTAGGACTCTAGAAAATGTCTTCCAGCCCCCATCCAAGCTGACAGAGCTTGAGAGGTGAAAAGGTGAGGCAAAGAATGGCAGATAATTGCCAAATGCAGATGTGCAAAGCTTGTCACATCATACCCAAAAAGACTTGAGGCTGTAAAGGTGCTTCAACGATGTACTGAGTTAAGGGTATAAATACTTATGCAATGTACTTATTTCAGTGTTTTATTTTTAATAAATTTGTCAAATTTGCAAATCTGGTTTTTGTTTTGTCATTATTATGGTGTATGGAGTGTAAATTGATGTGAGGAAAAACTCATTTACAGCAGTTTAACATAATGCTGCAACAAAACAAAATGTGAAAAAAAAATGAAGGGGTATGAATACTTTTGCAAGGCACTGTATCTATATATTTATTTCTCTACTCTCTTAGCTTCATTCAGAGGTCCGGGCATTGATTTCTCGGTTCCAGCTTGGATGAAGCAGACGCAGCTTTCCACGAGGCCATGAACCGGAGGTCGGGTAATTTCAGAAGGCTTTTCAGATATTGCCATTTCCAACATCTGGTGGGACTGAAACAACACCTGCAGTCTTTTTGCCCTTTTGCACTCCCTCTCCACCCGTCTTCTGATGTGCTGCGGCAATTGCGTAGCATTAATAATCAATTTTTATTCCCTTTGAAATGTTCAGTCTTTGTTTTGCTCTTGCTCGGTTGGAGAACAAAGACCTTAATTGCAATCTATCCATTTTATCAGATACAATCTGGCTTTGGACATCGCTCTGTCCTTTCGCATCACTTTCATCTTGTGACATTTCAGACTATCAACAAATAACACATTAATTTTTTAAAGGTTACACTGCAACAATTCAGGCTCTTTTTTTTCTGAGCTTGAACCTCCTAGGTCTCCGGGTCTGTTTGATTGAAGTGCTATTGCCTCTTTTCATTCCATATTGATTCAGTTATGTCCTTCATGTAGAATAACGATTCTAACCCATGTACCGGATTTATTGACCGTTGTAATAATCTTGCTGTTATAGTTTCGATTTTGACTTCTAATCCATCCTGTTTAGCATAAACAAATCAGCGATACTAATGAGTCAGCGGTCATGTTTTTACTTTCAAACAGAATTAGGTATTAGTTTCACAGAGCTTGCAAGAAATCCACAGCTGAGGCAATATGCATCCAATGCTGTACAAGAGACAACCACTGGAGGCCACTGGAGTATTAAAAAAAAAAATAAAGGGCTTGAAACAGCATATGCAGGACACAACGCGCCGTATACGCCATAGAAATACTCAGCAAAGAGAATAACTTTTTATTTCTAAGTTTCTTCAGCATGCCATATAAAACAATGAAAAATTCAATGAAAGAATTTCGGTATTACAAATGTGTCATACTAGTAAATGTATTCTTGAATGTTACATTCCAGTTATACAGGTAATGAGGCTCAGATGAATGTCAGTACATCACAAAGCAAGAATTTAGATGACAGTTTTAATGACTGATTTGACATCATGGTTAAAGACCCTGTGAAATCAAGACTTCTGTGGCTTGAAAGTCATTTATATGCACTCATAAACAGACAAAAAAAATATATAAACTAGAGCTGCACAATCAATCATTCAAATAATGCATTTGTCATGTATAGGTATGAAATCACAAAGTATTTTCAACCACACAATATCCTTATTTCTTTGTTACAAACATTCTAATTATCACAGATGAACTCGCTGCAAAAAAATGCCTTTTTTACTTAATTTTTTTGTCTTGTTTCAAGCCAAAAATCTAAAAATTCTTAAATCTAAAATAATTTTCCAGACAAGTAAAATTATTTTCTTGTTTTTATAAAAAAGAAGTTAAAATTAAATAACGTTTTGCTTGAAACAAACAAAATAATCTGCCAGTGGGGTAAGCAAAATAATATAGTTTTCTGCTTGAAATAAGATTATTTTGCTTACCGCATTGACAGATTATTATGCTTGTTCTAAGCAAAAAACTCACTTAATTTTTACTCATTTTTTCTGAAAACAAGTATAGGTTTTTTTTCTTGTTTTTAGTAAAGAGTTGTTAAAATTAAATACATTTTAGCTGATTGAAACAAGCAAATCTTGATTTAAGAACTTTTAGATATTTTGACAAAAAATCTAAATATTAAAAGCAGTGTGGGATGAAAGTTTAAATCAAAATCACGAGTAAAAAATATTTTCTTGTTTTCAGAAAAAAACAACCAAAATTAAGTGATTTTTTTTTTTTTTTGCTTAGAACAAGCAAAATGAAAAACTTATTTCAAACAGAAAGCAAGATTTTTTTACCCCATTGGCAGATTATTTCGCTTGTTTCAAGCAAAAACACACTTAATTTCGACTTGTTTTTTCTGAAAACAAGAATTTTTACTCATCTGGAAAATCCTTCTTGATTTAAGAATTTTTAGATATTTTGGCTGGAAACAAGTCAGAAAATCTAACTAAAAGCATTTTTTGCAGTGTGATATAAACACTGATGTTTAGTGTTTGAAATAGAGTAAATCATCTTTTCAAAGAAAATAACTTGACATTTTAAATAAAGATTATTTTGTTATTTCGTTACACCAGTAGGTGGCGACAAGTGACTGTATTCCACATTGAATCAATAGAAGAATTTGTTTACAAAAATGCTGATTCATCCAATAATGAAACTAGGAATGGGTGATATGACCAAAATCTTATATCACAATGGCAGTCATTTTATGTCACAGTAACAAAACAGTAGTCAAGATTTGAAGTGGATCAAAAAAGTTTGTCAAATTTGTCCTAAAAAGTCAAAATTAGGTGCAACAAGCAAAATAATTTGCCAGTGGGCTAGGAAAAATAATCTTGTTTTCTGTTTGAAATGAGATTTTATTTTGCTTACCCCAATAGCAGGTTATTATGCTTGTTCCAAGCAAAAAAAAAACTAAATTTTAACATGCATTTTTTCTGAAAACAAGAAAATAATTTTTACCTACTAGAAAAATCCTCCTTTATTTAAGAATTTTTAGATATTTTGGCTGGAAACAAGACAAAAAAATCTAAGTAAGAAAAGCATTTTTTGCCGTGAGTAACATGAATAACAGACGGCAGAAATAATAGAATGCTGTCACTTTAAGAGCTGCCCGGATCCAATATACTGTACTGTTACACATTTGTTTTCTTTCTCAGCAGATTGCTTTCACTTAAGACCCAAGTTACTGTGTTTACAAGGATACTTGCTCATAAACACTCGGACACATACAATTGTGTATTTAACCATTCAACACTGCAAAAAAAAAAGGCTCATCTTAGTATTTTTATCTTGTTTATAGTCAAAATTTCTAAAAATTCTTAAATTAAGATGCATTTTCTAGATTAGCAAAATAAGATATATAATCTGGTTTTAAGCAAAATTAACTTTGTTTAGTTTTAAATTATCTGCCAGTGGGGTAAGTAATATATTCTTTAAAAAAAAAAAAAAGTAGTTTACTTATAATTTGATAATTTTACTTATTTTAAGCAAACTGCACTTAATTAATTTTTTCTCTTGAAATAAGATTAAATATGTAATTTTGCTTGTGTAGTAAATGCATCTTAATTTAAGGATTTTTAGATGATATTTTGACCAGAAACCAGCCAAAAATACTAAGTAAGATAAGATTTTTTTTTTTTTTTTTTTTTTTTTTTTTTGCAGTTAAGGCCTATAAAGTGGCAAAAATAACTGAGTTCAATCCTCAGCGCTCTATAAGCACTGTCTTCACGTGCATGGGCCTCTCCGATGCTCAGAAACAGTCTCTCAGACTTGCGCATATAGCGAAATAAGTTCCTTTTCGCTGCTTATTGCATTTAAACGATTAAAATTACTTGTTTTTAAACCGCAATGCTCAAAAACAACATTGCGTGAGAGCATAACAGCGATAGAGACAATATTTGACAAATTTTTTACCAGTTAATAGTGTCTACCTGTATATCGCCCACCCCTAAATGGAACAAGTGAAGACTTTGAGTGAGTCACTGAATCATTCATTTAAACCAAGTTTTAAAAAAAATAATTCAAATTAATACTACTTTTTTTTTTAAACAGACTACAGCAATCAACATTTTGTCAGCACTACACTCTTAAAATAAAGGTGCTTCACGATGCCATAGAATAACCTTTTTTTGTTTAAATGGTTCCATAAAGAACATTTAACATCTGAAGAACCTTTCTGTTTCAGAAAAGGTTCTTTGTGGAGAAAGAAGGGTCTTCAGATCATAAAAAGGTAAGAAAGAAATGGTTCTTTAAAAAACCTCTGACTGAATATTTCTTTGTGGAACCAAAAATGGTTCTTCTGTGGCATCGCTGTGAAGAACCTTTTAAAGCACCTTTATTTTTAAGAGTATACTTGTAAATGATGTTCTTTTGTTGTAGTTGTCTATTGAGAATCACAGGAAAATCATGATTTTTTTTTTACACAAAAATAAATTGTGAATCCCAATTTATCCAAAATCATTCAGTTCTAATATGCACGTTTAATTTTCATACACTGCAAAAAATGCTTTTCTTACTTAGATTTTTTTGTTTCCAAAATATCTATTGTTCTTTGCAGAGAAAATAGTTGGTCAAAACAAGCAAAATAATCTGCCAATGGGGTAAGAAAAATAATCTAGTTGTCTGCTTGAAATAAGATTTTTTTTCTTACCCCATTGGCAGATTATTTTGCTTGTTTTAAGCAAAAACTCACTTAATTTTGACTTGTTTTTACTAAAAACAAGAGAATAATTTTTACTTGTCTAGAAAATCCTTCCTGATTCAAGATGTTTTAGATATTTTGGCTGGAAACAAGACATTTTTTGCAGTGTAGCTAAAAACTAAAACCTATTGCTATGAAAAAAGGATAAGCCTTTTGATATATGTGACCCTGGACCAAAAAAACTATCACAAGGGTATTTTTTTTAAGTTGAAAGCTGAATAAAATAAGTTTTCCATTTATGTATGAATGTATGGCAAGACGATATTTGAAAATCAGAGGGTGAAAAAAAATCTAAATATTGAGAAAATTGCCTTTAGAGTTGTCCAAATGAGGTAGCAATGCACATTACTAAATCAAAAATTAAGTTTTGATGTATTTACGGTAGGAAATTTACTAAATATCTTTATGGAACATTATCTCTACGTAATGTCCTAATGATTTTTGGCATTAAAGAAAAATCAGTAATTTTGGCCTATACAATGTATTGTGTTTTGTGGTCCAGGGTCACATATAATATACCACCCCAACTTCTGGCTCATATAATGTGTCAACAAAACTGTTTTTGACTGATTTCACAGGGCCTTCAAAATATTTAATAATGGCATTCAAACATATTGAAGTAGCATGCCAGAACATAATGATAAATTACACGTGATCAGCGACTATGTACAATACAAATTACAAAAACCTTTACATAAAGGTGAAATATCAATATGATATAATAGCACATTTTCTACTGTAAACCTTATTACCATTTTAAGAACGACTTACCGATACGTGCTAATTACTTTGGTGTTTTTGTGTTTGTTTGTTTGTTTGTTTTGCTTTTTTCTACTTCAGCGAAAGTAATTTCGTGCTGAACCTAGTATCAGGAAAAAAAAAAGTATTCAGATGAGAATCGCATGAGTGTGTGTTCACAAACATTTGCGTAAACCAGCGTGTTTTGTTGCAAGCGTACAACTGGAAGTATTCACAGTGGTCTTTTAAAATCGTTTGTCTAAGATCAAAATACATTTTCACAAAATTGCACAAGTAAACAAGTATACTGCTGTCTTTAAAATTACATTTGATATTTCATAGAGTTAAAAGATATAATGTGATGAGGTTAACAAGATGTAAGTATTAAAATGAAAAAACGCAAATTTTGTCTGGATACATTTTCAAAAGTATTCTTTTAATATAAAACGTCTCTCATAATCAAGTAATATCTTATATGCATTATTTTTTTTCTATCCCTTTTCTTCCAGTCTGTAATATTTCTGAGCAAAAACATTCTAAGAATGAACGGCTAAATCTGTTGAGATGAATCCAGTGTTGACGATAGCTTTGATGAACTGTACTACGTGAAAAGAGCATTCCAAGTGTTGACATCGCAGGCCTCTTCTTGAGGTCACAGTTCAGGGACTCAGAGCCTTCAAGGCAGCTTCACGACCACCACACATGCCCCCGCTCTCCCGATGTTTAGAGGGACCTCCTAGAATAACAGGAGACAGAGGTTAATGACCAGTGTCCTACCACTGCAAATTCCCTCCTCCGCAGTGCTCTCGGTGTACTAACAGCCCATTGCAGGTAATCTTATGAAAGAGAGAGCAAGATGGAGACATGGGAAGCTTAGACAGGAGGCAAACTAGACTTGAACATAGTGTTTGTTAGCAGACTGGCTAAGGAAAGAGCGGTTAACCTCATGGTGTTCAATGCCATTGTGACACAGTGGAAAACGGATGAATGGCAGGAAATGCTTGCACTTCCTGTTCACAGACGTACATCATCCAAGCATTCAAGGAACATTCATAAAGTCCACTGTTTTGACAGTAAATGTTCTAGAACAATTCTAGGTGTTTTTCTTTTGTTCTTTGCAGAGAAAATAGTTGGTCAAAACTGGATAGCTGTAAAGTTATTGTAATATTTTAGATTCAATACAAGCTCTTGTGGCATAATGTTGACTAACATTAATAGTAATTTTGAATAGTCTCTTTCTTAAAAAAAATAAAAGCTAAATATCTGGATTACAGTGAGGTGAGCGAACTTACAGTACTATATGTGACCCTGGACCACAAAACCAGTCATAAGGTTAAATTTGACAAAACTGAGATGTATACATCATATGAAAGCTCAATAAATAAGCTTTCTTTTGATGTATGGTTTGTTAGGATAGGACAATATTTGGCCGAGATACGTCTATTTGAAAATCTGGAATCTGACGGTGCAAAAAAATCTAAATACTGAGAAAATCACCTTTAAAGTTGTCCAAATTAAGTTCTTAACAATGCATTTTACTAATCAAAAATTACATTTTGATAGGTTTACTGTAGGAATTTTACAAAAAATCTTCATGGAACATGATTTTTGGCATAAAAGAAAAATCAAAAACTTTGAACCATGCAATGTATTTTTGGCTATTGCTACAAATATACCCCAGCGACTCAAGACTGGTTTTGCGGTCCAAGGTCACATATGTGAATGGGACTAAATCAGTAAAAGCTAAAATACTCACTTTTGAGTTTTATTGTGTTTTTATAAAACTATAAATGTCAGAATTGTAAATCTTCCAAAAAACTGGCCCCATTTAGATGCATCATAAGTGCCTCACAGTAACACATAAATGTGATCCTGGACAACAAAACCAGTCATGAAGGTATTGAGATTTGTAATTTAAAACATTTTTTAAATCATCATATTTGGCTGAGATACAACTATTGATGAAGTTCTTAATGCATATTACTAATCAAATATTACGTTTTGATATATTTATGGTAGGAAATTGACCAAATATCTTCATAGAACATGATCTTTACTTAATGAATTGATAAATTTGATGAAATGTTTTGAGTAAAGTAACATTACTTTTTAATTTACAAGAAAATATCTGAGTTACTTTTTCAAAAAGTAACGCCAGGTACCTTTTGTTTTCTTTATGTATTTATTCCCATTTTATTAACCAATGTCTTTGATGCTGACCTTTGTTGATCCAATTCAACCATACTAATAAGCAAAACTTACTTTAAATTGACATTTGTGCTTCATTTTTCTCATTGCTGAAGAGTGTTGAACTTCCTTCTCCAACAGTTCTACTGTACAGACGTGAATTTACATTTGCTAAAAATCTAACTTTTTATATTAAAAACAAACAAGCAAGCCCTGTCCAGATTTAAAAAGTAAATATATGGTTATATGTATTATAATTGGTTGAGTGAATGATTCAATTACTTATTCATAAAGTCATGAGTCACTTGCTTCATTTAATGAATCAGTCCCTGATAATGAATCACATGATTCAATGACCGATTCATTAAGATAAGTGAGTAATTGAGTCACCACCTACTGGTGGTTTTAGTTTCACAATTAAAAAGATAATTAATTTATCTTTCCTTAATTGTTTTTATATCCAAAATGTTACATTTGAAACATTAATATCATAACATTACTTTTTGCAAATTTAATTTCAGTTTAAATAAATTCAGGGCACATTTGAGCCGCTTAAAATTATTTTTAAAAAAAGTTAATGCTTTACAATATTTAAAATAAGAGCAGACCCAATTTCTTTTTTTTTTTGGTCCCACTTAACATTAGGTGGCCTTAACTACTATGTATGTACATATAAATTAATCATTTGGTACAATGTTGATTTTGACACAATATAGAATTTGACATTTTACAGAGACATTTGTGTATAAGTAATATAAGAGGCAGTTAATGGTCTCTCACTGGCTTCTATATACAATCTCTTCATAAAAAAAAACAAGCCCTGCATATTAATATAAAAGTATTTTTAAAAACTTTAAAATATTTAAAATATATTATTCAGAGACTTCATATTTAATTAAATTTATTTAACTTTCATTATACTTTCAATAAAACATTTGCAATTGGTTTTTAAAAGCTGATTTTGTTACATTTACACACTTTTGACCAGCAGGGGTCACTGAAGGGTGTTTTGAGTCCTTCGAAAAGGTTTGTTTCTCCCATCACTAGTTTCTATGCACAATTTCTACCTGATTAAATATTCTAATCACAAACAAATGAGAATCAATTTGGCCTTTGAACATTATTGTGGACAATAGGGGCATTGGGAGTCTACAATGTTGAGCCGCTCCTTTAAAGGCAGGCAGCCTGATTTAAAGATGAACTCAATGCACCCACCTCCGTCCATTCGTTGTTCTGGGCATCATAGGACTCGACACTGTTTAAGTAGGTCTGACCGTCATATCCTCCGACCGCATATAACCTGTCTCCCAGCAGACACACCCCCACAGCATCCCGAGGGACGCTCAGAGAGGACACTGTGGTCCACGTGTCTGTTTTGGGGTCATACCTGCAAACGCAATACAGAATGTATGAGACAGTGCTAGTACTTCAATACAAGCCACTGAATAAAATGAGAGATAATTGCATGGAGGTTAAACAGCAGCCAGTCTGTAATCAAGACGATGGAAGCCTTTGAAAGCACAAGGACTATGATTATCATCCCTGACAATGAAATCTATTGTGCTTTCAGCATGGAAAGTAATAACAGAGTAATTAGTTGAAGTTTCTGACGGCCGTTGTATATTAATTAGGATGTCTTATTGTTCTTTAAGTACTTATTTCAGTTATTATTCATTTAGCCTTTCCCCCCACAAGTACTTACAGACTATATATATATATATATATATATATTATATATAGCCTATATATATATATATATATATATATATGTGACCCTGGACCACAAAACCAGTCTTAAGTCGCTGGGGTATATTTGTAGCAATAGCCAAAAATACATTGCATGGGTCAAAAAAAAAACTTTTTCTTTTATGCCAAAAATCATTAAGAAATTAAGTAAAGTTTATGTTCCATGAAGATTTTTTGTAAAATTCCTACTGTAAACATATCAAAATTTAATTTTTGATTTGTAATATGCATTGTTAAGAACCTAATTTGGACAACTTTAAAGGTGATTTTCTCAGTCTTTTTGATTTTTTTGCATCCTCAGATTTCTGATTTCAAATAGATGTATCTCAGTCAAATATTGTCCTATATCCTAACAAACCATACATCAATAGAAAGCTTATTTATTGAGCTTTCATATGATGTATAAATCTCAGTTTTGTCAAATTTAACCTTATGACTGGTTTTGTGGTCCAGGGTCACATATATAGATAGATAGATAGATACACAGCATATTAGAATGATTTCTGAAGGATCATGTGACAATGAAGACTGGAGCAATGATGTTTTGCATCACAGGAATACATTACTTTAAAAATATATATATTTAAGTTGAAAATGTATTTTAAATACAAAATTAATTCACAAAAATTACTTTATTTTTGATCAATTATACGCAGCCTTGGTAAGTTTTCAATTTTAATTATTACAAACTTTAGGCTGTCTGTCAGATCATCTCCAGCAGGGGGCGTCTAACGCCAGATTTCTGTGGTTTCCCACAACATTCCTCAATGACAAGGTAACAATGGTTTCACAAATGAGTAAAGTGTGTCCAGATTTGCAAATAAACTTGCAAATTGTAGTACTTGGCACCCATAACTATGTGCCAGGTCTCAGCAGGCTGCTTTGTGTGTGTGTGTGTGTGTGTGTGTGTGGGCATGTTTTTGTGACATATCAGGACACAAATGTGTGTAATAACATGGGTATGACATAGGTATTACAAGGAGAGGGTGACTTATGAGGACATTGCCCATGTCCCCACTTTTCAAAAGGCTTATAAATCATACAGAAAATGTTTTTTTGAGAATGTAAAGATATGCACAGTCTCCTGTGAGGGCTAGGTTTAGGTGTAGGGAAGGTGTAGGGTGATAGAAAGTACGGTTTGTACAGTATAAAAACCATTACGTCTATGGAATGTCCCCACAATTCACAAAAACAAACGTGTGTGTGTGTGTGTGTGTGTGTGTGTGTGTGTGTGTGTGTGTGTGTGTGTGTGTGTGTGTGTGTGTGTGTTGTCGTTATGATCAGGCGTTGGATTCCTTGCCAGATGCTGTGCTGTGGCAGCTTACCTCTCCACACAATCAGAGAGACGTGAACAATGGCTTGAAGCTGGTGCATCGTGTCCTCCAACTGCATACAAGAAACTGTTATATGTGGCCACGCCTACTCCTCCCCTCCTCTTCGACATGGGCGCGCACATGCTCCATTTATTGGTGTGGGGATCAAAACATTCCATCGATCGCAGACAGGAGCTTCCATCACGGCCGCCTACAGCGAACAACCTGTAAATGCAGAAAAGTTTTACGTGACTTCGACAAGAAATATGCTTTTACTTCTGTTCTGGGATGTTTCTTAGATTTGATTGTATACACTGCCAGTCAAAAGTTTTGAACAGTAAGATTTTTAATGTTTTTTTTTTAAGTCTCTTCTGCTCACCAAGCCTGCATTTATTTGATCCAAAGTACAGCAAAAGTAATATTGTGAAATTTGTACTATTTAAAATAACTGCTTTCTATTTGAATATATCTTAAAATGTAATTTATTCCTGTGATCAAAGCTAAATGTTCAGCATCATTACTCCAGTCTTCAGTGTCACATGATCTTTCAGAAATCATTCTAATATGCTGATTTGCTCCTTAAGAATTTTTTTTTATTATTATCATCATCATCAATATTTGAAACAGTTGAGTTTTTTTTTTTTTTCAGGATTCTTTGATAAATAGAAAGATCCAAAGTTCAGCATTTATCTAAAATAAAAAGCTTTTGTAACATTATACACTATTAAGGACGCCTGTTTCCGACAAAATAAAGGTAGTTGCGACTTTTTTTCCTCACAATTGCCTCATAAATTCACAACTGCGAGAAATAAGGTCAAAATTTTGAGATATAAACTCACAATTTTGACACTTTTTCTTGCAATTGCAACTTTGTATCTTGCAATTCTGACTTTTTTTTCCTCAGAATTGTGAGATATATACTAGCAATTACAAGTTATAAAGTCCAGTTCTGTGGAGAAAAAAGCCTCATTGGTTTATATATCACAATTCTGACTTCCTTTCTAAGAATTGCGAGTTTAAATCTCAGAATTCTGACTTTATTTCTCAGAATTGCAAGTTTATAACTCGCAATACTGATTTTATAACTAACAATTCTGAGTTTATATCTTATAATTCTGAGAAAAAAATCAGAATTGTGAGAAGTTGCAAAAACCTTTTTATTTTTTAATTCAGTGGCGGGAACGGGCTATACCATTCAAAAGCTTCAGTCAGCATTTTTTGTGGGGGGTAATTATAAAGATTAACACTTTTATTTAGCAAGGATCCTTCAAATTGATCAAAAGTGATGATAAAGACATTTGTGATGTTACAAAAGATTTATATTCCAGATAAATGCTGTTCTTTTGAACTTCCTATTTAAAGAAACCTGAAAAAATTCTACTCAGCTGTTTTCAATGTAATAAATGTTCTTTGAGCAGCAAATCAGAACATTAGGATGATTTCTGAAGGATCATGTGACTGGAATAATGATGCTAAAAATTGCTGAAATCACAGGACAAAATTACATTTTGAAACATTCAAATACAGAACAGTTATTTTAAACTGCAAAAATATTTTATAAATGTTCCTGTTTTTGTTGTAATTTGGATAAAATAAATGCAGGCTTGGGAGCAGGCTTGATGTAAAAACATTAAAAAAATGTACTGTTCAAAAACTTTTGACTGGTAGTGTGCAATGAGGTATTTTTAATCATGAATGTGGGCCTGTACCTTTGTTGGACCAAAAAATACTGTTCCTTTTTCAAATCCTGGTTGTAGCTAAAGAAAGGTTATAATACTTTTGTTTTGTTTTTTTGAGTTAATTGGTATAATGTTGTGCAAACGTATATTAAAACAATAGTTCTGGAGATAAACAAAGATGTTTTTTTTTTTTGTTTTTTTTTTTTTGTTAAAGCAGACAGGACCTGTACTTGTATACCCATTATTTAGACAGAAAAAAAATCTGGCAGGGGCCATTGCCAGGATGACTGCTGAGAGAACTAGTTTTGGCCAAACCTGAATGACTTTAAATTCAATTATAGAGCACTAATCTCCTCATGCATCACCACAGGCATTAGTGTCACAAATGAACTTTTTTGTTTAGAGGCATTATTTGGCCTCTGAAATAGCTATTTATAAAGTGGCATGAAATCAAAATGTACTCAATTTATTTTATTTTTAATGTATATTACTGGTCTTATTGTGAATACTTTATCTGTGCATTTTACTTATTTATTGACGTAAGGATCTTTAAGCAAAATGTTAGAACTTGCTCTTGTGATATGCTTTTTTGACGTTTATGACGTACAGTTAAGGTCAAAAGTTTATATTCCCTTTAAGACTGTGCAAAATGGTAATTATTTTACTAAAATAAGAGGGATCATGCAAAAGGTTCAAACACTCACTGATGCTCCAGAAGGAAAACCTATGCATTAAAAGCCAGGGGTGAAAACTTTTGAACAGAATGGATATGTTTTAGATGATTTACCCTGATCTTCAAATTTTAAACCTTTTCATCCCCTGGCTCTTAATGCATGGGTTTTCCTTCTGGAGCATCAGTGAGCATTTGAACCTTCTGTAATAGTTGCATATGAGTCCCTCAGTTGTCCTTAATGTGACAAGATTAATCTCAAAATCATACAGTCATTGTTGGAAAGGGTTCAAATACACAAAAATGCTGGAAAACCAAAGAATTTGTGGGACCTGAAGGATTTTTCTGAAGAACAGCGGACAGTTCAGGACAAACAAGGGACTCATGAACAACTACTCTATCATTAAACTAAAAAAAAAAAAACACAGCTGTGGATCATTCAGGTAACAACAGTATTAAGAATCAAGGGGATGTAAACTTTTGAGCTTTCTCTTGTGAACTACATGTAAACACTAAACTAAATAAACAATATGCATTTTGTATGATCCCTCTTTAGTAAAATAGCATTTTGCAGATCTGAAAGGGGGTGTAAACATTTGACCTCAACTGTATAAAATGTCTTAAAAATAAAAATGTCTTTCGAAAGGTTAAAAGGAATAACTATTATCTGACTGATTGGTTGCACTTTATAATAAGATTCATTAGTTAACATGAACTAAGAATAACCAATACTTCTACAGCATTTAATAATCTTAGTTAAATGTTACTTTCAGTATTTATTAACACATTATTAAAATCAGAAGTTGTTTATTAACATTAGTTAAGGATTTTCAGACACCGTGAAAAAGAGATCGCAGAGCAAAGATGAAACTGACAAATCGCTGGCAGACAAGACAGAATAGGTTACTTCTGGTATGAAACAAGGTCTCAGCTTTAATATGTCGTCATTTTTCAAGAAATTCAAACAATAAATACTATTTTGTGGCTTTTTAATGTGTCGTGATTATTGCCTTATTGCTTGTATCAATCGACACAAAACTGAACATCTTATTTACTTAAAGCACGAAATAAACATGAATGAACATCAGAACGTGTTTTATTTCAAGCACTAAAAGACGTGAATACACATCATTTTTCAAGTTTATGTCCAAGTTAATCTACTCTCTTTTCTGATTGGTCAGATCGCCTGTCAATCAAGCTGTTTGCAAAGGGTCAGTAGAGAATCTAGGGTAGAAACTAGCATAATACAATGGAAGAGATTTTACAGTGTCACCAAGAATTTCAAGCATTTTTGTATTAGGTGGTCTTTGAGAGTCCTTGGCGAGGGGTCTCTGGGTCAGAAGTGGCAGAACCCCTGTCCTACAAGAAATTCAAAGAGATACCTACGGTATGTCCTTTTCAAAGGCCGATCAATTAATCACTTTGAGAAGTAGGACACCGGGCTCTAGAGGTAGCTTGAAGGGTTTGTTTTTGACCTGGTTACAGAAATGCCCCATGAGTCATCAGTCAATGTTCGGCTAGATTCAAACCCAGCCTGTGTTTTCTTGGACAGAGCTAACAGCAGCTCGCCTGCCACTCAAGTGACTTTAATGTAAAAGACACCAGAGGGTCTTTGGTCTCAGAGCCTATTAACTCCCATCTGGCTGTACCAGGGTTACGCTGTATATTGGATCCAGTACCTAATTCAGACCTCATCATGAGGAGAATCCATGGAGGAAAGCGATCGGCACACTGCACATACTGCTATTGATAGGAAAGCCTTTTTCTTTTTACATTTTTTCAATTTGATAGATTTTAGAAAATAAAAAAAATTTATATTTATCTTTATATATTTAAATATAACATCTTACAGTCCCACTGCAGTCATATATTTTATCCATTAAAACTCTTTTCGATTATCAAAATTACATTGAATGATTTTTCCTGTTAAATTCATGGAGAATTCCTTGTTTGTGTGGGTGCTCGGTGTCTATGAATCATCCAGAATTAAACAAGAAACTGATTGCAAAGAAGAAGAGGCAGGGCAAATCTATACTGAGTCGTTTGCAAGCAGATATATCACAATGGTAATGTATTTTATACGGCCCATTCTACAGAATTTGTTTAAAGTTGGAAATGCCTTGGGGGAAAAAAAAGTATTTTTTTTTTTTTTTCAAATAATTTGTATGCATGCAAATTTTATAACATCCAAGTAAACACATTTCTAGCAATTGTGCAGTTAATTCTTATATTGTATTTTCAGAAAGTTTTGAAACATTTGTGCTCTCCCCAAATGTCACTACCGAAACACAGTAATACACTGTATTTCATTAGAAGGGTTATACTGACCTATTAACATTTTGCTTACATCAATAACAATTACATTTTTAAAAACATTTCAAGTGTAATTTATGAGATTTGATTTATTAATCAAATCTTTCTTTGAGAAAGGCAAAAGGTTTATCATACTGATTTCAAAGTTAAGGATTTATTAGTTTGAATATACACTGAATCAAAAACTACATAACATCTTAGTTGAGAATTCAGTATACATATTTTTGAGGAAACATCCCCATGTAATGTTTTATTAGCGACCACATCACACACTACTAAAATACAAAAGAAGTGCATAACTGTACTAAAATTGTTTATTTCCCCAAATATGAGAATTATGTGTTTCCTTTTGTCACTACCGAAACAATGATGACAATGTTCAGTAATGACAATATTACAGAATAACACAAAAAAATAAGTTGAAATTTAGGGGTTAGAGTTCAGCCACCTCCCAATAGAAAGTATAAAATAATTGATGAAACCTTACTGATAGTTTAACTAATATTGTGGGTCTCAATAGATAATAGAAGGACCTTAAATATCTAAGATGTAAAAACTTAAACGAGAGGTTCACTTCCAGAACAAACATTTACAGATAATGTACTCACCCCCTTGTCATCCAAGATGTTCATCTCTTTCTTTCTTCAGTCGTAAAGAAATTATGTTTTTTCAGGATGTCTCTCCATATAGTGGACTTCTATGGTGCCATATATAAACTGCATTTTGGAAGTTCAAAGTCGGGGGGAGTTTGAACTTCCAAAATGCAGTTGTAAATGCAGTTGTTGATTTTTTTTTTTTTATTATTATTATTACAAATTATATACTGTTTAACCTCAAACATTCTTGTCTTTCTCTGCCTGATTTTTTTTTCCAGTTCAAGGCAGTTAGGGTATGTTGAAAAACTACAAACTTCAAAATTGTCCTACATAGCGGTTTTGAAAGAGAAAATAAGATAGGAGTTTTTCGACATACCCTAATTGCCTTGAACCAAAAAAAAAAGTTCAGGCTGGGATCATTTACAACCACATTTGGGATTTTTTAAAGACTCACTGGCACCATAGAAGTCCACTATATGGAGAAAATCCTATAATGTTTTCCTCAAAAATCTTTTTTTTACGACTGAAGAAAGAAAGACATGAACATCTTGGATGACAAGGGGGTGAGTACATTATCTGTAAATTTTTGTTCTGGAAGTGAACTTCTACCTTAAATGCTTTTTAAATGTGTTTTTTGGTTGTGGGACAGCAGTTTGGACCAATTCTGCAGAATGGCCCATATATCACACTCTATAACGTCGGATATATAACTGAAAACATGAAATGAAAGTTGATGGGTTTGGGAAGATGTTTGTGACGGTAGTAAACAGACCGTTTCAAACTGCATTATTGAGACGGTCTTTGGTACACTGCAGCTTTAAAGAGAAAATGCTAAGCACATGGTGTTGACTAAATTTACACATGGTTTATCTTTAATCATATTAAAAACACCAGACAGACGTGAAAACTTGATTTTCACCACAAGTTTAATTCTAGATTTTTCAGTTAATCTGTAAGGAAGAGCACTTTTTTCTCCACTCAATTATAAATGAGTGGAGGCAGGACTAATTTGCGTATTCATAGATCTGCTTATACTAAATGAGGTAAGGGTGTAGAGTGATTTTTCAGCAATTAACTCTGACAAATTGCTTTGTTCTTCTTTTGTATGTTGCTTCGAATAAAAGCTAAATGCATACATGTAAGTGTTTTAAAATTCTACAGTAGCTCAAAAAAGAAAATAAGACTAAATGAATTCCTTACTTTCCATTGAGAGCAGTGACGCCAACGGTGCTGCGCGGTGTGGACATACTGGCCACATAATTCCACTGCCTCGCCTGGGGGTCCCACCTTTCTACTGTGTTCAAATAGCTCCATCCGTCATGGCCTCCCACTGCATACATGGGCCCCTCTAGCACAGCAATTCCTTTTCGAACAAATAAATAAATAAATAAAACAAAAAGTAAGTCTGGGCTCAGCCTTTGGCAGCGCACACCATACATCAGACAAATGCACAGTTCAATACCAAGTGTCTTTGCCTTTGCGATGTATTGAAATTGGCAAATGTCAAAATTTTAAATGGTAATACGATGGAATTAATTTCAATGAACATCAAGAGCTTTTCCTTTTTAAGACATTCTCCTGGTGCGACCCTGAGGACAAGAGCCCTATGACGCTGTGGTAAGCATTAAGTATTCATGGTGCATCTCGCTGCTCCCTTTACAGCAAGGGTCTCTTGTGTTTCTGTTATAAATCTCTGGCTGTCGCTTTTGGGGTCCTGACATATAAATCGTCCCTTGACCGACATTTTGGTTATGATATTGCAGTGCACTTTATAGGCCTCAATGAGCATCCTTTGAGTGTCAGTTTTATGGGATTATTGTACAGTGCATTTTCGCCTCTGAGTTGAAATTACCTGCAATATTTTTTATATACATTTTTATGTGCAGCCCAGATTGCCTTTGTTAATTTATACAGAGTTGTTTTGATGTTTGACCATCCGGTTATTTCTTGAGGCACCGGTGTTACAGATACAGTATGTTTTTTTTGTTTGTTTGTTTTTTATGCCCACACTGGTTTGCCTTTGGCATGTATATCAAAGTAGATGCACAGCAATACGTTTTCCCTTTGTTTTATAATGAACTAAATAAAATTTTTTAGTGTATTTGGTGCTTACACTCCTTGTCATGAAAGCAAACACCACTACTACAAAACGATTACTATTCATTTTATTTTATCCACCTCTTACTTCCTGCAAGAGTAGCCACAGCCATTTGTAAGTTTTATGGGTCTGGCTTGGATTGGTGTCTTTGCATATTGTATTATTTTAATTATGAAAACACTGGTTTATAGTGCAAACAGTTTTACCGTTTACTGCAAGTTGTTATTCTTTACATTATTTCCCTATAGCGGATAATGAAATGGAAGTCTCACCCACAAGCTTACTTCCACGTTGAAGAAAAAGGTGGATAGAATGCATCTGTACTAAATATGCTAAACATAAGCTTGTGAAACCTGCTGGTCAACATGTTGCAAATGCAATGAGAACACAGCTTTTCAGTGGTGGGCAGTATCTACTTTGTTACTGCAAGTACAGATACAATTTTCAAGTATCTGTACTTTAACGTGCACTCCGATTTCAAGGATCTCCCATACTTGGCTCATTTTGAGTCAGACTTGTAAATTCAGGGAATTTTTTTACTGGAGACTCACTCTGTCTGAATTATTTGAATCAGTGACTCAAATTGTTGACTTGAAAACAGCGGGGACCATTTTCACCCCTTTTCCGACACGCCGCATATAAAAAAAAAAATGGCCCGCATTTTCATCAGTCTGTTGGTTTTTAATTATCATATTAAGAAAAGGTGCATGCATTCTTTTGCCTTCTTAAGAACTTTTTTTTTTGCGGCAAAGGATGTGTGGACCTCATCGACAAAAATGACCGAGCGCACATGGAAAAACATGATATTCTCCATTAATTTTAACCAATTAAAAACAAATTGATGCAGATTTAAGACATGAGTTTCTTCTTATTTTAATAGTTCTTTTGAGGCGTCACAAATGTCTAGAGAGCATTATTGTAATGCGAGAAAGCATTAAAATGCGCAAGCACAAATCTCTTCTCTCGCAGGTGGATTCTCTTCACTCTCACATAAAACAAACACGCTTTCTCTCACTTGTGCACGCTCAATAAGCACATATTACAACTGATGTAAATCAGTATTTATATAGCATAACAGTGGAAAAACCTGAATCGTGCAGTGCGATTTATTTTCTGATTTAACATGGTTCATTGAAAAGAATCAGTTAGTTCACAAATCTGACATCACTGTTACGTCTCATAGTGACAATTTCTTCAGTTCAAAATAACGTCATGTTTTTATGAAATATAGTGGAGTACAAAGTACAATATTAGGCTATAATGTGGAATGTGGAGAAGTAAAATTTTCCCAAAATAAAACTACTCCAGGCGACTTATGGGGTGAAAAGTAAGTTACTAATGCAGATTTTTAGTCCTTATTATTGTAAATGAAATCATATTTAGGTCATGATTGAACGAAAAGCAATATTATTGTCAACATTATTAGCTTTAAAGTAAGGCCCAAAATAGCATAATCTTCCTAAAGTACCAAACTTTATACGCAAATTAAGTTTCACACTGTGATTGACTGCTTTTGATAAAGTAAGACAGTTGACACAACACGTTCTTAAATTTCCTGAGGCTGTAATCTGCAGGGGCGTCTTTTCTGTTCAGTCGCGTTTGGCTGCTTTTCAGCATCTTGCGCTATTGAACCGTTTCTAAGTGTGTCAAGAGTCAAAATATTTCAAAACGCCTGCGGAGACGTCTGTGATCTGTTCCATTACGCTCTGTCTAGCTATTATTGAACCAAAACACATCATGTGTGAATATCAATGTAACCGATATTGTATGGTGCGTGACTATTAATTGAGTCATGCAGACATGGCTTGGTAACCTAGAAAGTAAAGCCAATTAGTCAAGTAAATTAATAAATATTCATTCATGAACTATGCCCTCATAATAGTAGGATTCCTCCTTCTTCACCAGCTTATTATGAACATATTCCTTTCAGCTAACAAGTTAGGTCTTCTGGGTGAACATGGCTTCGTTAATATTAATAAGCAAAGCCTTATAAAATACAGCATACACACTGCCATTATAAATGTGAGGTAAACTCTTAAAAATAAAAGTGCTTCACGATGCCATAGAAGAAACTTTATCTAAATGGTTCCATAAAGAACCTTTAGCATCTGAAGAACCTTTGGTTCTTTGTGGCGAAAGAAGGTTCTTCAGATTATAAAAAGGCAAGAAAGAGATGGTTCTTTAAAGAACCTTTGACCGAATGGTTCTTTGTGGAACCAAAAATGGTTCTTCTATGGCATCGCTGTGAAGAACCTTTAAAGCACCTTTATTTTTAAGAGTGTAGTGCCTTTTTTATATTAGAGATTAGTTCAAATACGTTGGACGTCATTAATGTTTGATCAAGATCATTTTTAATTTATTCATATTTAAATGTTTATAAATTACTGATCTGTTAAATTATGTCATTTTTGTTAATGACTAATAAGACTTTTAAAGTGTTCATACATTGAGGACTGTTGTTTAATGCTTGTGGGTCAGGTAATTTAATAACCTTATAGCATGTTTATAAGGAGCAAAATTAATTACTAAACATTACTGCATAACAATTATTCATATATGCTGTGTAATAAGATTACACAAACTGACTGCCGCATTTACCTAATCCATGTCTGTGGGTTGACATTGGTGGCATGGTGGACCACACTTTAGTGATTGGGTTGTAGCACTCCACCATGTTTGAGGTCTTGAGTCCATCCCTTCCTCCAACCACGTAGAGTTTGTTATCGATCACTGCCACCCCAAACTGAAGTCTTCGCCCATTCATGATACCAACTTGTATCCATCTGTTTGTGCGAAGGTCGTATTTCTCTATTGTTGTAGACCCTAGAAGTAGACAGAGACGCATTTAGTTTTATAGTTGTATGCTGCTACACTCTTAAAAATAAAGGTGTTTCACAATGCCATAAAATAATCTTTTCTGTCTAAATGGTTCCATAAAGAACCTTTAACATCTGAAGAACCTTTCTGTTTCAAGGTTCTTCAGATTATAAAAAAGTAAAAAAAAAAAAAAAAGGTTCTTTAAAGAACCTTTGACTGAATAGTTCTTTGTGGACCAAAAATGATTCTTCTTTGGCATCGCTTGAAAGAACCCTTTAAAGCACCTTTATTTTTAAGTGTATGCTAATGGCTATCAAATATGATGACCTAAATTTTATGGTACAAAATGTATATTTTTTTTATAGCAGCAAGAGGCTGTTAAAAAAAAAACTAAATAAATGTCCACCTTTAGAGGCGTCCATGCCTCCAACGGCATAAAGCGATCCAACAGTGGATTTCCGTGGTTTGGTTCTTGGGCTCTGTAGCATTGGACGGCGCTCTGGCAAAAGATGGTACTTCATGGCTTCCATCAGGAGCTTCTGGCATTCCAGGTCTTCTGAAAACATCTTATTGTTTTCCAGATCAGCAAGAAGCTAAATCCAAAAAATAGTGCATTAACATCAACAAAAGAATGTTGAAGACTAACATTTAAATATGAGATCAGCAAATTAAAGCATTTCTCCTCTTTCAGAATAAAAATTTCCTGATAATGTACTCACCCCCACGTCATCCAAGATATTCATGTCTTTATTTCTTCATGCGCAAAGAAATCAAGTTTTTTGAGGAAAACAACCGAGGATTTTTCTCCATATAGTGGACTTCAATGGTGCTCAACGGATTGAAAGTTAAAAATGCAGTTTCAATGCAGCTTTAATGGGCTCTAAATGACCCCAGCCGAGGAATAAGGGGCTTATCTAGCGAAACGATCTATCATTTTCTTTATAAAAAAAAAAAAAAATCACATTTATACACTTTTTAACCACAAATGCTCATCTTGTCTAGCTCTGCGATGCACATGCATACTCTGAACACTGTTTACTTTGAAAACACTGGGTCGGTACTTCTGCAGGGAGAAGAAAATGTGATGTGAATTTTTCGACATACCCAACTGTATTGATCCGGAGTGCACAGAGCACGCATGCATATCACAGAGCTAGACAAGATGACCATTTGACATTAAAAAGTATATAAATTCTAATTTTTTTTTAAATAACTGATCATTTCGCTAGATAATACCCTTATTCCCCAGCTGGGATCATTTAGAGCTGTTTGAAGCTGCACTGAAACTGTATTTTTAACCTTTAATCTGTTAAGCACCATTGAAGTCAACTATATGGAGAAAAATCCTATAATGTATTCCTCAAAAAACATAATTTATTTGCGACTGAAGACAGACAGACATGAACATCTTGGATGACATTGGGGTGAGTAAATTGTCAGGACATTTTTATTTTGGAAGTGGAGTAATCCTTTAAATTGTAATAAAAGAAACATTTTTTCTTTCCAAGAGTCTCATATGAATGTTATTGGCCAACCTGTGGTGGTAAAAGCGGAAGTCGAATATATGCCAACAGCACTCCTAGATCCTGCTGCCGGTGCTGCACATCATAGCGAACCCACATCATCAGTGCTTGGAAAATGGTTTCTTCATCTGGAACGTTGATGTCATCACTGGACAAAAGCTTGACTATTTCCGTTGTGGGCAGCAAGAGGAACTCCTGATTCTGAATAACCTCTAGAAAGTGTTCCTGAAATATTAATAAGCAATTAGTTATATGTGACTCTGGACCACAAAACCAGTCTTAAGTAGCACGGGTATATTTGCAGCAATAGCCAACAATACATTTGTATGGGTCAAAATGATCAACTTTTCTTTTATGCCAAAAATCATTAGGATATTAAGTAAACATCATGTTCCATGAAGATATTTTGTAAATTCCCTACCGTAAATATATCAAAATCTAATTTTTGAGAACTTTATTTGGACAACTTTAAAGACGTTTTCTCAATATTTAGAGAAATATTTCAGAATTTTAGATTTTCAAATAGTTGCATCTCAGCCAAATATTGTCCCATACTAACAAACCTCTTATTTTTTTCTGATAATGTATAAATCTAAATTTTCAAAAAAAATTACCTTTATGATTTGTTTAGTGTTCCAGGGTCACATATTATAAATCTGTGTAATGCAACATTAATGGCAAATCCTAAAATGCCAAATTATTGCATAAATATTGGTCATATTTTATTATTTGTAATATATACAGTCAATCCCAAAATTATTAATACCCAAAATTCTGACTTAGTTACTTTTTTTCAACCAGCAAGTTTGTTTTTTTGACCAGAAATGACACAGGCTTCTCCCAAAAGATAACAAGACGATGTACAAGAGGCATCATTGTGGAAAAAATATTACTCACCTTTTATTTACATTTGAACAAAAAGTGGCATGTCCAAAATGATTAATACCCTTTGCAAACTGTCACAGTCTATGGGAAAATCCAAAGTTCTATACCATTCCAAATAGTCCAAGCTGTTCTAAAGCATCCTAATTACCCTGATTCATTGGGAACAGCTGTTTTAATCAACTCAACAGGTGAAAAACAGAAGCTCTCTGCTGTTGGTTTGTGGACAGTCATGGCTAAGACAAAGGATGTGTCTGGCGATTGTAGTGCATGCCAAAGTTTAGCTTAAAGGTGTGCCTTATTGATCAATAATGTCTGTTGAGATGGTTTGGACCTGAAACAGTATTTGATACAGCACGATATAACAAGCACATGGCACTGACACAGAATATAACATCTCGTTTTGAATTAGCCATTACGGAGAATCTAATAACTGCAAAAAAAAATTGGCCTTTCACATAGGTCTTGTTCTCCATTCATCTGAGCGATATAATGATCTGCTCCGGCGCGTCCACAAGGACATCCGAGGTTGCTCTCTGATAAAACGTTTTGCGAGGTTCAACTTGTAGCATGCGAAGAGGATGCCGGAAATCTCGCTAACAAGCTTGTTCATTACTTATGGCACTTCTAGAGTTTCCTTTGTGCATCAGAAGTAATCCCCATTGATTCTGTTGCAAATAAGGGCAGTAAACATCCTATTGATCATTAATCAGACCTAAACAGCAGCGTCTCCGCTAAAGCCGTGCACAGGCTCTCGAAGCTTAGCTTCAGACACACATAATTAAATGAGTACCATGCATTGATTTTCAGCCCCTCCTCAATAGATTTAAACTCTACTTCTTCTGGTGACATTGATATAGATTCATTATTCGCAATTACCATCACAAGCACCCTGGCAATTAATTGAATACATTAATTCTGTTTCACTGCAAACTGCATTCATTTAGAAGCCTCTCGTGGGCATATATTTTAGCGGAACAGGTCCTGCAGCAATATTAGTGTGAGATGCACAACTCCGTAAGACCTAAATGGGTTAAATTGTAAGGGAGGATGTGAGAACTGAATGGGTTGCGCCAAAACTAATGTATTCATGAGAGGAAATCTGACCTAGAGCAGTGTTTGTGTTGTCAGTCATTTATCTAAGCTCCGTCTCATCTGCCTCTTACATTCAAAAGAAAACACCTAGACTTCCAGCACGCTACAGGCCATAGACATCTTGAACTAAGACATTAACTCATGCAAGTCTGCAGCTTCTCACAATGAGGATGAGACAGAAAGGAGGAAAAACAAGCTTATCAAAATAGAAGTTTTTAATCTGAACACCACGGCGAGCCAACCAGGAAGCTCTGTTAGCGCTGTGTTCATTACCGCAGCGACCGAACAGGAAATTTTCCTGCTTGTGTCCTCTGATTAGATTAACCTCTCTGCTCTGGAAAGCCCTTTGTAAACAACCCGTGCAGATGTCCTTCAGGAGATAACGGCTATCTTCCTAAGTTGTTTCCGCACTTGGGCAGAGAAATGCCCATCAAGCAAATGTGTTCTGTGGATCCCTGGGCTCCTGAGAATACTTAATGCATTGCCATTATTTAACCGAAGCTGCTTTCGCTATATATTTCTCACACATCAAAGAGCTTGGCGCAACCCTTTAAACTGACCGCATGCTGAGATACAAAATGTCAAATCACGTAATTTTATGCTTGGAATTCTTTATGTAAGACAAGGCTTTAAAACCTGTGGTATCTTTTAATATGCAGGTTGATAATTATTAGTTTTAATGATAGTTCACTATAAAATGAAAGTTCTCATTCATCAATGTAACACTTGTAGAGTTGTAGAGAACATAAAGACATGTTATGAAGAATGCTCATGCTGCTATCTATGAAAGTAAATGAAAAACAGGAGTGGTCAAGCTTGAAAATAGATTAAAAAAAGGTTTCTTAAAGCAGTCCCATGTGTCTTATGCACAACATTCTAAGCACTTTGAAATCATATTCATTTTGGTCTGTGATTCACTCAAATCTTGCATTGAAAATTGCTTGACAGTTCTGATCATGATTTACTTTCTTTGTATGGAAAAAGCTACAAAAGGAAGCTTAAAAAAACCTTTTGTGTTCCACAGAAGAAAGAAAATCATATGGGTTTCGTAGTAGTTATAGTACATATTGTTCAGGATTTTACTGTGAAATCAAAGCATAATAGGACATTTTTTACCATAACAGACACAGAAATACTACTAGTCAAAAGTTTTTGAACAGTAAGATTTATAAAGTTTTTTAAGAAGTCTCTTCTGCTGACCAACCTGCATTTATTTGATCCAAAGTACAGCAAAAGCAGCAACATTGTGAAATATTTGTACTATTTAAAATAACTGCTTTTTATTTGAATATATTTTAAAACTTAATTTATTTCAGTGATTTCAAAACTGAATTTTTAGCATTACTCCAGTCACACAATCCTTCAGAAACCATTCAAATATTTTGATTTGCTGTTAAAAGAACATTAATATGTTGAAAACAGCCAAGTAGATTTTTTTCAGGTTTTTCTGATGACTAGAACAGCATTTATCTGAAATAGAAATCTTTTGTAACATCATAAATGTCATTATCATCAGTTTTGAACAATTTAAAGCATCCTTACTAAATATAAGTATTAATTTCTATCATTACATTTGTAAAAAAAAAATGATACTGACTCCAAGCTTTTGAATGGTATACTGTATAATGTTACAAAATGCTAAATCTTTGAATCTTTCTACTCAAAGAATTTTGAAAAAAATGTACTGTTTTAAATATTGATCACAATAATAATAAAAAAAATGTTTCTTGAACAGCAAAGTAGTGATCTGAAGAATCATGTGACACTGAAGACTGGAGTAATGATGCTAAAATAGTTAAAATATTGTGCATTATTACTGCTTTTGCTGTACTTTGGATGAAATAAATGCAGGCTTGGTGAGCAGCAGAGAATTATTCACAAAAAAAATAAAAATCTTACTATTCAAATACTTCTGAATATAAATTGTATTTAATTATATTTTCTTCCTGCCAAAGTAATAGTGGTACAAAACGCTGTGTTACATGGAGAGAATAAGCTAGATAAATAATAATTGTCATCTATAATAGAGTACCTATATAACTGTATGTGGAAATATTATGCATTACAAATGAAATATTTCATTGCAATATATCCTTCTAAAATTGGTGGGAGGATGCTTACCATTGAAAAATGATGCTTGTTTATTGTCAGCACTTGGTTTTGTATGCCAAGTGTTGATATCTCATACTATAAATATTCCCAGACTGGTTGTTATCTCTGTGAACCTTTAGTATTAGATATCAACACTAAAACCCAATGAGACTGACAATCATCAAGAATAACATGAAATGCCTCTGAATGTTATGAAATAAATCAAAAGAGACAGCTAAAACAACAACAGCAAACAGCAAATAGTATAACAATGCCACCACATAATTTATTCATGCCAGAGTGCATGCTGGGAACATCGCCAGCGTAGTACTGTAGACATTACACTAGTTAATCTGTAAATATACAAGAGATTACTGTAATGCAGAACCAGATAATCATTAGGATTCTACAACACAGTCATTCTCAACTTCAACTCCCGTGAAATTGCAGTATACAGGTCCATCTCAAAAAATTTGCATATTGTGATAAAGTTCATTATTTTCTGTAATGTTCTGATAAACATTAGACTTTCATATATTTTAGATTCATTACACACAACTGAAGTAGTTCAAGCCTTTTATTGTTTTAATATTGATGATTTTGGCATACAGCTCATGAAAACCCAAAATTCAAAAATCTCCAAAAATTAGCATATCATGAAAAGGTTCTCTAAACGAGCTATTAACCTAATCATCTGAATCAACTAATTAACTCTAAACACCTGCAAAAGATTCCTGAGGCTTTTAAAAACTCCCAGCCTGGTTCATTACTCAAAACCGCAATCATGGGTAAGACTGCCGACCTGACTGCTGTCCAGAAGGCCATCATTGACACCCTCAAGCAAGAGGGTAAGACACAGAAAGAAATTTCTGAACGAATAGGCTGTTCCCAGAGTGCTGTATCAAGGCACCTCAGTGGGAAGTCTGTGGGAAGGAAAAAGTGTGGCAGAAAACGCTGCACAACGAGAAGAGGTGACCAGACCCTGAGGAAGATTGTGGAGAAGGACCGATTTCAGACCTTGGGGGACCTGCGGAAGCAGTGGACTGAGTCTGGAGTAGAAACATCCAGAGCCACCGTGTACAGGCGCCAGGTCAAGCCACTTTTGAACCAGAAACAGCGGCAGAAGCGCCTGACCTGGGCTACAGAGCAGTGTTGTTTTCGTCAACGATGACGATGACGAAATCATTTCGTTGACGCCACTTTTTTTCATGACGATAAGGAGACGATGACGAGATAAAAATGGCTCGTTGATGACTAAAACATGACGAGACGTGTGTGAGTTTTCGTTGACGAGACGAGAATAGACGAAAATGTTAGTGGGTGGTCCGTCAGACGTTTAAAATGCATGACATTTCCGCTTATTGTGCATGCCAATTAAAACTTAAAAAGTATCTGACGCTATGGCAAGCCGTTTTAGCATTAAATACTCTTTGCTATACTAGTATGGCAAGCCGTTTTAGCATTCCATCCTTTTTTGTCTTTTATGTTCTAAAACATTCCTTCATTATTGTAATTATTAGTGAAAATAGTCGATCCGGAAGCTCACATTGTGTTGAACTATAGATCTGCTATTTTCAGAACTTATAAGTGACACTACCCAACAGCAAAATACTTACTGACCTACATTAATTTGTTAAAACCTTTTTTTGACTAAAACTAGACTAAAACCTTTTTGACTTTGTCGACTAAAATTGGACTAAAACTATCACATATAGAAGTGACTAAAATTTGACTAAAACTAAGAAGCATTTTAGTCCAAAAGACTAAGACTAAGACTAAATCTAAGATGGTTGTCAAAAACAACACTGCTACAGAGAAGCAGCACTGGACTGTTGCTCAGTGGTCCAAAGTACGTTTTTCGGATGAAAGCAAATTTTGCATGTCATTCGGAAATCAAGGTGTCAGAGTCTGGAGGAAGACTGGGGAGAGGGAAATGCCAAAATGCCTGAAGTCAGTGATGGTCTGGGGTGCCATGTCAGCTGCTGGTGTTGGTCCACTGTGTTTTATCAAGGGCAGGGTCAATGCAGCTAGCTATCAGGAGATTTTGGAGCACTTCATGCTTCCATCTGCTGAAAAGCTTTATGGAGATGAAGATTTCATTTTTCAGCACGACCTGGCACCTGCTCACAGTGCCAAAACCACTGGTAAATGGTTTACTGACCATGGTATTACTGTGCTCAATTGGCCTGCCAACTCTCCTGACCTGAACCCCATAGAGAATCTGTGGGATATTGTGAAGAGAAAGTTGAGAGACGCAAGACCCAACACTCTGGATGAGCTTAAGGCCGCTATCGAAGCATCATGAGCCTCCATAACACCTCAGCAGTGCCACAGGCTGATTGCCTCCATGCCACGCCGCATTGAAGCAGTAATTTCTGCAAAAGGATTCCCGACCAAGTATTGAGTGCATAACTGAACATAATTATTTGAAGGTTGACTTTTTTTGTATTAAAAACACTTTTCTTTTATTGGTCGGATGAAATATGCTAATTTTTTGAGATGGGAATTTTGGGTTTTCATGAGCTGTATGCCAAAATCATCAATATTAAAACAATAAAAGGCTTGAACTACTTCAGTTGTGTGTAATGAATCTAAAATATATGAAAGTCTAATGTTTATCAGTACATTACAGAAAATAATGAACTTTATCACAATATGCTAATTTTTTGAGAAGGACCTGTATAAACATCATTTGATTGTAATTTTACCATCACTACGGTTGAGATTACTGCGAAAGGTCAGCAACTAGCAATGTTTAGTTAATTTATAATAAGCTAGTTTGTAAGCCAGGTCCTACCATAGTGTAGTTGTGAGCGACGTTCAAAAGATCCATGCATCCCTGAGCATCGGCAAACGAACGGATCCCCAGGCAGTTGGATGGGTGCAGTTGTTTCATCAGAAAGTTACAGCAGACCTGAATAACTTGTGTGAGCTGGAGGAGACAAGCTGCAGCTAAAAGACTTTCAATCGTCTCCTCTTTTAGCTCCAGGACTCCTGTACATTTGGAGAAAAGAGTGAAATATGCAAGAAACTTTTTGAGGAACAAAATGGCATGATTAACCTGTGTAGACTGAAGAATGTTAAACAGTTAGTTTGGGTTTGTAAATTAGTGTTTTGCCCACCAGCATTGACAAAAACTGAGAGGAGAGACACTTCTGCTGTATTCAGCATATTTATGGAATGCAGATACTCACCAGTATATGCAAAATTAACCAGTGCTCGCAACGCCTCAGGATCCACGCCCTCCATTTTAATTTCTTCTTGTTTTGCCTCTCTCACGTCATTGGTGAACATGGCAGCGAAGTAGTCTGAAACCGCGCTCAGCACAAGTCTGCAAAAAATCGTGCAAACAGTTTATATATGCGGCTGCATACTTCAAGACCGGCTCAAACAACTTCTCGAGAGCCGTCTTCGTAGAAAATTCCTCCCCACAAAAAGATTTATCTGAGCGCAGCTATTTTCACCAGGTTGTTTCATGCAGCTCTGGGATGATGCTGATTGAGCTCAGTGTCAAACTGGGACACGCAGTAGAGATTTGGCTACAGAGAATTTTTCAACAGAATAGCATCAAAACACTCAGCGGCCGAGAGATTTCTTTAAATAAACACTGTTTTAGAATCCTTGAAGAAAGTTCAACACGCTCCGTAGTTTGAAATGGAGCGTGCAGCACAGTTTTGACACTTCTTGATGCTACCATTTGCATATCTGTCCTTAAAGGAACAGTTCACACAAAATGAAACTTCTGTTTTCTGTAATGTTGCTCCAAATCCAAAGACTTTTGATTTTTGAACAATGTGCTCATCGCCCTTTTCCATTAAATTTCAATGAATTTGCCTTGATCTTTCAAGCTTCAAAAAGAATGCAGAAACACCAAAAAATTTAATGAACATGGTCCATGTGTGCTATATTTCTAGTTTTCTGAAGCCATGCTATTGTGTGAGATATAGACCAAAAATCATTAATTAACTGAAAATCATTCATTCTTTTTATCCATATACCGTCCGCTCAACCAAAACTTTCACATATAAAAAAAAAATACAAAAGACATTTTATTGGTAATCCAGTATGATTTGAGCAATTTAATCATTGTAAACATAAGCTCAACCATTCTTGCCCGATTCACGAGAACTAATGAGGCTTCATTTGTGTTTTGAAGAAACATTGAAGTGTTAAAGGTGTGTAAATGATGATTAGGGGTTCAAGCATATAGCACTGAAAGCCTATTGTAAATGTTAGAATGGCCAAAGATTAGCAATCTCCACATAAAATTGATTGTGCAGATCAAACCATAAGTCGTAGAGACTTGAAACTTGGAGGGATGGTAGTACTCACACCGTCTACAATGTCACCAAAGATGGCCCCAATCGGCCTGAAGGGGCCACTACAGCGATCAAAAGTATGAAATCACTCATAACTCCTAAACCGTCAGTTGCAGGCTCAAGTGTCTTAGAATCCTTGGCACACATCAGACAAAATGCATGCCTCAGATTTGATCGTGATTCTGGCGAAATATTCGGGTATTTTGTATTTTTTGAAAAAACTACTTTTGCAAACTTGTCCTAGGTTTTCGCCCGATCGGAACCAAACCAGTGCAGAAAACTCGTCAAAACGTTTAAAAGGGGCAGGCCACTTTTACTAAAATGCCTAAAACTCCATCTGAAACTCAATCTGGAAAAAAAACTCTCTAATTTTATAATTATCAAAAAATGTTGAAATTTACTCTTTGGAAAGCTATAACATGTTCATTTAGAAAAGGGGCATGTCCAAATTTACCCAAAATCCTACAAAGCCTAAAGGAAAACTCAAAACTTCACAAACCTGGTGAGCATCTGCGACAGGTGATTCTAAACAAGCATGCAAAGTTTTGAAGAGATCAGACCACAGCTGGCGCTATAACAGTCATAGACGTTAAAAAACACAGTGTTTCTATTGTAAATTACCTGGATTTGCCAAAAATGCTTTTTTAGATAATTAATTTAGGTGGTTATAGACTTGCTAAATAATATCTTTTTTCATATGTGCTTAAATGCCTTAAAGTGCTTGAACCCCAGTAATCACTGCTTGCAGGTATATTCATTTTCAAACCATTTGTTCCGTTTCTCAAACAAAGACATGACTTCAAAAGACTATATAAGAATACAGCACATGAATTATAAGCAACACTTTTATGGAATTTGTGCAGCCTAAATGAAACTTGAAAGTTCCAGTCCACATTTATTGCATTTTCAAAATTTCTCCTTTCATGTTCTGTAAAAGTCGTCATAATTCTGAATAATTATTATTAGGTAAACCATTCCTCTACTGTTAATTAAAAGTTAAATATAATCTTTACTAGCATTTACTTTTAAGTAGATGCCTAAAACTTTGATTTTGTCTAAGAATAATGAATGTGAATTTACTCACTTTTCAATTGATTTCTGGAGAAGTACTGCACTGCATTTCAAGCAGCGTTCCCTTCTGCCCTGTTGATCTGTCTGTCTCTGCAGTGAAAGTAGGACGTTTGACAGTAAGAAGACTTGATTTGGTGGAGACTCACCTGTGTGCAGGGATCTTGTGATCTCCAGCTATCAAAAGCACATCACACAGCTGCTTGTGCTGAAGATAGGTCTCCATCTTTCGAAAGGTCTGTTCCGCATGGTTTGTGGCCTGGAAAAACTCATCTGAGCAGTTGGAGCTCATCCTAGAGAAACTGCTCAAAGCCAACCTGTGGGAAAGACGAAGACCGGAGTTGAGCTGGGATCAAGAAATGTGCGCTTCTGTCAGTTTGATATGACTATTTGATCTATTCAGGTGACTGGGGGGAACTTAACTAACACCTGCACAAGCTGCTGTGTCCACCTGTGACTTTATCTTTTAGTTTCCCTTCAACTGAACAGTCAGGTCTGAGGCTTCACAGAGTTACACTGACTGACAGGTCAAGTTGGAGAAAATGTGATAAGTCATGCACTAGTGCATTTCAAACTGTGATGTCTATAGAACATTCTTATCTCTAAAAGCCATTTACTCACCTAAAAATTTAATTCTGTCGTCATTTACTTCCCTCGTATCATTCCAAACCTGTTATTCACCCATAATGAATGTTGTTGGACTCCATAAACAAAACACTTTACAATATCTTCATGTTCAGGACAATAAAGAATATCTTACAAGTTGACAATGATAAATAATGACAGAATTTACATTGCAGATGAACTGTCCCTCCGTTATTTGTGTATAGCAAAGGTTGGTATTGTTTGGACATACAGTACAGAGGTAATAAATTATTTGTCTCCCACTGTCTCCTACAGCAGCATTGTTACCTGAATGATCCATCCATTTTTTTTTTTTTAACTTGCTTAGTGATCGCTGTTCAACTGTTGATAGTTTGTTAAACTATCCACTGTTCTTCAGAAAAATCCTTAAGGTCCCACAAATTCTTTGGTTTTTCAGCATTTTTTTGTATTTGAACGCTTTCCAACAATGACTGTATGATTTTGAGATCCATCTATTCACAATGAGGACAACTGAGAGACTCATATGCAACTATTACAGAAGGTTCAAATGCTCACTGATGCTTTAGAAGGAAACACCATGCATTAAGAGCCAGGGGTGAAAACTTTTTGAATCTGAAGAACGGGGTAAATTTGACTTATTTTGTCCTTTGGGAAAAAAAAAATATTTTCTGTAGCTTCTAAAGGGCAGCACTAAATGGAAATAAAATACGATATTTAGGCAAAATAAGACAAATGTACACATCTTCATTCTGTTCAAAAGTTTTCACCCCCGGCTCTTAATGCATCATTTTTCCTTCTGAACCATCAGTGATCGTTTAAACCTTCTGTAATAGTTGCATATGAGTCCCTCACTTGTCCTCAGTGTGAAAAGATCCAAAGAAACACCAAAGAATTGTGTGACTTGAAAGAATTTTTTTTTGAAGAAGAAGAAGAGCGGGCAGTTTAACTGTTCAGGACAAACAAGGGACTCATGAACAACTATCACTAAACAAAAAAACAACACCGGTGTGGATCTTTCAGGTAACAACACAGTATTAAGAATCAAGTGTATGTAAACTTTTGAACGGGGTCATTTTTATAAATACAACTATTATTTTCTCTTGCGGACTAATGCAAACGTCTTTTATGTGAAATATCTTATTCAAGTCAGTACTAAATTAAATTAAAAAACTAAAACAAAATAACATGCATTTTATATGATCCTTCTTATTTTGGTAAAATAATTAACATTTTGCAGATCCTGCAAGTGTATGTAAACGTTTGACCTTAATTGTAATACATATCATGAACAATTTTGTGCTATTTTTCTCTGAATGTTCAGAAAATGAATGCTATTTGTGTCATAATTAAATAAAAAAAACACATTTATAGCTTTTTTAACAATGATAGTAATACATGATTTCACAGCAAAACTGTGACACTGTTGCTTTCGCAGAGTTATGCTATTTGATGACTTGATTTATTTTATAGAGTTTGCACCCACAAAACAAGCTCTGCCAATGACTGTCACCATGTTCTTTGATGCAGTTTTCTATGCATGAATTATACATTGTGCAGAAGTAATAAAAATGCTTTTTTTTTTCTCTCCCAGTTGGACATTAGTCATTCTGTGTATATCTTCCTTCACACTTGTGAGAGCTAAAATTGAAACCATTAGAGCTAAACTCCGTAAATAAGTGGATTGAAAGCCAGAGTTTTCCAAAGGGGCAGATTACCATTTGCACAAACTTTGCCGTTTTTATTTATTTATTTACTCTTTTGGATGCACAGGACTTTGTGGGGATCGGGTCTCTTCATAGAGCCTTGATAATGCAAATTCTGAGCTGCTCTCCCTGCAGACCGGTAGATTACAAGCCATTGTGCTGCATCTAAATAATCCCTCCGACTCACAGCAAACAATCTAAACCCTTTATTTTGCTGTCCTTCACGGAACAAATCCACGGTTGACATTTAACCAGTCCACGACAGTGTTTAAAAAGTCTAGCTGCCTTAGGGACGTACAGTAGAGCTGTGCATTTTGATTACTTGTTTGTAATATATGCCATAGAGAAGGGCGTTTTTAAAAAAACTCAGTAATTATGCATTGCTTTGAATGGCCGAGTCAACTGAGATTTGCATAACAAAAACAAAGCATGACCATTACGATATTTTTAATATCTCCACGTCCTATTGTCCACTTCATCTTTTAACAAGAGCTGCAAAACCATAAAGTTGGGAATGAATATTAAGCACCTGATAAAACGTTATGATCTCGTAAAAGTTTTAATTACAGAGTAAATCCCACTGAAAGCTGCGCTCACTGGATCAATGGTTTTGTGCACTGTGACTCCGTCCTTAGAGGGACACATAAAGCAGAAATTCGCCCTTGTGTCCTCCACTTTAAAGGCAGACATGCTCCATCATATGAGCTAGCGATATATAAATCACATTAATTCCAGAGTACATACTTCTGCTCTCTTTTTATAGCAGAATACATGTGATAAGTAGTCAGTTGGCGCATTTACTATGATGGAGCTGGCTTGACGTGAGTTGGCTTGATGAGCAAGGTGACTCTCATACGGAATATATTATCTTTATCTCTCTGGTCAGCTGTCAGGGGTTGGTGATCGCACTGATATTTACAAGCCGAGGGGGGTTGACTTCTAAACATTTAAAATTGTCCTGGGGTTGCTCTGATCTAATGCCACATGCAAAGCCAGACTGGCTGACGGATCATATCAAATAGCCTGGTATTTCACATATAGAGCATCCAGGAATAATTCACCCAAAAATGAAAATCTGCTGTAAATGTATTCACCCTCAGGGCATCCAAGATGTAGAAGAGTTTGTTTCGTCATCAAAATAGATTTGGAGAAAGGTAGCATTATGTCATTTGCTTACCAATGGATCCTCTGCAGTGAATGGGTGCCGTCAGAATTAGAGTCCAAACAGCTGATAAAAACATCACAATAATCCACAAGTAATCCACACCACTCCAGTCCATCAATTAATGCCTTGTGAAGTGAAAAGATGTGTTTGTAAAAAAAACAAATCGATCATTAAGACATTTTTAACTTTAACATCACTTCTAGCCAAAAGCATGATATCACTTCCTCCAGTGAAAAAGTCCATGCCCTGTTGTCCTCTTAAATCAGAACCCACCGACTTAAGAACTGTTTTGTATGGAAGCCAGTTTCCACCACTGATTAAAAAATAAAAAAGGTAAATGAGACTTTTTATCTCGCAATTCTCATTTTTTTTCCCACAATTGCGACTTTCTTCTAAGAACTGTGAGATATAAACGCACAATTGTGAGTTAATTGCGGGATATAATCCACAATTGTAAAAAATAAAGTCAGAATTGTGAGATATGAACTTTTTTCCTCGCAATTCAGACTTTTTCTCGCAATTGTGTGTTTGTATCTCGCAATTCTGACTTTTTCTAAGAACTGTGAGATATAAACGCACATTTGCGAGTTATAAAGTCAGAATTGCTAGATATAAAGTCATACTTGCGGGATATAAACTCACAATTGCAAGAAACAAAGTCAGAATTGCAAGAAATGAACTCACAATTCTGACTTTTTTTCCACAATTGCGACTTTTTTTCTCAGAATTGCGTCATATAAACTTGCAATTCTAACTTTTTCTAAGAACTGTGAGATATAAACGCACAATTGCGATTTATAAAGTTAGAATTGCAAGAAATAAAGTCAGAATTGCAAGATATGAACTCACAATTCTGTCTTTTTTTCCTCGCAATTTAGACTTTTTCTCGCAATTGTGAGTTTAAATCTCACAATTGCAAGAAATATAGTCAGAATTGCGAGATATGAACTCACAATTCTGACTTTTTTCTGAGAACTGTGAGATATAAACGCACAATTGCGATTTATAAAGTCAGAATTGCTAGACAAAGTCAGAATTGCAAGATATGAACTCACAACTTAATGATGGATTTGTTTTTCATAAAATATGCAGCTTTCCACTTCACAAGATGTTAATCGATGGATTGGAGTGGATTACTTGTAGATTATTGTGTTTTATCAGCTGTTTGGTCCTTCATTCTGACGGCACCCATTCACTGCAGAGGATCCATTGGTGAAACAAGTCATGTGATGTTAATTTTCCCCAAACCTGTTCCAATGACAAAACAAACTCATCTACATTTTGGATGGCCTGAGGGTGAGGACATTTTCAGCAACTTTTCGTGCTTCCCTTTTATTGTTTTGTGAAAATGATACCTTATATGGCCTGAGTAAATGGTTGAACAGACTACTGAAAAAACTGTTTACAAATATTCAAATTAAATATTTCATTTTTGCCTCATTGTTTTGTTTTGTTTATTGGTTTTAAAGCCGCTGCTGGCTGCTGTTGATGCACAAGGCAATCAAGTGTTTAAGAAAACATTAAATTTACATTACATTCTTTACATTATGCCAACTTGTTTTTGTGAATTAAAACGAAACGCATTTGCAGCTGCAAGATATTTAGACATTAATAACAGTGTGTTTAGATTGTGTGGACAGCAAAGGCTACCAGTCCCAGACTCCTTCTGGTCATTATAAGGTTGTTTTTTATGCTAAATAGATGGGTAATTTATCTCACTGACATTATAACTACATTTTGGCACAAAGCTGAGTGTACTGAATAAGAAATAAGCCAACATCTGAGGAGCTGTAAAACCCAGATGCATTACTTTTGCTCGAAGGAATGCTGAGAGGACTTTTATGTCTACAATATCGAAGAACCAAATTGCTTCTGTATCACTTTCTGAAAGGTTGTAAATTTACTGAAAATGTTTTCTTTCTGCTTGTGAAATTGCCTTTTTATATAAAGGGTCTTTACGAGCCACGATGCACCTGGAACAGGATGCATGGCATATAAAACATTTTTGTAACCCCTGGATAATGCATAACAAGAGTTTCCTACATAGTGTGTTAATCTAATTTACACTGCTGTAAAGTTCTATTATTACTTGTTTTGATATGTTTATCCATTTTATTTTCCATTGTATCTCTTTTATTTGTACCGGTTTTCGAGTACTACTTCTGGCTAAATAAATCTTCATAATGTTATGCACGAATAAACAGCTCAACGGTTGAAGCTGCTGTATGACATATTTCATACTCAGAGGACTTTTATAAAAATCCATTTGTTGTGTGATCTGGTGCATTACATAACCTGCCATATCTCCATATCAGTACAACATCAGAGCAGTTATTGAACTTGAGCTGTATCACTCTATTCACCCAGATCAATAACAAGTGGGCAGTTGTTGCAGTTACCTGAGCGTTTCTTGACAAGAGCCTGCCAACAGGCTCTCCAAACGCTTTTTCAAGAGCCTGACACAGAGAGCTGGTTATATGTGGAGCACCGCAAAGTGCTTAACCAGATTTTACACACTTCATTCCCTTTCTCTCCGAAACAGATGCTTATCATTATCAGTACATCTGCTTCGAATATTTTTTTATTTATACAATGCCATTTGTTAAAGTGCACAAGCTCTGCATATGTTAAGTGTTTTGATCAATACAAGCAACAAAAATGGCATAATAATAGGTGCTGTTGTCAGTCAAATATGAATATGAATTGCTAGGTCTAAAGGATTTTTCAAGGATGTTATAATAAAATATGTATCAGCATCTTTGCTCACAAGCGTTCTGCGCATGTTTGTGGTTGACCTTTCAAGAAATAGCTGCTAGCTGCTTGCAAACATACTGAAGCAGCCCTAAGCGATTTTATTTGGCAGGATCTTATTCCTCATAGAACAGTACGTCAATGCCTCTTTCTCGATTTCTGAAGCATGCTTTGTTATTCAGTGATGCACAGTGCACACATTATGATGAAACTGCACAACAGTGCTTTCCTGCTTAAAACAGAATAACTGAAACACTAGGGTTTTCAACCATTTTGCTTGCCTTTTCCAAAACGTCATTAAATTAGTTTGCATTGTCAATAAACAAATCTGCTTTTGAATATAATCTAAGCCTGTTTCCACGGTCCAAGGTCAGAAAAAAATCCATGCCTTAAAAAGTCAAAATTATGACATATTTAAGTCATAATTACAAGATAAAAACTCAAAACTATGATTTACTAAGTCGAAATTATGAATTTAAAAGTCATAATTATGAGATACAAAGTCGAAGTTATGACTTAAAAAATCGAAATTGTGATATAGTCAAAATTATGACTTAAATCATAATTACTTAAGTCATAAATACAAGATAAAGTCGAAATTATGACTTAAATCATAATTATGAGATAAAAAGTAGAAATTTTGACTTTAAATATCGAAATTATGAGATACAAAATCGAAATTATAACTTTAGTCATAATTATGAGATAAAAATAGAAATTATGAGATAAAAAATAGAGATTGAGATAAAGTCGAAATTATGACTTAAATCATAATTATCAGATAAAAAGTAGAAATTTTGACTTTAAATATCGAAATTATGAGATACAAAGTCGAAATTATAACTTAAGTCATAATTATGAGTTAAAAAGTCGAAATTATGATATACAAAGTCGAAATTATGATCCAAAGTTGAAATTATGACTTAAGTCATAATTATGAGATACAAAGTCGAAATTATGATCCTAAATTGAAATTATGACTTAAGTCATAATTATGAGATACAAAGTCGAAATTATGACTTAAAAAAATCGAAATTATGAGATAAAAATCGAAATTATGAGATAAAAAATAGAAATTGAGATAAAGTCGAAATTATGACTTAAATCATAATTATCAGATAAAAAGTAGAAATTTTGACTTTAAATATCGAAATTATGAGATACAAAGTCGAAATTATTACTTAAGTCATAATTATGAGTTAAAAAGTCGAAATTATGATCCAAAGTCGAAATTATGACTTACTTAAGTCATAATTATGAGATACAAAGTCGAAATTATTACTTAAGTCATAATTAAGAGACAAAAAGTAGAAATTATGATTTAAAAATCAAAATTATGAGATAAAAGTTTAAATTATGACTTACTTAAGTCATAATTATGAGATAAAAAGTAGAAATTTTGAGATACAAAGTCGAAATTATTAATTAAATGGATGCACCGAATATTCGGCCACCGAAAATTTTCGGCCGAAAATGGCCCAAAAGTGCATTTTCGGCCTGCACGTGCTTGTCTGAAGCAACACGTCTGCAGTGTGGACGTATTTCAGTATACCTGAGAAAGACCCACGGATAGTGATTTGCAAAAATTGTAAAGCCGAAATTTCAAGAGGGGGTGTGTCTGCAGTTGTGCTTGCAGTAATGAGAGCAGAGAATGAGACAGATGTAGCTTTCAGTGAGTGAAAAACAATGGCTTTACGTTGGTGTTACTGTACGTCACAGTATTTTAAAGATATGTATTTTCTATATACTGTATTTTTATACATATTTATGTTTTAAACCATGGAGGTGAGCCAATGGATATCACACAAGCAACGTGAAAACTGTTAAAGTTTAAGCTAATATGTTAAAGTGAAAGTAAAAACTGATTATACTTCAAGATTATACTTCATATGCTGATATTAATTTATAATATCAGTCCCCTATATAAGTCCCCTAATATTTTTAATAGTCATTTGTTGCGCTGCTTTGTGTACCATTCTATCAGCGCCTCCTGCTGGAAAAGAAACGCATAGACTTGTAAATGTGAACTCATGGATCCACAAGATAATGTGTTATAAAAATTTAAACAATTTAAACAAAGGCAGTAAAATGTATGTATATGTTATTCAAGTAATATAATACTTGATTGATAATAATTGTTTAAATTAATATAATTGATTTATTCTTTGAAACTTTAATATTAATTTATGCAATTGCAATGCCTTGATTTTAGTAAGATTAGTACACAGTCATAGTCATAAATGCAATGGTACTAATAATTGGCATAATTCTTTCGGTTTTCGGCCTTGGTTTCGGCCAAGAATTTTCATTTTGGTGCATCCCTACTTAAGTCATAATGATTGACATATTATGAGATAAAAAGTCGAAATGATGACTTAAAAAATCGAAATTATGAGATACAAAGTCGAAATTATGACTTACTTTAGCCATAATTATGAGATAAAAAGTCAAAATTATGATTTAAGTCATAATTATGAGATAAAAAGTCGAAATTATGACTTAAGTCATAATTATGAGATAAAAAGTCAAAAACCGTTTTAAGCCAAGTTAATTCATTCTAGAATGTCCCGTTTATCATTAGACCACTCCTGTGACCAATATATTTAAGTCATAATTTTTAACTCTTTATCTCATAATTATGACTTAAGTCAGTCATAATTTCAATTTTTTATATCATAATTTCGATTTAAGTCATAATTTCTATTTAGTAAATCATAATTTCGACTTTTTAATCTCATAATTATGATTTAAGTATGTCATAATTTCGACTTTAAGCATGGATTTTTTTCTGACCTGCCTTGCAAATCTATTAAAGCACCTGGCATATCAATAAATGTAGACTCCTAATAATATGCCTTGTGTGTTTAACAGACAATTCCATAACAATAAACTAAGTGAAGATGAATGAACCTCACTTCTAAAAGAGGATTACGGCTATCTGTGCTCGCTCAAAGCCGTGAGTAGAAATCATCTTTATCGCCCAGACAGCTTAGCCGGGGCTTCCTTCCTCCCAGCATTTTCACCCACTGTCCTTTAAGTCTGATGTACTGAGACTACAGTGGGGGCTCAACCTCATTTTTAAGATGGATCTGTATTCATGTAAGCCCCAGGATTTGTGCTGAAGGAACTGTTTTCTTTCTGTTAGACTGCTCAATTCCAGCAATCAAAGAGCACGTTTAAGAGATAAATTTTCAGCCATTAGCATTCAGAACGTGTTTCTTAAGTCGTTTGTGACACTGGACCACAAAACCAGACTTTAGTAGAACGGGTATATTTGTAGCAATAGCCAAAAATTTAAAATGATTAAAATGGTATGCAAAACTGGTAAACTGCATCCGAAAGACTTCAATACAAATCATTTTTATTATGTACACTGTTTAATTGACAGATTAACAAATGTGACCCTGGACGACAAAACCTTAACCTTAAGTCTTAAGTAGCATGGGTATATTTACATTTACATTTACATTTACATTTATTCATTTAGCCGACGCTTTTATCCAAAGCGACTTACAATTGGGAATACAACAAGTGATTCATCCTAAGGAGGCAGATCAACATAGGAAGTGTTCAAAAATACCATATATCAGGCGTTGTTAGAAGAGTGCAGGCTAGAAGGAGAAGATCAAGAAAGAGAGGAAAAACAGGCTAGAAGGGAGGATATTTTTTTTTTTTTTTTTTATTGAGTCAGATAGTGTCGAAAAAGATGGGTTTTCAGCAGTCGTTTGAAAGCTGTTAAGGAGTCTGCATTCCGGATAGGGGTGGGAAGATCATTCCACCAGGCAGGAACGTTGAACGAGAATGTTCTGGACAGTGATTTAATACCTCTCTGTGGTGGTACAATGAGGCGTCTTTCACTAGAGGATCTCAGTCTTCTGGAAGGAGTATATTTGTAGCAATAGGAGTATATTTGTAGCAATAGCCAAAAATACATTGTGTGGGTCAAAATGATCAATTTTTCTTTTATGCCAAAAAACCATTAGGATATTAAGTAAAGATCCAATGTTCCATTAAGATATTTTGTAAATTTCCTACTGTAAATAAATCAAAACTTAAATTTTGATTAGTAATACGCATTACTAAGAAATTCATTTAGACAAATTTAAAGGCGATTTTCTCAATATTTGAATGTTTTGCCCCTTTAGATTACAGATTTTCAAACAGTTATCTAAACCAAATATTTGTCTTATCCTAACAAACCATACATCAATGGAAAGCGTATTTATTTAGCTTTCATGTGGTGTATAAATCTCAGTTTTTTTTAAAAATTGACCCTTATGACTGGTTTTGTGGTCCAGGGTCACATTTGTCAAAATAGGCATAAATAAATTGAGCATAGGCTATGTGTAAAAACATGTAACTGTTCATTATTTTTTCGTAACTTTTGCAAGCTTATTATTTTTGCATTATTTACATTAGCCTATTAGATGCAGGGTTGGACAAAAGTTGGCTTCAAAACTCAAGTAAATAAAAAAAATATTCTGAGTAGGAGTTTAAAGGTACACGTATTTTTCAGTTCGACACGCAGGACTAGCAAAAGAAAACATTTTGTTAAATCAGGAGATAATACCGTTAATATCAATATACTTTAATATAAACACAGAGGACACAAAGTGGGCTGCTGCTGCTGAAACAGTGCACGATTCACATTGTTTTAAACATGAAATGTGCTTTATATAAAGCGCTTCAAACTAAACCATACAACAACGCGACTGGCCCTACTCATGCGTGTGTTGTTTACGCGTTTAAGACGCGTTTGAGACGCGTTTGCTTCCGCACAGTTTACATCTTATGGTTGTATACTTACCTGTAAATGTTTGAAATTGACGCGAGTATTCCCATGTTCACAAAAAGGCTCATCCTGACAGCGAATCTCAATTTAATTGAACAAACTTCAATGAAGACGCGTGGGAGCGCGCATGCGCGTCAAGACAAGTGATGTTCGATTCTTGAGCGAATCGTTCTTCTGTTCTGAGGCAGTTCACAGAATCGAACCAAATCGAACTTTTAGTTCGGGTTGATGACGCGAGGCGCGCAAGAACCGAATGAGCCGGTTCACCGAACTGTCGAAGTTTGCCGATGATTACCGAGGATCCTAACGATGAGTTGCTGACACTGTAACTAATTCAGTTACTTGGTTAATTTTATGGAAAGTAATGCATTACATTACTTTTGCTTTACTTTTTAAATCTGGGCAGGGCTTGCTTGTTTGTTTTTAATATAAAAAGTTCTATTTTTGTCAAATGTAAAAGCCTTTTTACACCAAAAGCCTCAGGCTTTGAGAAAAGCACATTCACGTCTGTATATACAGTAGACCACAGAAGAAAAATGTTCAGCAATAAAAAAGGAAAACAAATGTTAGATTATCTTGAGTAATTTTTGCTTATTAGTATGGATGAATTGGATCGTCGAAGGTCGGCAGCAAAGACATCGGTTAATAAAATAGGATTAAATACATAACGGATATTCGTATTATTTAACATATTTAATTATTGCAGGTTTGCGTTGAATTTCACAATTTTTATTCATATTGAGGAATACTGTATCTGTTTTTTTAGTGAGTGAGATGAATTAATGCATGTTCACATTTATTCTAGAACTAAAGTAATATCTTACAATTTTTCTCAACATGGCGACAGGAGAGCTTTTAATCAATAAATGGGGGGAAAAGTAACTCAGATATTTTCTTGTCAATTAAAAAGTAATGTGTTACTTGTTACTTGGAAAAGTATTACGTAACTTGCGTTACTTGTAATGTGTTACCCCCAACACTGTTCTATAATAACAGACAAAACATACAGATTATAAATATTTTTTTAGATTTTAAACAAAGGAGTTTATAAGGACAAAAAAAAAACAAGGAATTGATACAATTGGTTTACTCACTGCACTGAGTTGTTAAAAAAATGCATAGTGACATTGTTGATAATGACGTCAGGAACCGATGAATCAGATTTTTGAACTGGTTTATTGAACCGAACTGCCCGAAAATAACCGGTTTTGCGGAAATGAATCGGACTTTGCATCACTAGCTAAGAATGGGAGCATGATAAAAGTAAAATCTAAATTTGGCGTATTTTCCATTCGTGTCCCATTCACAACAGCACTAGCTGTTAAAGCTATATTGTCAATTTTTTATTCAATGACAGTCTTTAATAAAATAGTTTTTTTAACTTTGCTGTACCAAAAACATGACAAACTGAGACAATTTATCATTATTATGTATTTTACACACACCCTAGGCTAATTCTATTAAATGAAGTGTTCGTTTACTTTGGTCAATACAGTGAGGATAAATGTATCAAATGTAATGAAATAGGCTTCTAATAAGCTGGATAATGTACAGCCAAGATTAATGCAAAAAGTCAGGCAATTATTGCAAAATAAATCCTTTGAAAGTGATGCCTGACATGGTTTATTTTGCTAATAACCAGCTTCCCTTACCTTCCCACACCATAAGTTAGGTAGGCCTATCTGAAATATTGACTGAAATATCACAGGGGGCTGCCAGAATCTATAGGCTTCTTCTAATTTCACTGTAATAATGATTCTATCCACATTTGTTGCTCTATTAGCTATCTAAACCTCTTTAACAAGCCGTGTAGACTAGGCCTATTGAACGGTTATAGCCCTTTGTGACTGAACACATAAAATTGTTGCTGCTGTAGCAATCAAAATAACTTATTGCCTCAACATGCCTACCTACAGTATTTATGAATTCCCCTTGTCAAAAAGCCTAGTCCTGTCAGCACACTTTCAACCCACACTGAATAGATCAAAGGTGTGGCTGGTTCCTTCCCCAAAGTTAATGCCTGAAGTGAGAAAAGATGTATCAATAGATTTCCAGACTGGGATTTTCATTCGACTACAGCGTTACACATTTGAATAAGTGTAAGGTGATGCAAAAAGATGTTTTTTTAACATGTTGATTCTGAGACCTTTACTAAGCTGTAAAGGTCATTAATATTCCCGCACCCATTCAGTGTCAAAATAGTGTCAACCGATGATGCATTGCATTTTAAGATAAAGGTTAATTGCCTGAAATTGGCTTTTAATAATCCACATTCTGCGAACAACGTCTGTGAATGCATTATTAATGAGACAACAACAAAAACATTATGAGCAGCAATACAGGTCGCAGATCTTCGGAGCCTTTAATTAGATTGCATTGAATATAAACATACCTCGTGCGGAAATTGCCTAGTGTATCAATATGTCTTAATATTCAGTGTTATTACCCTCTCCATGTGGTAGTTAAAACATAGTGTAGTGCATTAAATACATTTTACTTGTGCTTTCTAGAGAACTGGTTCTATTCATAAAAACACAATAATTTTTTTTTTTTTTTTTTGCTTTCAGGGTTTTTCCTCTTTTTTTTTAATCTTTCATGCGAGACCATTTTAGTGACACTCCAGGACAAAGATAAACTTACGAAGGATATTTGTAAAGGCAACCACGCATAGCTCTTCAGAGGCCGAACAGGTGCAAAGATGAAAGCGTGTTTTTTCAAAGTGCTATAGAACCTCCAGGTCAGACCTCTTCTTATTATCATAAGTATTGCACTTTTTTCTTTATCTTCAGGCTGTGTTACCCCTTCCCTGTGCAGAGTCTCATCACAATTGCTAACCATCTGCAAGGTAAATAGTGCTTACCTCTAGGGTTATAAGAACTGTGCAAAAAATCCAGTATGCTACACCAGTGCTCAACGCTGTGAAAGAAAAGCTGTGGCTCAGCACCCAGAAAAGTCACATGCTATTAAGAGTGATTTGACAGAGGGGCTCTGTACATTATTTAAAGTAGTAAATTTAAAACATACATTATGTGGGAATCCGTTACATTGTAAAATGAATCTGTTTTTCCCCATCATACTCAGTAAGAAAAATGAAGCCAGATGTTTGCTAAGTGTGCAGTTTTTCCTAATATCCTATTCTCAGCAGATGCAAATTATGAACATCTACCAATTATGCTGAGGCTAATAGACATGTTGAAAAGCGGAATTATAATTTGATTGAATGCGGGACACTCAGCAGTGTTAGGATAATTTATTGCCTAGCTTTAATGTATTGATCTTAAATGACAACAAATCCTGAATTATCAATAATTATGCTAATAGCTGCATTTGGAAAGGCAAACAACATTCTACTGCTGTTTTTTAATGCATTTAGTACATAAATATACAAATGCATGTGTGCATATGTGCTGTAGTTGAACAGTGTTTCATTTAGATATTCATGTAAATGTGAGATGAAACTAATCATAAAGGCTATTGAGCTTTCCACCCAATTGGAATAGCAGTCTGCTGTCGTCTCAAACTATACACAGATTAATGCATTAGCTGTATTAACATGCTGGCACCCTTTGAAAGGAGGAAATGTTCTAATGCTGCCCTTTATTTAAGTTTTTATAAAAGGCCTTGTGAAGTTTAGATATTTCCAGGGCTTTTGTTCTTTTGAACACATACAAACTTAATTAATCAATAAGCCACAAGCTTGAACCAAAATCTTGATTTCTAAAGACTATAAAGCAATCTTTTAAAAAGCCAGTTTGAATTATGTGATTTTCATACTTTAAACTAACTATTGCTGTGCATTTGTTTCATCCACAACACATTCAACGTTGAACTTGCCGCTTGTGTATTTTTCTCCATTCGCACACTGCATTTCCATTCCTCTACCTGGACAATGTCTCTTGACCTGTCAATGCTGGATGAAGAAACTATAAATCTCTCCCTGAAATGAAGCTCTACTCATCCCAGGACAAGATGGTGTCATTATTTTCCAAGGCAATTGAGAGGAAATTGAGATATCATTCAACGTAACGGCTGCTGACTCAAGTCTCTGCTGTTTCCTTATTAAAGGGTCAGGGCCAAAATTCCTCTTATAGACAGTGTTTCATCAAAAGAAAGGGATGGTCTTTTTTCACAAGAACTGTTCAGCTAGCAATGCACTGAATGTATTTTTTAGAGTGTATTTTTCTGACAAGACAGCTTTTTGAGAGCTTAAAAATGTTAAAATGTTATGCAAACCTGAACTGCTTCTGAAAGACCTCTATACAAATCATTTTTATTATGTGCACTGTTTAATTGACAGATTAACAAATGTGACCCTGGACAACAAAACTAGTCTTAAGTAGCATGGGTATATTTGTAGTAACAGCCAAAAATACATTGTATGGGTCAAAATGATCTTTTTTTATGCCAAAAATCATTAAGATATTAAGTAAAGATCATGTTCCATGAAGATATTTTGTAAATTTCCTACCGTAAATTTATCAAACCTAATTTTTGATTAGTAATATGCATTGCTAAGAACTTCATTTGGACAACTTTAAAGGCGATTTTCTCAATACATATTTCTCAAGATTTTTTTGCACCCTGAGATTCCAGATTTTCAAATAGTTGTATCTCAGCCGAATATTGTCCTATCCTAACAAACCATACCTTATTTATTAATCTTTCAGATGATGTATAAATCTCAGTTTCAAAAAACTGACACCTATATAGGACTGGGTTTTGTGGTCCAGGGTCATGAATGATGTAGGACTATATAATATTTAATGTAAATGTATTTAAATAAATCTTATCATCTAAAACACATATCCATTTGTATAGATAGTCTATACTGTAGCTTCTCTGTGTACGGAAACTGCAAAGGATTTCAAAAATCCTTCTGCAAAATTACTTCCAGCAAGTAATTACAGTGAGCTTAGGTAATATTCCTTTTGAACACTCTCAACCTTTCACTAGATTTCATGAAATAATTACATCGCATGCAAGACAGTCCATTGAAAACTTTAGTGAATGGTCATAGTCTAGTAAAAAAACACTTAAAAATGATTCTTTACTAATTTGATGGCTGTTATTTTATCATTGTGGCAGTAACCAATCATGATATGTTGACCTTTTGATATTTTATTGAAAAAGCCTGATATGAACTTTAATTTGCACATAATGTTGTAGTCGTATCTGAACACCCCATGACCCTTTGCAAGCCAGCATGCTGTCAGCCTGTCAGACTAGTTGAAGTAATGGCAACACAGATCACAAACATGGCCCTAAGCCCTTTACGCCCCCAGGGATATGTAGGACACCAAATATTTCTCTGTCTGCTCGGCCTTTTGAAAAAGATCAGAAACAGGTGTTTCACAGAAATATGAATTTACTCAAAACAAATGGCTCTAAACGATCCCAGCCGAGAAAGAAGGGTCTTATCTATAGCGAAACTATCAGTCATTTTCTAAAAACATAAAAATCGATATACTTGTCTAGCTCTGCATGCACTCTGTGCATTAATGTTCAGTACAGTTAGGGTATGTCAAAAAACTCCCATCTGATTTTCTCCTCCAACTTCAAAAATCGCCCTACATCGCTGCAAGAGTACCGACCCAGGGTTTACAAAGTGAACACGCAAAGAAGTTCAAACGGCCTTTACAAAAAAAGGTATAACAGCGATGTAGGAGATTTTGAAGTTGAAGGAGAAAAGGAGTTTTTCGACATACCCTAACTGTCTTGAACTGGACTGCACAGAGTATGCATGCACATGGCAGAGCTAGACAAGACCAACATTTGAGGTTTAAAAGTATATACATTTTATTTTATTTTTATAGAAAATGACCGATCGCTTCACTAGATAAGACCCTTATTCCTTGACTGGGATTGTTTCGAGCTCTTTGAAGCTGCATTGAAACTGCATTTTGGAAGTTCAAACTTGCGGGCACCATTGAAGTCCACTATATGGAGATCATTTCTTAAAGGGATGGTTCGGAGTAGAATTGACTTCATTGCTATGCACTCCGAAGCCCATCTAAATACCCCATCCGAAGTTTTTTTTTCCTTAGTCAAACATTTATGGAGATATTAGAGTTTTTCGAATTGCTTGTAACAGCAGTGAATGGTACATGTGATGTATCTCATAAATTGCACCACTAAACGTGCAAGTAATCTTACCAAACTTGTACAGTAGTGTAAATAGGTTATGTACTCACAAAACGCTGCATCAGAACATTTGTAAGTCCACCATGAGTGTTTTAAAAACACGTTTTAGCCGATCCCTACTAGTCTCAAAAACTACAAATGGCGACAAGTCGACGTCACTTCCCTGGTTTGAAAAAAGCACGTAAAAGTCCTCCTACAAGTTGACATGCACACAGATGTAGTAGGAGGACTTTTACGTGCTTTTTTCAAACCAGGGAAGTGACGTCGACTTGTAGTTTCTGAGACTAGTAGTTCTCGGGTAAAACGTGTTTTTAAAACACTCATGGTGGACTTACAAATGTTCTGATGCAGCGTTTTGTGAGTACATAACCTATTTACACTACTGTACAAGTTTGGTAAGATTACTTGCACGTTTAGTGGTGCAATTTACGAGATACATCACATGTACCATTCACTCCTGTAACAAGCAATTCGAAAAACTCTAATATCTCCATAAATGTTCGACTAAGGTAAAAAAAACTTCGGATGGGGTATTTAGATGGGCTTCGGAGTGCATAGCAATGAAGTCAATTCTACTCCGAACCATCCCTTTAAATGTTTTCCTCAAAAAAACATAATTTCTTTACGAATGAAGACCGAAAGACATGAACATCTTGGATGACAATGGGGTGAGTACATTATCTGTACATTTTTGCTGTGGAAGTGAAGTACTCCTTTAATAGCCTGCATGTTGAACTAAAGCAAAAGGTTGGCGTTTCCCGTTTCTGATGTTAAATTTATTATAAAACAATACATTTCACTAATTCTGCTTGGGATATCGGTATGCCCATCCACCAACATGATCTTACTGGTTCAGTTCATCCTTACAAAATCCCCATGACCTCTGTAATTTCAGCATATATTATATGCCTCTTCATCTCGCTTTCTGTTTGAAAACGAACCCTAAAAAAGATGGATATTTCATCAATCCCTTTGAATTATTTATGATGAGCAGGTCCGCAGCCTCGATATTACAGAAGATCGACAGAAACATTCTAAACATAGTATTCAGCAGTTTTCATCAATTCCCATAGTGGTACAGCTTCCAGGCTGAATCCAGATTAATTTCTTCCCTAAAATATTTTATTCATTACTGCCTTGGCTGCCTCACAAGGTTTTGACGTTCCACCGGTTTGACGTTTCACTGGTAATGAAATCCATGAGTACTGTATCAGATGAATATAGCTTATGTACTATATAGCATACACTATTAAACCTGACATGTTTGGCACTTCTCCTAGTAATGTTTTATTTGAACAAATCTAAACGTTAACATAATTCTGCATTGTGTTTTGAGACATTGCATGTCAATACAGACTATTTCTTAGTATTTTCCTCATTTTTATTAGTGTAGAGAGGACAGGAAACGGAGGTGGAAATGGGATCGGCAAATGATGCAAGCTGCTGCTGTATGATAACGATAAGTATGGAACATTATTGTGTTTAAATGATTTTGATAGATAGACAAGTTAAGTCGGACAAGCGTTCTGATTCTGCTTTTTCAAAACAACTCATAAGCCCGAATGAGTACTAATATTTATATTCAGCTCATTTTACACACATATTCTGTTTTTCTCCTTTATAATTGCACTCTAATGCATTACCACCTCCTCTTCAGTTAGCTCTCCATCACTGATGAATGTCATGCAGGGCATTAAAACGCATAACCAATGAATAGTTATTTTTTGCCCTTTGGGTAAAAATGCACATTGAGGAACTTGGTCTGATCTCACCATTAACTCATACACAGAGATGCACAACAAAATCCCTAGTCTAGAGGCACATTAAAGGCCTCATTTCCATTGCATTGTGCCTGTAAGGGAAATTTATGCTTTATTTACGCATTCTAAATGAAAAGTGATAAAAGCACGGGGAAGAAAAACAGAATAACAAACAAATGTAACAGCAGATGTATCATTGTATACCTAGGGGCTCTGAGGTACAATAATTTAAAGCACATGATGGGAGAGTCTTTAGGGATCAAATCTCTTTTGTTTCTATCTAATTCTCTGATTAAATATTCATAACACGACGCATGATAGCCTCACTGTGGTACTCATGAAAACAGAGCGGTTCATTTTCAGGGGTTAAGAATGGTTTTCCAGTGTATGAGATTAAATTTGCAGTTTGTTTTAATGTTGCTGCTAATGTCATTTCAGTCTGAAAATAGAGCTTTTCCATGCTAGATGAAGAATGAAGTCATGGTACTTAAGTTCACAAGACCATGTCAATCAGTGGAGAAGGCTATTAACACTAGGAAAGCTTTCAGACCAGCAAAGCAATTAACAAAAGCTTTTAAAGGGTCAAAACTTGATGTTTAAGTGTTCATGTCTTGCCATGACGTGAATAAGGAATTTTCCTGATTTATTTATTGAGTATTTATTATTATATACTCGAATTGATTCTGTTACCATATTGTTAAATGATAAAAAGCCAAAAAAGCAACACCGCACACACTCTAAAATATTAATAGACTCATAAATATCCATTGGAGATGTGCCTATGGCAGGAGATATATGGCAGAGCTTCAATGAAAGCCACAAATCCATGGCTAACTGTGTTAATATAGTACAATGTAATGTTTTAATGCTCTCTGACCTGTGCATAGCACATATGTGACCCTGGACCACAAAACCAGTCATAAGGTTAAATTTTACAAAACTGAGATATATACATCATATGAAAGCTCAATAAATAAGCTTTATATTGATGTATGGTTTGTTAGGATAGGACAATATTTGGCCGAGATACATCTATTTGAAAATCTGAAATCTAAGGGTGCAAAAAATCAAAATACTGAGAAAATCACCGTTAAAGTTGTCCAAATTACGTCCTTAGCAATGCATATTACTAATCAAAAATTACATTTGGATAGGTTTACAGTAGGAATTTTACAAAAAATCTTCATGGAACATGATCTTTACTTAATTTCCTAATGATTTTTGACATAAAAGAAAAATCAATAATTTTGACCCATGCAATGTATTTTTGGCTATTGCTACAAATATACCCCAGCAACTTAAGACTGGTTTTGTGGTCCAGGGTCACATATTTGTGAGTCTGTGGTCAGTCCAGCTCGAGCTGCAAAGGAATGCTCCTTGCCAGAACAAGCAAGACTGAATAAATAAAGAGCCATTCACACAGGATATGTTTACATGGTAAAAATCCCTATACTGCAAATGAAGGGTGAAAAAAACAGGACATATCAGTGTTAGTCTATGTATGCATAAATTGTTAACCAAAAATGGAAATGCAATGCAATAAGATATTGACAAACAATAATGTAATGCATTTAAATGCTCATTAAGGTGCATTTCTCAGCTATAGTATTAATATCAGCATAGCATGCAATACTTGAATTTCTTGACACACTCTAATGAAGTACAAATATATCATTCTTAATCAAGAGCTGTTTAAATTCAGTAGAAATACTGTATAAGCACAAACACTTGATGAACAATATAAATACAATTTATAGTTTTATGTGCTCATGTATAGGTCTTTATATATGACCCTGGATCACAAAAATAGTCATAAGGGTACATTTTTTGAAACTGATTTATTGTTGATGTATGGTTTGTTAGAATAGGACAATATTTGGCCCGAGATGCAACTATTTAAAAATCTGAGGGTGCAAAAAAACAAAATACTAAGAAAATCGCCTTTAAAGTTGTCCAAATGAAGTTCTTAGCAATGCATATTACTAATCAACAATTAAGTTTTGATATATTTAAGGTAGGAAATTTACAAAATATCTTCATGGAACATGATCTTTACTTAATATCCTAATGATTTTTGGCATAAAAGAAAAATTTATAATTTTGACCCATACAATGTATTTTTGGCTATTGCTACTTAAGACTGGTTTCATGGTCCAGGGTCACATATATGCATTAAAGACTATAAATGTTCATCAGGTGTAGAACATAATGGACGTAGTTTTTTCAGAAAAGTGTGGTTTTGCTCTTATCCCTCATGAGGTCATCTTTTAGTGTGGGTCATTCTAGCCACTTCCTTATCAGAGAAGATGTTTACTTCCTATGCTAGACAGAGCCACTCAGTGGAAAAAAACAAAACAAAAAAGATCTTTCTCTCCTTCCCTCCAGTACTTAAGATGCGAATTGAAAGCATCTGTAGAAGCAGGGCTTTATAATCTCATAAATTCCAATCGATCGGAGTAAGCAAATTAAATGTACGCTTTCTCTCGAACTGCACTGATGTGTAAATATCATCCCCACTAAAGATAATTCATCCTGTTGCCCTTCCCAAATTTATAGCCCTTGCGCCAATGGTGTCTAATGTAATGGCATCCTCTCTGTAGCGTTTGTAAGTCAGAGGATGCATGCGTTAACACGCCGTGAAATATTCCTGCTTCAGGTTATGAAAATGCAGGCTGCAAAGAACCTCACGGCTTCCCGAACGTGTTATACTGCCGGCTATATCCAGACGCCTCTATGTTTTCCTCTGTGTTTTGTGAGATGTCTGCTTGATGAATAATTTATCTGTGGGTATTTCGGAGCTGTGCTTCTACAACCCGCATGCCATGTGAATGAACTATTCCCAGGTGAGCAGCGGTGGCAGCTGCAATGGTGGAGTTGATTGAAAAATGATATTCTCCCAAGACCCGAACCAACCCTGAGTACTGGCAACAAAGCGAATGAAAATAAAACAAACTGTCATTTCTGAGCAAATTTCTCTGGCGTAATGAGCCTGAAATAAGTGACAGTTAAATACTGTACTTGTACTCAATTCTGACGCTCCCCAGGGCTTAACGTAAATCCACTCTGTGCCAAAATAACACCTCGCTCATCGCTCGGCACAGTACTGTCTGTTTTCATTACCGCGCCGAGGGCAAAAATAGGATTTTCATCTAAAAACTGCAAGTCTTTCATGCCTATGGGCAAAACTTAGTCACTCCCTCCCTGCATGTGTTAGCTGACAGCAGCAGGCACCTCTTCACACGTCTGGTTATACGGTTCTATTTCTGCACTGAGCTCTCTTTTTTTTACCTGTCTGTGGCTTCCTCCTCACAGGGATCCTCTGGATTGCTCTTCATGTCCTCATGGCTGCTCTTCGCCTCTTCTTTTCTGGCACTGCAAGGTGAGTTGCTCTTGGGAAGCTCCTCGCTGGCCTGGAGGTGTTGGATGATGTTTTGCTGGTGCCATGATTGATCGCCCGGCCTGACATAAACAGGCGTGGGTCCAGGGTTCGGTGCCAGAATGCTGTGCGCGGGGCTGTTGCTCTTGCGGAGTCCTCCTCTGTCCCGAGAGTGACTCTTCAGCCGGACCGGTGTTCCCCGGTGGTCGAAACCCTCCTGCTGGATGTAGCCCCCATTCCCAGCTGAGGTCTGAGTGCTATGGCTGAACCAACGCCAGCGGAGCCTGAGGATCTGCTTCACGTCAAACTCCTTTTTTCCAGACACAGACATCCTAGTCGCCCTCGACGCGATGCCAGTGGCACGTGGAATCCGAGGAATAACGAGGCAGAAGAGGCTTTACCTATTTTGTCTTTGTTGCCGGTTCTGGCCAATAAAGGGACGGTGTCTGCAGCTTCTGCCTTGCGTCTTATTTCCCAACTCCGTGCGCTCCTTGTCCTTAGTTATAGCACACACATGATATCCTCTGCCTGTACCACCCTCCTCCCTTCCCTTTGTCGTTCTGAGTCTCTCTGCACACACGACACACACACACACAACACAGAAAATTAGGAACGCTTACAGCAACCTGCTCTGATTCCAGCAGCAAATAACGAACGGCTCTTACCCGGGAAGCCGAGGTGCCAAACTGACAGGACGCAGAGGTCAAACCTTAGTGGGGAAAATCTTGTAGCACAGGAAGGAAAGCCAAAAACCAGCAGCATCTCCTTCCACGAGCAGCATCATCTGCGCTCGCACTCACACTCTGCCCCTTTCCTTTTCTGTGTGCACACACATGCTCTTTCCCTCGCTCTAGCTCTCTCTCGCTCACGCATGCACATAGACATGTCTTCTCGCGCAGTCCCCCCATCTGATGGGATCCCGAGGGAGACGGTCTCAGCCTCTCAGCGAAGGAAACCATGCAGAAAAAATATTCTCTCCCTGTCTGTCTCAAGCCGTAGTGACACATAAACACCTCTAAAGTCTTTCACTGTTTTGACTTCTTCGGCACGGCACTAGTTAGTATTTCATCTCGAGTAAATGTTCTGGACTATGTGACTATGTGTAAAATCACGATAAGAATGCTGTGAATGAAGAACCCTGTAAACACCTTTCAGAGGTATATCGGAAACATTCTTTGATCTGATTTGATTTGATTAAAGCTATTTTGCTTTGATGATCGTAACAAATGATGGTCTCGATTTTCGAAAGCAAAAAAAAGTCTGAATCTCTGAGAGGTTGTGTTTATTCTATGGTCTGTTAGAAAAGGTAACTCTACACTCTTAAAAATAAAGATTCTTTATTGGCATCAACGGTTCTATGAAGAGCCTTGAACAGTTATGGAACCTTTCAAATGCAGAAAAGGTTCTTTAGATTTTTAAAATGATCTTTAAAATGGTTCTTTGGGAAACCAAAAATATTTTTTCTATGGCATAACTGCAAAGCACCCTTTTGGAACCTTTATTTTTAAGAGTGTAGATGTGCTGCAGTGTGTTGTATTGCTCATTGTCTGTTTGTATCCAAAGATTTGCTGGCCTATACTGCCGATACTGATCATGATTTATTCATGTGTGCCTTCAGTCGGCTGTTCTATTGTTATGCTGAAAATATGGATACCGTCATCCTTTATATGGTGAGGAGTTCCCTTCGCTTTAATCCTTAGTGGGGTGGAGGGGCTTTGAGCCTGTGACAAATTTGCAAATCAAGACATTAAAAAAAAAGAAAAGAAAAAAAGAAAAAGCAACGGAGAGAGCAATAGATCTTTTAAGTTATTTACCAAATTTTTAAAGCAATCATTTTTTTTTTACCAGCATCAGATTTTATTACAATATATTTTTGTTTTTAATTTAAATAACGAAATAGCTTATTGTTTTAGAACTTTGTTCTGAAAATATTTGAATCTAATTTGAAATATTTTCCACCCTGTATCCTCTATCCTGTATTTCATTGATGAATTATTAATAAGAATGAGTTCACCTGTGCACAAGACTTGAACAATGTCTAGTATGTTATTATATACAGTCAAACCAAAAATTATTCAGAAACCAGATATATTTTTTTAGTCGTGGGTGCAGGACACTATAGTTCATTTATGTAAGTGAGAATAGCAAAATAAAGTAAACTGTGACATATTATACCCAAAAATACTTCTTACAGTGGACTTCCAGTAAAATAAATAAAAATTTGGGACGAAAAATTATTCACTTTGACCTGACCATGTTTTGCTTAAGTGTTTTTTCTTTATTTGCGAATGCAATCTTTTTACACCACAGACTGAACAAAATTAAGCATTGCTTGGTAATTGCTTAGCAAGGTATTGATAGTTGTGTAAATATTGTCATGCTAACAGTTTTTAGTTGATTGTAACCCATTACATGCCTTTCTATCAAAGTTATCTAATATTATCAAGATGAATTTGTTCTGACACTCTTGAGTTCTTGCCCTATTTTATTACCATTTTCTAAACTATAGCGAATGAATTGTGACAATGTGAGTAATGTTGAAGGCGCCTGAATAAATTTAGGTTTGACTGTATGTGTATTTATAATTGTGCTGAATTTACACTAAAAGTTCAGAATCTGTGCGATGCATAAAATACTACAACAAATCCGTCAAATCAAGTCATCGCTAATTGTTGTAAATCTCAAAAAAAAAATGGTGAGATGTCTGTCATCCAGCTGTTCTCTCACCCCATTTGTGTGAGACTGTTTAATTACCTGAGCATTTAATATATTTCTATAGCTTGATGCATTATGTAAGCAGTGAACAGCAGGGGGTGGAGGGCATGTAGGATGAATGAATTTCCTTTGCATGCATAAACTAATCTCATTTGGAGCTACACTGTAATGAGAGGTAGTCTGGTTGAATAATGTTAACCTATATAATTATTCCATGATGTCCTTCTAAAGCCAGTGTTTTTGAAAGTGTGAGTGAAATAGTGACTAATCACAAATATTTTGAGTTTTAATTACATAAAAGGGTAGCTCCACCTTAATGTGGCCATGAAACTACAGCAGATGAATAGAAATCAGTTTCTAAATTTTAGCATGTAATCTTGATAGATTAGACAAATTACAGGCTTGAATGTAAACAGTTTTTTTTTATTACTATTAGTATTCATATACTAAGCAATTTATCAGTGTAAATTGCTTACCATATCCATAACTAAATACTGAGGGTGAAGATTTGTCAAAGATTTACAGTCAGTTCTAAATATAACAGCATAGAGAGAAAACCATGATAAGATGCATCACTATATATGTGACTCTGAACCACAAAACCAGTTGTCAGAGTAGCACAGGTATGTTTGTAGCAATAGCCAACAATACATTGCTTTCTTTCTTTTAATTTTAATTTTAAAAATCATTAGGATATTAAGTAAAAATCATGCTCCGTGAAGATATTTTATAAATTTCCTACTGTAAATATATCAAAACTTAATTTTTTTTTTTTTTTTAGTAATATGCATTGCTAAGAACTTTTAAGGCAATTTTCTCAATATTTCGATTGTTTTGCACCCTCAGATTCCAGATTTTCAAATAGATGTATCTCAGCCAAATATTGTCTTATCATAACAAACCATACATCAATAGTACTCAGTTTCAAAATTTCTTTCTGCTATACCCAATATTTTCTAGGTAAAACATCAAATATACAGAAGATCATATCAGCCTTTTTATGTCTGTAATGTGCATTTAACACATTTCTATTCCTCTCTGCCCTTAAGGGGAGACACTGCAGGCAAAAACACTGTTTTTTCATGCACCTGTCAAATTTGAGATTTTGGGCTTTTTAGTGTTTCACAAAGTGTTTTTTCAGACTAGTGGAAAAAACACCCAAAAGACACTGTTAGTTCTTTCTTTTATAGCTCTTTATCTATTTGTGTCAATAGATTTCAATTACAATACAATTTTTTAAAGGCCGTTTTCTCAAAATGAGTTTTTTCAGCTACACTGAGCCATAAATCTGAGCCATTTAAAAAAAAAAAAAAACATTGTTTTGTGTCTGTTGTAAGTTTTTTCTGAATTATAGAGTGGCAAAATTAGTTACCCAAAATCCCCTCTGTAAAAACATTTGACTCTAATATGGCAAAAAAAATTACAAGAATTTTGAAACTGACTTCATCCAGTGTTTAGATTTTTGTATTAGAAATGTATGCATTAGCGCATATTTCAGTAAATAATGCCTCATTTGCATATTAAAACCTAACATTTTAGAATACTTGTAATACAAAAAAATGTTTGCAATTATCAGTGTAATTAATTAACTGGGTAAGTAAGGTGATAACTATTAGTTAAGTTTTTTACCATATTCATCTGCAGTGTCCCGCCTTAAAGAGCCCTATGTGTCCTAAGTTCATACATTAAATATATACATCCTTTGAAAACACGGCTTAAGTCATACATTGGTGATTATTTAAGTGCAAAACCAGCACACACCTGTACGAACTGAAATAAATGCACAGCCTAGCCTCTTATTCCTGTAGGAGTCAAGGACACCATCTTTTTAAGTCCCTTTGATACAAGAGATATCAGCTTAGACCGTTGCTCACTGTATTATTCACAAACATCTGTCCTACCAGATAGAGACATTCTTCATACCTGCATATCACATAACCAAAAAATAATCATAATTCTATATCCAGCTACAACGAGGAGCACTGATAAAGGAATAACACTTTAAACCCACCAGCTCGATTTTCTGCCGTTTCATGGCTTTGATTTATATACAGGCATATCGGAGCAAAAAAATATATCACTGCTGCTAAAATTCAAGTGACCAGGAATCCTAAGAAAATATTTTGCTAGTTTGCATGTATAAAATAGCATAAGATTGTCTCAAACATGTTCAAACACAAAAGAAATTCACCCTAATCCACTTAATTCCTTGTAATGTAGTAGCATAGCAAAAGACATTAATTTAAGTCTTACCTTTCAAACAAAATAAGTGAAATATAGGTGCTTGCTTGTATTCCTCTCAGCTTACAAGTTGCTTGTCATAGGTTTCGAGCTAAACGTAAAATGGACGGCCTCTTTTCTTTTCTCATCCTACTTCTGCTAGTGAATATTTGCATACAAAACAAACCACACTTTCCTCCCTCAAAGGAATTTCCTGATCATTTCCTTCCTTAGTACTGGTTTGAAGAACCAGGACAGGAAAGCCCATTTCCTGTTTTCTTGGTTTTGGCTCCTATCAAAGTATTCATAGAAAGCTAAAAGCATAATGGTTAGATTCAACCTTGTTTTTAGGAGTTCTGTGACAATATTAAAGTCACAACAAAACTTTTCTGTGTGTAGTTTTACATTACAATACAGAGGATTTGTGCATCCATGTCCATTTTTAGCACTGTAATGCAAATGAGTCACATTCAATACGCATGTATTGATAATTGATCACTTTATTTAAATTTTTTTGCAACAGATACAAGGGGGAAAAAAACAGTTAGAAACTTGCAGCCTAAATGTCCCATTATTTACAAGGGCAATGCACATTTTATGCCTCTTCAAAATATTAATGTTTTAACAACAGCATTAGCATTCCTGTAGTTATATCACCACATGACAGCACAACATTTCATACATTTAGTGAGAGGAAGAGAGAGAGTCAACTTGATGTAAAGAAATGTGGAAGACATAACCAAGAATAAATGCCTTAGAGACCATTAAAAAAAATCAAAAGCAAGCCCCAGCTTTTGCCAGCTGCTTCCTGGTGTGCATTTTAAAGAGATTCAAGAAATCATTGAAAAAGACAGTCTTGGATATAAATACTTTAGAAGATTATAATCTCTGTGTAAATTCTATAACAGAATATCTGAACTGTCATAATAGTTGGGACACAAAGTTACGTTATCCCATGGATCTGTTTCAAATCAATTTATTTACAGTTTGTACAGCCCTTAAACTTCACTGCGCTCACTGATGAGATCTGGTTTTGCACTGCTCCAATGAGTTATTCATATGCAATGAGTACATATGATACAGCACTAATTGCATAAGTGAAGCTGAAGTCTTAAAATCCATTCAAATCTAATCTAAAAATCACTCCTCTTGCATTTAAATGTGTCCAGACAATTTTAAAAAGGACAACAGAATTCCAAAACGTTCAAAGGTACAAAAATAGAAGTTATCAAGATGACAGATGATTTTTTTTATATTAACTACACACATTGTTGGATTGGATTTGTATTTCCTATCTACAAGACAATTAAAATTACATAACAGATTTCTCTTATTTACAGTTAAATTGTGATTCAAAAAAAATATTTATATATATCAATGCCTGTAAAGAACATATGTGGGAATTGAAGAAACGGTCAATACGGCAGTGCACTATTGTTTAAATGAAAGACAGATTTACACATGGTCATCTAGACTGACAAAAAAAATGTGCATGTGAATGTACTGTGTATAGATACGAGCATGAACTATTTCTTTGGCGAAACCGCTATTTCAAGTTGTGGTAACCAAAAACTGCCTTTTGAACCACTTTCGCTGCTAGATGTTGACGACATTCTGGACTTCTTTGAAGACTGAACAACTCCACCAGCACCCTCAATCCTAACCTCACTTTCATCTGCCACTTCATATGAACCTTTACTTTTCGAGCTAAAACCTCCAATTGTCGAGAACTTCAACTTTCCTTTTTTGCCTTTAGACTTTTCTCCAATATCAGCAGAAATGTCGCCACCCTCTGCTTGTAAGTGGCCTTCAGCAGAAAGAGGGGAAGCTAAACTTCCCTCATCACTTACGGAGGAGTGATGTCGTGTTTTTTTGAAGAGGTCAAGGGAGGCAGATTTACTCTTTGGTGAAACCTTAAACCCAGAGCTTCCCTCCACTGTCAACTTGCCACCTGTCAATTCCCCAGAACTAAGGCTCAATTCCTTGGACACCTTTGCGCTACCTTTACTGGTAACGTTGATATCTTCTCCCTCAACAGTAAGATCAGCTGCACTGCCACCTTTAGATTTAGATTTGGCAAATAATTTTGGCATTTTGACTTTCACTTTTCCACCACTGCTTTTGATATCAGGGCTCTCTATTTCCAGACTTTGGGAACTGACTTGAGAACCAGCAGCCAATTCACGTGAACGTACATCAACTCCCATCTCTCCTCCATCTACTCTAGGCAATGCAACACCAAACTTTGGTACTTTGATTTTAGGAAAGGTCACACTACCTTCTTGGTACTCCATCACACCAGATACTGATGCATCTGACTTCACGTCTAACCCACTTGCAGTCCCTCCCTTTTGTCCTCTTACATTAAAGCCTGGTATTTCAATGCTCCCTTTTGCTCCTTTTTGTTCAGTGAGATTTAAATCTGCATCTAAAGCACCACCATGGACATTTACACCAGGCACTGTCAACTCAACATTCTGCATTTTTCCTTCCATGTCAATTTTAGCCCTGCCTTTACCATTAATGCCTGATCCTGCTACACTGACATCTGGGGCACGAAAAGTCTTTTCCGGAACCTCTAATGCTGCGTCCAGTCCAGGGCTTTTTATCTCTGGGCCAGAGATGCCGACTTTAGGCGTTTTGATTTTCCCTCCTTTTGTTTTGAAATCAGGACTGTCCAAACTAGCATCTGATGTCTGAATATTAGTTTTAAAGCCTGCTGAAGGCATTTCAACCGATGATTTCATAGTTCCAGACGTGGATGAACCTTTAGCTTTTGGAGATTTGATGTCAAATTCCACATCGGGAAAATGTAACTTTCCAAAAAGAGGTTTCTTTACTTTGCCGGACTTCATCTGTATGTCAGGTTTATCTGTCTCCAACATATCACCATCAAAGGTTTTGGACTTCCCCTTCCCTTTAGGCAACTTGAATTTACCCTTCTTTCCTTTCACATCGATGTTCACATCAGGCCCTTCTACACTACCACCAGCATCAGGAATTTCAGCATCTAATTTTGGACTCTTAACTCCAAATGAAAATTTTGATTTTTTCGTTTTTGGCACTTTGATATTTGCATCTGGTCCACTGATGTTGACATCCATATCTTTTTCAGGTATTGAAAGACTGCCACCTGAAGACTTCATTCCAAAGCTGGGACCTTTGAATTTTGGGAACTTAACCTGTTTAAAACCACCCTCAGGTCCTTCAAAATCAAGACCAGGAGCTTTCACATCAAATTCAGGTCCTTTAATGTCAACATCTGCTTTGGGGAGATTGATGTCAACATCTGGACCCTCCACTTTAGAACCTTTGAGTCCAAATGATGGCATTTGGATTTTAGGCATCCTGATGCCACCTTCAGGGCCCTCTATATCAACATCAGGACCTTCGATGTTCACTTTTGGTCCCCTTATGTCACCTGAAATATCACCCTTAACTTTGGGGCCTTTAAGATTGAAGTCTACATCTGGCATAGAGACATTTGGACCCGATATCGTAGGCATTTTGAACTTGGGACCTTTGATTTTTCCATCAGGTCCCTCAATGTCAAGATCAGGAGCATTAACATTAATTCCAGGTCCTTTAATATCAACATCTGCTTTAGGGAGATTAATGTCAACATCTGGGCCCTCCACTTTAGGCCCTTTGAATCCAAGTGATGGCATTTTGATTTTAGGCATCTTGAAGCCACCTTCAGGGCCCTCCACATCAACATCAGGACCTTCGATGTTCACTTTTGGTGCCTTCATGTCCCCTGAAATCTTTGGTACAGAAACATCCATATCACCCTTAACTCTGGGGCCTTTAAGATTGAAGTCTACATCTGGCATAGAGACTTTTGGACCTGATATGTTAGGCATTTTGAACTTTGGACCTTTGATTTTTCCCTCAGGTCCCTCAATGTCAAGATCAGGAGCATCAACATTAATTCCAGGTCCTTTAATATCAACATCTGCTTTAGGGAGATTGATGTCAACATCTGGGCCCTCCACTTTAGGCCCTTTGAATCCAAGTGATGGCATTTTGATTTTAGGCATCTTAAAGCCACCTTCCGGGCCCTCTATATCAACATCAGGACCTTCAATGTCCACTTTTGGTGCCTTTATGTCCCCTGAAATCTTTGGTACAGACACATCCATATCACCCTTAACTTTGGGGCCTTTAAGATTGAAGTCTACATCTGGCATAGAGATCTTTGGACCTGACATGGAAGGCATTTTGAACTTGGGACCTTTGATTTTCCCTTCAGGTCCCTCAATGTCGAGATCAGGAGATTTGATGTCAATTTTAGGTCCTTTAATGTCAACATCTGCTTTAGGGAGATTGATGTCAACATCTGGGCCCTCCAGTTTAGGACCTTTGAATCCAAATGATGGCATTTTGAATTTAGGCATCTTGATGCCACCTTCCGGGCCCTCGATATCAACATCAGGACCTTCAATGTCCACTTTTGGTGCCTTTATGTCCCCTGAAATCTTTGGTACAGACACATCCATATCACCCTTAACTTTGGGGCCTTTAAGATTGAAGTCTACATCTGGCATAGAGATCTTTGGACCTGACATGGAAGGCATTTTGAACTTGGGACCTTTGATTTTCCCTTCAGGTCCCTCAATGTCGAGATCAGGAGATTTGATGTCAATTTTAGGTCCTTTAATGTCAACATCTGCTTTAGGGAGATTGATGTCAACATCTGGGCCCTCCAGTTTAGGACCTTTGAATCCAAATGATGGCATTTTGAATTTAGGCATCTTGATGCCACCTTCCGGGCCCTCGATATCAACATCAGGACCTTCAATGTCCACTTTTGGTGCCTTTATGTCCCCTGAAATCTTTGGTACAGACACATCCATATCACCCTTAACTTTGGGGCCTTTAAGATTGAAGTCTACATCTGGCATAGAGATCTTTGGACCTGACATGGAAGGCATTTTGAACTTGGGACCTTTGATTTTCCCTTCAGGTCCCTCAATGTCGAGATCAGGAGTTTTGATGTCAAATTCAGGTCCTTTAATGTCTACATCTGCTCTGGGGAGATTGATGTCAACATCTGGGCCCTCCAGTTTAGGACCTTTGAATCCAAATGATGGCATTTTGAATTTAGGCATCTTGATGCCACCTTCTGGGCCCTCGATATCAACATCAGGACCTTCAATGTCCACTTTTGGTGCCTTTATGTCCCCTGAAATCTTTGGTACAGACACATCCATATCACCCTTAACTTTGGGGCCTTTAAGATTGAAGTCTACATCTGGCATAGAGATCTTTGGACCTGACATGGAAGGCATTTTGAACTTGGGACCTTTGATTTTCCCTTCAGGTCCCTCAATGTCGAGATCAGGAGATTTGATGTCAATTTTAGGTCCTTTAATGTCAACATCTGCTTTAGGGAGATTGATGTCAACATCTGGGCCCTCCACTTTAGGACCTTTGAATCCAAATGATGGCATTTTGAATTTAGGCATCTTGATGCCACCTTCCGGGCCCTCGATATCAACATCAGGACCATCAATGTCCACTTTTGGTGCCTTTATGTCCCCTGAAATATTTGGTACAGACACATCCATATCACCCTTAACTTTGGGGCCTTTAAGATTGAAGTCTACATCTGGCATAGAGATCTTTGGACCTGACATGGAAGGCATTTTGAACTTGGGACCTTTGATTTTCCCTTCAGGTCCCTCAATGTCGAGATCAGGAGATTTGATGTCAATTTTAGGTCCTTTAATGTCAACATCTGCTTTAGGGAGATTGATGTCAACATCTGGGCCCTCCAGTTTAGGACCTTTGAATCCAAATGATGGCATTTTGAATTTAGGCATCTTGATGCCACCTTCCGGGCCCTCGATATCAACATCAGGACCTTCAATGTCCACTTTTGGTGCCTTTATGTCCCCTGAAATCTTTGGTACAGACACATCCATATCACCCTTAACTTTGGGGCCTTTAAGATTGAAGTCTACATCTGGCATAGAGATCTTTGGACCTGACATGGAAGGCATTTTGAACTTGGGACCTTTGATTTTCCCTTCAGGTCCCTCAATGTCGAGATCAGGAGATTTGATGTCAATTTTAGGTCCTTTAATGTCAACATCTGCTTTAGGGAGATTGATGTCAACATCTGGGCCCTCCAGTTTAGGACCTTTGAATCCAAATGATGGCATTTTGAATTTAGGCATCTTGATGCCACCTTCCGGGCCCTCGATATCAACATCAGGACCTTCAATGTCCACTTTTGGTGCCTTTATGTCCCCTGAAATCTTTGGTACAGACACATCCATATCACCCTTAACTTTGGGGCCTTTAAGATTGAAGTCTACATCTGGCATAGAGATCTTTGGACCTGACATGGAAGGCATTTTGAACTTGGGACCTTTGATTTTCCCTTCAGGTCCCTCAATGTCGAGATCAGGAGTTTTGATGTCAAATTCAGGTCCTTTAATGTCTACATCTGCTCTGGGGAGATTGATGTCAACATCTGGGCCCTCCAGTTTAGGACCTTTGAATCCAAATGATGGCATTTTGAATTTAGGCATCTTGATGCCACCTTCTGGGCCCTCGATATCAACATCAGGACCTTCAATGTCCACTTTTGGTGCCTTTATGTCCCCTGAAATCTTTGGTACAGACACATCCATATCACCCTTAACTTTGGGGCCTTTAAGATTGAAGTCTACATCTGGCATAGAGATCTTTGGACCTGACATGGAAGGCATTTTGAACTTGGGACCTTTGATTTTCCCTTCAGGTCCCTCAATGTCGAGATCAGGAGATTTGATGTCAATTTTAGGTCCTTTAATGTCAACATCTGCTTTAGGGAGATTGATGTCAACATCTGGGCCCTCCACTTTAGGACCTTTGAATCCAAATGATGGCATTTTGAATTTAGGCATCTTGATGCCACCTTCCGGGCCCTCGATATCAACATCAGGATCATCAATGTCCACTTTTGGTGCCTTTATGTCCCCTGAAATCTTTGGTACAGACACATCCATATCACCCTTAACTTTGGGGCCTTTAAGATTGAAGTCTACATCTGGCATAGAGATCTTTGGACCTGACATGGAAGGCATTTTGAACTTGGGACCTTTGATTTTCCCTTCAGGTCCCTCAATGTCGAGATCAGGAGTTTTGATGTCAATTTTAGGTCCTTTAATGTCAACATCTGCTTTAGGGAGATTGATGTCAACATCTGGGCCCTCCACTTTAGGACCTTTGAATCCAAATGATGGCATTTTGAATTTAGGCATCTTGATGCCACCTTCCGGGCCCTCGATATCAACATCAGGACCTTCAATGTCCACTTTTGGTGCCTTTATGTCCCCTGAAATCTTTGGTACAGACACATCCATATCACCCTTAACTTTGGGGCCTTTAAGATTGAAGTCTACATCTGGCATAGAGATCTTTGGACCTGACATGGAAGGCATTTTGAACTTGGGACCTTTGATTTTCCCTTCAGGTCCCTCAATGTCGAGATCAGGAGTTTTGATGTCAAATTCAGGTCCTTTAATGTCTACATCTGCTCTGGGGAGATTGATGTCAACATCTGGGCCCTCCAGTTTAGGACCTTTGAATCCAAATGATGGCATTTTGAATTTAGGCATCTTGATGCCACCTTCTGGGCCCTCGATATCAACATCAGGACCTTCAATGTCCACTTTTGGTGCCTTTATGTCCCCTGAAATCTTTGGTACAGACACATCCATATCACCCTTAACTTTGGGGCCTTTAAGATTGAAGTCTACATCTGGCATAGAGATCTTTGGACCTGACATGGAAGGCATTTTGAACTTGGGACCTTTGATTTTCCCTTCAGGTCCCTCAATGTCGAGATCAGGAGATTTGATGTCAATTTTAGGTCCTTTAATGTCAACATCTGCTTTAGGGAGATTGATGTCAACATCTGGGCCCTCCAGTTTAGGACCTTTGAATCCAAATGATGGCATTTTGAATTTAGGCATCTTGATGCCACCTTCCGGGCCCTCGATATCAACATCAGGACCTTCAATGTCCACTTTTGGTGCCTTTATGTCCCCTGAAATCTTTGGTACAGACACATCCATATCACCCTTAACTTTGGGGCCTTTAAGATTGAAGTCTACATCTGGCATAGAGATCTTTGGACCTGACATGGAAGGCATTTTGAACTTGGGACCTTTGATTTTCCCTTCAGGTCCCTCAATGTCGAGATCAGGAGTTTTGATGTCAAATTCAGGTCCTTTAATGTCTACATCTGCTCTGGAGAGATTGATGTCAACATCTGGGCCCTCCACTTTAGGACCTTTGAATCCAAATGATGGCATTTTGAATTTAGGCATCTTGATGCCACCTTCCGGGCCCTCGATATCAACATCAGGACCTTCAATGTCCACTTTTGGTGCCTTTATGTCCCCTGAAATCTTTGGTACAGACACATCCATATCACCCTTAACTTTGGGGCCTTTAAGATTGAAGTCTACATCTGGCATAGAGATCTTTGGACCTGACATGGAAGGCATTTTGAACTTGGGACCTTTGATTTTCCCTTCAGGTCCCTCAATGTCGAGATCAGGAGATTTGATGTCAATTTTAGGTCCTTTAATGTCAACATCTGCTTTAGGGAGATTGATGTCAACATCTGGGCCCTCCACTTTAGGACCTTTGAATCCAAATGATGGCATTTTGAATTTAGGCATCTTGATGCCACCTTCCGGGCCCTCGATATCAACATCAGGACCTTCAATGTCCACTTTTGGTGCCTTTATGTCCCCTGAAATCTTTGGTACAGACACATCCATATCACCCTTAACTTTGGGGCCTTTAATATTGAAGTCTACATCTGGCATAGAGATCTTTGGACCTGACATGGAAGGCATTTTGAACTTGGGACCTTTGATTTTCCCTTCAGGTCCCTCAATGTCGAGATCAGGAGTTTTGATGTCAAATTCAGGTCCTTTAATGTCTACATCTGCTCTGGGGAGATTGATGTCAACATCTGGGCCCTCCAGTTTAGGACCTTTGAATCCAAATGATGGCATTTTGAATTTAGGCATCTTGATGCCACCTTCCGGGCCCTCGATATCAACATCAGGACCTTCAATGTCCACTTTTGGTGCCTTTATGTCCCCTGAAATCTTTGGTACAGACACATCCATATCACCCTTAACTTTGGGGCCTTTAAGATTGAAGTCTACATCTGGCATAGAGATCTTTGGACCTGACATGGAAGGCATTTTGAACTTGGGACCTTTGATTTTCCCTTCAGGTCCCTCAATGTCGAGATCAGGAGTTTTGATGTCAAATTCAGGTCCTTTAATGTCTACATCTGCTCTGGAGAGATTGATGTCAACATCTGGGCCCTCCACTTTAGGACCTTTGAATCCAAATGATGGCATTTTGAATTTAGGCATCTTGATGCCACCTTCCGGGCCCTCGATATCAACATCAGGACCTTCAATGTCCACTTTTGGTGCCTTTATGTCCCCTGAAATCTTTGGTACAGACACATCCATATCACCCTTAACTTTGGGGCCTTTAAGATTGAAGTCTACATCTGGCATAGAGATCTTTGGACCTGACATGGAAGGCATTTTGAACTTGGGACCTTTGATTTTCCCTTCAGGTCCCTCAATGTCGAGATCAGGAGATTTGATGTCAATTTTAGGTCCTTTAATGTCAACATCTGCTTTAGGGAGATTGATGTCAACATCTGGGCCCTCCACTTTAGGACCTTTGAATCCAAATGACGGCATTTTGAATTTAGGCATCTTGATGCCACCTTCCGGGCCCTCGATATCAACATCAGGACCTTCAATGTCCATTTTTGGTGCCTTTATGTCCCCTGAAATCTTTGGTACAGACACATCCATATCACCCTTAACTTTGGGGCCTTTAAGATTGAAGTCTACATCTGGCATAGAGATCTTTGGACCTGACATGGAAGGCATTTTGAACTTGGGACCTTTGATTTTCCCTTCAGGTCCCTCAATGTCGAGATCAGGAGATTTGATGTCAATTTTAGGTCCTTTAATGTCAACATCTGCTTCAGGGAGATTAAGGTCAACATCTGGGCCCTCCACTTTAGGACCTTTGAGTCCAAATGATGGCATTTTGATTTTAGGCATCTTGAAGCCACCTTCTGGACCCTCAATATCAACATCAGGTCCTTCAATGTCCACTTTTGGAGCTTTTATGTCCCCTGATATCTTTGGTGCAGAGACATCCATATCACCCTTGACTTTTGGGCCTTTAAGATTTAGATTGACATCTGGCATAGAGATCTTTGGACCCGATATCGAAGGCATTTTGAACTTCGGGCCTTTAATTTTCCCCTCAGGTCCCTCGATGTCGAGATCAGGAGTTTTGATGTCAAATTCAGGTCCTTTAATGTCAACATCTGCTCTGGGGAGATTGATGTCAACATCTGGGCCCTCCACTTTAGGACCTTTCAATCCAAATGATGGCATTTTGAACTTAGGCATCTTGATGCCACCTTCTGGGCCCTCGATATCAACATCAGGACCTTCAATGTCCACTTTTGGTGCCTTTATGTCCCCTGAAATCTTTGGTACAGACACATCCATATCACCCTTAACTTTGGGGCCTTTAAGATTGAAGTCTACATCTGGCATAGAGATCTTTGGACCTGACATGGAAGGCATTTTGAACTTGGGACCTTTGATTTTCCCTTCAGGTCCCTCAATGTCGAGATCAGGAGTTTTGATGTCAAATTCAGGTCCTTTAATGTCTACATCTGCTCTGGGGAGATTGATGTCAACATCTGGGCCCTCCACTTTAGGACCTTTCAATCCAAATGATGGCATTTTGAACTTAGGCATCTTGATGCCACCTTCTGGGCCCTCGATATCAACATCAGGACCTTCAATGTCCACTTTTGGTGCCTTTATGTCCCCTGAAATCTTTGGTACAGACACATCCATATCACCCTTAACTTTGGGGCCTTTAAGATTGAAGTCTACATCTGGCATAGAGATCTTTGGACCTGACATGGAAGGCATTTTGAACTTGGGACCTTTGATTTTTCCCTCAGGTCCTTCAATGTCGAGATCAGGAGTTTTGACGTCAATATCAGGTGATTTTAAACCAACATCACCACTAGGTACACCAACATCAACATCTCCTTTGGGTGATTTAAAACCAAATTTTGGCATTTTAAATTTTGGCATCTTAAATCCTCCCTCTGGACTTTTAACTTCTGCACTTGGAGAATCAACTTCCAGTTTTGGCAAATTGACATCACCCTCCAAACTGACACCAGCTTGACCTTTCACTTTAGATCCTTTCGGAAGTTTGACATCAACATCAGGTGCTTCAATCTTTGGCCCTTTAAATCCAAACTTGGGCATTTTGAATTTTGGCTTTTTCACGTTTGTTTCTGGAAAATTTACATCAACATTAGGGCCTTCAGCTGATGGCATCTTGACTTTTGGGCCCTTGATTTTTCCTTCAGGTAATTCTATGTCAAGTTCTGGCCCCGTGATATCCATTTCTGGTGTTTTAATGCCTCCTTCAACTTTTGGAATTGACACATCAACATCACCTTTCAGTTTAGGACCTTTTAGGTTGAAATCCATATCAGGCATAGAAATCTTTGGACCAGTGATGGAGGGCATCTTGAATTTGGGGCCCTTAATTTTTCCTTCTGGTCCCTCAATATCGAGCTCTGGACCCTTAACATCCACATCGGGCACTTTAATTTCTCCTTCCACTTTTGGAACTGACAAGTCAACATCACCTTTCAATTTTGGACCTTTCAGGTTGAAGTCAACATCTGGCATAGAAATTTTTGGACCTGAGATTGATGGCATCTTGAATTTGGGGCCCTTGATTTTTCCCTCAGGTCCCTCAATGTCTGGGCCTTCAATTTCAACTTTAGGTGCTTTAATATCTCCTTCCACTTTTGGAACAGACAAGTCAACATCACCTTTCAATTTTGGACCTTTCAGGTTGAAGTCAACATCTGGCATAGACATTTTTGGACCAGAAATTGATGGCATCTTGAATTTGGGGCCCTTGATTTTTCCTTCGGGTCCCTCAACATCAAGCTCTGGACCTTTGATATCCACATTGGGTGCCTTAATTTCTCCTTCTAATTTTGGAATGGACACGTCAACATCACCTTTCAGTTTAGGACCTTTCAGATTGAAATCAACATCTGGCATAGAAATCTTTGGACCTGAGATTGATGGCATCTTGAATTTGGGGCCCTTGATTTTTCCTTCAGGGCCTTCAATGTCAACCTCTGGAGCTTTGATATTTACATCTGGTGCCTTAACCTCGAAGTCAGCTTTAGGGATTTTCACATCAACATCTGGACCCTCCACTTTTGGACCCTTAAATCCGAACGATGGCATTTTGATCTTTGGCATCTTAAAACCACCCTCAGGTCCTTCAAAGTCTGGGCCTTCAATTTCAACTTTAGGTGCTTTAATATCTCCTTCCACTTTTGGAACGGACACGTCAATATCACCTTTCAGTTTTGGACCTTTCAGGTTGAAGTCAACGTCTGGCATAGAAATGTTTGGACCAGAGATTGATGGCATTTTAAATTTGGAGCCCTTGATTTTTCCCTCAGGTCCTTCAAAGTCTGGGCCTTCAATTTCAACTTTAGGTGCTTTAATATCTCCTTCCACTTTTGGAACGGACACATCAACATCACCTTTCAGTTTTGGACCTTTCAGGTTGAAGTCAATGTCTGGCATAGAAATCTTTGGACCAGAGATCGATGGCATCTTGAATTTGGGGCCCTTGATTTTTCCCTCAGGTCCCTCAACATCAAGCTCTGGACCCTTGATATCCACATCGGGTGTTTTAAGTTCTCCTTCCACTTTTGGAACAGACATGTCAACATCACCTTTTAGCTTTGGACCTTTCAAGTTGAAGTCAACGTCTGGCATAGAAATCTTTGGACCAGAGATTGATGGCATCTTGAATTTGGGGCCCTTGATTTTTCCTTCAGGTCCTTCAAAGTCTGGGCCTTCAATTTCAACTTTAGGTGCTTTAATATCTCCTTCCACTTTTGGAACAGACACATCAACATCACCTTTCAGTTTTGGACCTTTCAGGTTGAAGTCAACATCTGGCATAGAAATCTTTGGACCAGAGATCGATGGCATCTTGAATTTGGGGCCCTTGATTTTTCCTTCAGGTCCTTCAATGTCAACCTCTGGAGCTTTGATATTTACATCTGGTGCCTTAACCTCGATGTCGGTTTTAGGGATTTTCACGTCAACATCTGGACCCTCCACTTTTGGACCCTTAAATCCAAATGTTGGCATTTTGATCTTTGGCATCTTAAAACCACCCTCAGGTCCTTCAATGTCTGGTCCTTCAATTTCAACTTTAGGTGCTTTAATATCTCCTTCCACTTTTGGAACGGACACATCAACATCACCTTTCAGTTTTGGACCTTTCAGGTTGAAGTCAATGTCTGGCATAGAAATCTTTGGGCCAGAAATGGATGGCATCTTGAATTTGGGGCCCTTGATTTTTCCCTCGGGTCCCTCAACATCAAGCTCTGGACCCTTGATATCCACATCGGGTGTTTTAAGTTCTCCTTCCACTTTTGGAACAGACATGTCAACATCACCTTTTAGCTTTGGACCTTTCAAGTTGAAGTCAACGTCTGGCATAGAAATTTTTGGACCAGAGATTGATGGCATTTTAAATTTGGAACCCTTGATTTTTCCCTCAGGTCCTTCAAAGTCCGGGCCTTCGATTTCAACTTTAGGTGCTTTAATATCTCCTTCCAATTTTGGAACGGACACGTCAACATCACCTTTCAGTTTAGGACCTTTTAGGTTGAAGTCAACGTCTGGCATAGAAATCTTTGGACCAGAGATCGATGGCATCTTGAATTTGGGGCCCTTGATTTTTCCTTCAGGTCCTTCAATGTCAACCTCTGGAGCTTTGATATTTACATCTGGTGCCTTAACCTCGATGTCGGCTTTAGAGATTTTTACATCAACATCTGGAACCTCCACTTTTGGACCCTTAAATCCGAACGATGGCATTTTGATCTTTGGCATCTTAAAACCACCCTCAGGTCCTTCAAAGTCTGGGCCTTCAATTTCAACTTTAGGTGCTTTAATATCACCTTCCACTTTTGGAATGGACACGTCAACATCACCTTTCAGTTTAGGACCTTTTAGGTTAAAGTCAACGTCTGGCATAGAAATGTTTGGACCAGAGATTGATGGCATTTTAAATTTGGAGCCCTTGATTTTTCCCTCAGGTCCTTCAATGTCAACCTCTGGAGCTTTGATATTTACATCTGGTGCCTTAACCTCGATGTCGGCTTCAGGGATTTTTACATCAACATCTGGAACCTCCACTTTTGGACCCTTAAATCCGAACGATGGCATTTTGATCTTTGGCATCTTAAAACCACCCTCAGGTCCTTCAAAGTCTGGGCCTTCAATTTCAACTTTAGGTGCTTTAATATCACCTTCCACTTTTGGAATGGACACGTCAACATCACCTTTCAGTTTAGGACCTTTTAGGTTAAAGTCAACGTCTGGCATAGAAATCTTTGGACCAGAGACTGATGGCATCTTGAATTTGGGGCCCTTGATTTTTCCCTCAGGTCCTTCGAAGTCTGGGCCTTCAATTTCAACTTTAGGTGCTTTAATATCTCCCTCCACCTTTGGAACGGACACATCAACATCACCTTTCAGTTTTGGACCTTTCAGGTTAAAGTCAACGTCGGGCATAGAAATCTTTGGACCAGAGATCGATGGCATCTTGAATTTGGGGCCCTTGATTTTTCCCTCAGGTCCTTCAATGTCAACCTCTGGAGCTTTGATATTTACATCTGGTGTTTTAACCTCGATGTCAGCTTTAGGGATTTTCACATCAACATCTGGACCCTCCACTTTTGGACCCTTAAATCCGAACGATGGCATTTTGATCTTTGGCATCTTAAAACCACCCTCAGGTCCTTCAAAGTCTGGGCCTTCAATTTCAACTTTAGGTGCTTTAATATCTCCCTCCACTTTTGGAACAGACACATCAACATCACCTTTCAGTTTTGGACCTTTTAGGTTAAAGTCAACGTCTGGCATAGAAATCTTTGGACCAGAGACTGATGGCATCTTGAACTTGGGGCCCTTGATTTTTCCCTCAGGTCCTTCAAAGTCTGGGCCTTCAATTTCAACTTTAGGTGCTTTAATATCTCCTTCCACTTTTGGAATAGACACGTCAACATCACCTTTCAGTTTAGGACCTTTCAAGTTGAAGTCAACGTCTGGCATAGAAATGTTTGGACCAGAGATTGATGGCATTTTAAATTTGGAGCCCTTGATTTTACCCTCAGGTCCTTCAATGTCAACCTCTGGTGCTTTGATATTTACATCTGGTGCCTTAACCTCGATGTCAGCCTTAGGGATTTTCACATCAACATCTGGACCCTCCACTTTTGGACCCTTAAATCCAAACGATGGCATTTTGATCTTTGGCATCTTAAAACCACCCTCAGGTCCTTCAATGTCTGGGCCTTCAATTTCAACTTTAGGTGCTTTGATATCTCCTTCCACTTTTGGAACGGACACATCAACATCACCTTTCAGTTTTGGACCTTTCAGGTTGAAGTCAACGTCTGGCATAGAAATCTTTGGACCAGAGACTGATGGCATCTTGAAATTGGGGCCCTTGATTTTTCCATCAGGTCCTTCAATGTCAACCTCTGGAGCTTTGATGTCCACAACTGGAGCTTTAACCTTGATGTCAGCTTTGGGGATTTTCACATCAACATCTGGAGCCTCTACTTTTGGACCCTTAATTCCAAATGTTGGCATTTTGATCTTTGGCATCTTAAAACCACCCTCAGGTCCTTCAATGTCTGGGCCTTCAATTTCAACTTTAGGTGCTTTAATATCTCCCTCCACTTTTGGAACAGACACATCAACATCACCTTTCAGTTTTGGACCTTTTAGGTTAAAGTCAACGTCTGGCATAGAAATCTTTGGACCAGAGACTGATGGCATCTTGAACTTGGGGCCCTTGATTTTTCCCTCAGGTCCTTCAAAGTCTGGGCCTTCAATTTCAACTTTAGGTGCTTTAACATTTCCTTCCACTTTTGGAATAGACACGTCAACATCACCTTTCAGTTTAGGACCTTTCAAGTTGAAGTCAACGTCTGGCATAGAAATGTTTGGACCAGAGATTGATGGCATTTTAAATTTGGAGCCCTTGATTTTTCCCTCAGGTCCTTCAATGTCAACCTCTGGTGCTTTGATATTTACATCTGGTGCCTTAACCTCGATGTCAGCCTTAGGGATTTTCACATCAACATCTGGACCCTCCACTTTTGGACCCTTAAATCCAAACGATGGCATTTTGATCTTTGGCATCTTAAAACCACCCTCAGGTCCTTCAATGTCTGGGCCTTCAATTTCAACTTTAGGTGCTTTGATATCTCCTTCCACTTTTGGAACGGACACATCAACATCACCTTTCAGTTTTGGACCTTTCAGGTTGAAGTCAACGTCTGGCATAGAAATCTTTGGACCAGAGACTGATGGCATCTTGAAATTGGGGCCCTTGATTTTTCCATCAGGTCCTTCAATGTCAACCTCTGGAGCTTTGATGTCCACAACTGGAGCTTTAACCTTGATGTCAGCTTTGGGGATTTTCACATCAACATCTGGAGCCTCTACTTTTGGACCCTTAATTCCAAATGTTGGCATTTTGATCTTTGGCATCTTAAAACCACCCTCAGGCCCTTCAATGTCTGGGCCTTCAATTTCAACTTTAGGTGCTCTGATATCTCCTTCCACTTTTGGAACAGACACATCAACATCACCTTTCAGTTTTGGACCTTTCAGGTTGAAGTCAACGTCTGGCATAGAAATCTTTGGACCAGAGATTGATGGCATCTTGAAATTGGGGCCCTTGATTTTTCCATCAGGTCCTTCAATGTCAACCTCTGGAGCTTTGATGTCCACATCTGGTGCTTTAACCTTGATATCGGCTTTAGGGATTTTCACATCAACATCTGGACCCTCCACTTTTGGACCCTTAAATCCGAATGTTGGCATTTTGATCTTTGGCATCTTAAAACCACCTTCAGGTCCTTCAAATTCGGGGCCTTCAATTTCAACTTTTGGTGCTTTAATATCTCCTTCAATTTTTGCAACAGACACATCAACATCACCTTTCAGTTTTGGACCTTTCAGGTTAAAGTCAACGTCTGGCATAGAAACCTTTGGACCAGAGACTGACGGTATATTGAATTTGGGACCCTTGATTTTTCCCTCAGGTCCTTCAATGTCAACCTCTGGAACTTTGATGTCCACATCTGGAGCTTTAACCTTGATGTCAGCTTTGGGGATTTTCACATCAACATCTGGAGCCTCCACTTTTGGACCCTTAAATCCAAATGTTGGCATTTTGATCTTTGGCATCTTAAAACCACCCTCAGGCCCTTCAATGTCTGGGCCTTCAATTTCAACTTTAGGTGCTTTGATATCTCCTTCCACTTTTGGAACGGACACATCAACATCACCTTTCAGTTTTGGACCTTTCAGGTTGAAGTCAACGTCTGGCATAGAAATCTTTGGACCAGAGACTGATGGCATCTTGAAATTGGGGCCCTTGATTTTTCCATCAGGTCCTTCAATGTCCACAACTGGAGCTTTAACCTTGATGTCAGCTTTGGGGATTTTCACATCAACATCTGGAGCCTCCACTTTTGGACCCTTAATTCCAAACGTTGGCATTTTGATCTTTGGCATCTTAAAACCACCCTCAGGCCCTTCAATGTCTGGGCCTTCAATTTCAACTTTAGGTGCTTTGATATCTCCTTCCACTTTTGGAACAGACACATCAACATCACCTTTCAGTTTTGGACCTTTCAGGTTGAAGTCAACATCTGGCATAGAAACCTTTGGACCAGAGACTGATGGCATGTCGAATTTGGGGCCCTTGATTTTTCCCTCAGGTCCTTCAATGTCAAACTCTGGAGCTTTAATGTCCACATCTGGTGCCTTAACCTTGATATCAGCTTTCGGAATTTTCACATCAACATCTGGACCCTCCACTTTTGGGCCCTTAAGTCCGAATGATGGTATTTTTACTTCTGGCATCTTAAAACCACCTCTAGGTCCTTCAATGTCTGGGCCCTCAATTTCAACTTTAGGTGCTTTAATATCTCCTTCCACTTTTGGAACAGACACATCAACATCACCTTTCAGCTTTGGACCTTTCAGGTCAACGTCTGGCATAGTCATTTTGAATTTTGATCCCTTGATTCTTCCATTACCTTCAAGCTCTGGACCCTTGATATCCACATCTTGAGGTTTAATTTCAATGTCAGCTTTGGGAAGATTTATGTCAACATCAGGGCCCTCCACTTTTGAACCTTTGATTCCAAATGTAGGCATTCTAATTTTTGGCATCTTAAAACCAAACCCAGCACTTTCAAGGTCTGTGCCTTCAATTTCAATCTTAGGTGCTTTAACATCTCCTTCCATTTTTGGAGCAGACACACTGACGTCATCTTTCAGTGCTGACCCTTTCACGTTTAAGTTGACATCTGACACCGAAATCTTCGGACCGGAGACTGATGGTATCTTGATATTAGGATCTATGGCTTCTCCTTCAAATCTTCCAATGTTAAGCTCTGGAGTCTTGATAAGCACATCCGGTGCTTTAATCTCCATTTTGGATTTTGCAACATTTACATCAACATCAGGACCCCTCACTTCCGAACTTTTCATTCCAAACGAGGACACTTTGACATTTGGAACAGTAAAGTCACCCTTGACACCTTCAAGTTCTGGTCCTTTAATTTCAACTTTTGATGTTTTAACATTCCATTCGGCATTTGGAACAGACACATTAACATCTCCTTTCGCTTTTTGTCCTTTCAGGCTTAAATCCACATCTGGCGTAGTTCTTTGCGTTCTTTGACCAGTAATTGATGGCACACCAAATTTGATGTCTGTGACTGAACTCTCATGTCCTTTAATGTGAAACTCTGGACCCCTGATGCCCATGTCTGGTGAAGTGATTTTAACATCACCTTTAGGGAGACTTACTACTGTATCAGTTCCCTGAACCTTTGAACCTTTAAGTCCAAATGAGCCTAGTTTCACATCAGTATCCAATTTGGGGCCCTCCAAATTAGTGTCTTTCATTCTAAATGATGGAGCTGACATTTCCTGATTCCCAGTTATGCTAAAACCTCTCTGACTAACATCTTTTAGATTTTGATTGTTAAAATTCACTTCTACATTTGGACCTTCCTTGGGCCTTTGAACATCTACGGTAACTTTAGACAATCTGGTTTTATCATCAGACCCATCCTTATTCACTTGAGACAAAGAGTGCCTGCCAATACTGACCCCTGTATCTCCGCTAATGGAAAAACCTGAAACACGGGTGTCCAGAACAGGGCCCTTTACTGTAGCAAACTCAGTTCCTCCCATACCTGAAGCCTTAAAACCAGCTTCCAAGGGAGAAGAAATATTTGTCACATCTTTGTCTAACCCCATGGTTACTTTGCCAGAGAGATCACTACTGCCTGCAGAAGCTTCAGTCCTTCCATAATGTTCTATCACCATCTTTCCTTTACCACTTGACAGTCCAGTGTCTGACACATTAATTGTAATCTCTTTCCCACTACCATCTAATTCACCTGATGCTTTGTAAGATCCTATGCTACAGTGCTTCACAGAGGAGCCAGTGACATGGGGTCCGCTAAGAGATATGTCCCCCATTTTTATACCTCCGTGTGCACCGCTAACAAGGGTACTATGTGGTAATTTGATTTGAGAAGAATCCCCCTCTGACTGGTCATGCTGCAAGACCTGAAGTTTGAACTCAGGGCTTGAGGGATCAATCTGCTGACTAGTTCCCCCAGGCACATCCACAGTGTAGGTAGTTATCCGACGAGTGATTGTAGTAATGGTGCAACCATCACTGCTTGTGCTGCTGTGACGTTCTGTGCGCACATCAACACCCTCAGCAAGATCCTCGGACTTTAGTCTAGGTTTAATCTTCTTGGTGTAGATTCTCTTGTAGTCTTCATCATCCCCACTCTACAGGAAATGGAAAAGATTATTAGATAAATTAGTAGAAATTTTTGCAAGAGAGAAATGTTTGTTAAATATTGAAATACTGACTAAATCTACACCTCATAGTAGGGATGCACGATATGAAAAATTCTAACTGATACCGATAGCCGATAATTAAGTCCTTCTTTTGGCCGATGCCGATAACCAATACATTCATATTTTTATATGATAATTTTGTGCACACAGGAGAATACAAAATCTAAGATCAACTAATGAAATTTATATTATATATCTGGGTCTAACAATCATAGCAAACAGTCCTGACTCTTCAAAAATGTTTTTATTTTTTGTGTAAGGCACCACAATTCTAAATAAAATAAAATGCTTTGACATTTTGTCAACCTGGAAAAAATGAAAAGTGCATCATGGAGTAAAGTCAGATGTCCAAATGTCTGTGGTAAAGCTTACATGTAGTCCATTCTTATTGATTATATTATGAATGTGTGCAGCAGCCAAATCGTACAAGGCGGGGAATAAAACATCAGAATCGAGCTAAAAACATCTGAACTCTTCAGAATGCCGCAAGCGCAACGCAGGTCATGTGACATGAACCAACCAATCAGCCTCATCCTTTCCCTTAATAACACTGAAAGCACTGGCAAGGTGGAGAAACAGCTTATCAAAGCTTTACAGGAATAAACATTTTTAAATAAATTTGATAACAGAGCTACTGCAAGCGATTTTTAATGCTGAAAATCAATTTATTCTTTGCTGAAACTACCGCGTCTTTATGGAGAGCGCATGTCATGGCTGCTTAGCAACGGCAGACGCCACTGGAGCTCAAACTACAGAGCGGTTTGGCAAAGACTTTGGGTTTGGAAAGAAAGAGAAGGCGGCGCTTCAGCGTTTTCCACGCGTTTTTAGGCGCGACATGTGAACGGCCCCCTAAAACAGATTCACCGTGATGACGACCTCTGAAGTGAGATATAAGATTGTTAAAACTCAGAATCCTTGCTAAACATGTGTTGCAAATAGCAGTAGCATTGTCCTCCTCTGTCACCGTGAAAAACTTCCAGACCTGCGAAGGCGATGATGACGACACAGATGATGACGTTTTAAACGCGACAAAGGCCGAGAGTCACTGCAGTTTACAGCTGCAGTCACTTGCACTCGGAAAGCAGATGAATCTCAGATAAACCAGACTGATTGATTGATTTACCAGCAAGAGTACTTTATCGGATCGGGTTTCATTTATTTATCGGAGCAATAAAAATGACGTAATTTTTACCCATATCGGTCGATAATTTATCTGTCCGTTAAATATCGTTCATCCCTACTTCATAGGAATGTTTGTTCTTATGCTTGTGTACCAATGCTGAATGACAACACTTTAAAAGAAATAGTTCGCATGTCCATAGTCCCAAATAAAACATGGACCAACACTGAGGTCACCTTACCAGGAGAATGTCTGAACTAGAGCCTCCTAACCCTCCACGTCCTTCCCATGATAACGTCCCCACCGGAGAGCGGCAAGGTGACTTGTCTCCAGTCTTGTTTTGTAATTTTAGTCCAACCTTATGTTTGTTTAGAGTCTTTAGTAGTTCAGATGTTTCTTCCGAACTCATGTTGTCAAAGTAAATGGTGGCCCCCACAATTTGGTCACCTGTGACAAAGAGCAGTAGATGCTGAGTTCAAAATAAACGGTTTACAAAAGATAAATTATATTGAGGAAATACAAGAGCATTAGATCATAGAAAATAGCCCAAGACCAAAAAGGGACAAATGTTGTTCAGAGAAGAATAATAAACAAAATAATTACATCACAACCTGCAGGGTTGTTTGACTTCTTACCTTCATATACTTTCCCAGAATGAGCAGCAGGGGACTCATCTTTCACCTCTTTGACGAAAATCTCTCCTTGACCTTTTTGTTCTATGGTGAGCCCAACATTATCAGCGCCCATCCACTGTGGGAAAAGCACTTCCCTTGTGTCCTGCTCGTCAGCCATCTTAAAAAAATGTTTTAAATACAATAAGACCATAGTATAACTGTTGTAAGTATATGTTGACTGCTATACAGTTTAAAAACAGGAAAAAAAATAAGCTAAATCTTTTTTATTTTTGTAATTTGCAATTTGCTGTAATGCAATTTGCAGTGCTATTAACATCACATAGCTATAACATTATAACTATTAAGTCTGCATACCTTTAAATGTATTACTTCTTCACCTGTCCCCTAGTGTGGACCGTGTCAGCCCTTGTTCTTTCCTAAAAAAAAAAAAAAAAAAAAAAAAAAAAAAAAAACGGGTTAGTGTCTTGAATTCAAATTAAGCTTTTACAGATAAGTTCGGTTCATACATTTAAAAAATACTGCAACCACTAGATGGCAATACAGTCTCCAACAAAAAGCAAAAGTAAACAAGCATGATTTCTCTTTGGGAACCAAGCAGTGGTTTAACTACATTTTTCTACTAAGAACAGAGTATCTGTATACCACAATTTTCTCCAGCATTGATACAAAGCACAGAAGAAAATGCTTTCCAACAAGAGCAGTAACTTAATATCACTCACTAAATGTATTAAGTTTAGTATACAGATTAAACATTTAAATGTCTAAAAAATCTAGTATCCTTAAAATGAAATTCAGACTTTAGCTCGAAAACCTAGGGGGGGGTCTTTGCCTGATGAACATTGCTTCAGAGTTATTTAGCATGTGGGCCTGCCATTCCAGCGTTCAATACAGAACGTTCTTTGTCTCAGAGATATCACCCCCTCACAATCATCCACCCTGCAATTACACAGGACCTCTTGGATATGAAAACACCTACATACATATTTCACTAAACTTTGACAAGTGGGGCTCTAAATTGTTTTAATTATGAAAACATCTGCCAGTGACAAAAACAACATCTAGTTATACACAACTCAAGTGCTATGTAATCAATTTGTCCCATGTCCTACTCTGTAGTATCACTAAAATATAACTCAACGGTCATTACACAAAAATCTGATTGCTCAATTGCATTTATTGGTCAGAAGTGCCACAGAAAGCGTTTATAGACAGATAAACAAGAATACATGGTAAAAATAAAAAAAAATAATTCATCGCCAGGTATAATTAAAATCTGTAGAAATGGAAAAAGCTTTGTTGCATGTGATCATGAATTGGTAGGATGTATCAGTTAAAGGAATTCAAACACTCCCTTGATTCAAAATAGTAAGTACTCCCTTCTGAAATAAGCCTGACCCTGACCTTAGTGGATTACTTAAGGAATGTACACACTCAAAATAAAATGCGAATACAATTCTGCAAATACTGAAGGCTTATGTGCAACTCAACCATTCATGACGCTAAAGATAAAAGCTATAAAGCTAAAATTTTGGTGATTCAAGAACTGAAAAAAAAAAAAAAAAGTTAAAGTTGCTTTTAGTCCGTCTATTAGTTTTAAGTTCATCTATATGTTTTTAAACACTGACAAAGTTTAACAGATATATGCATTTAAAATGTACGGCCTTTGTCTTGGTAAAATTGTAAAATCTGAAAATCCATTATTTATAATAGACCAGAGAAATTCTGTGCACTTTTCTAGAATGGGAACATTCTCTCCCCACTAAATTGTAAATACCACTTGTCTCCCACTAAATATGTTTCCCATTGGGGTGAAAGAAGCCTGGTTTTTTTGCCCATGTCGACCACTATCCTCAAGAGACAGGATTGTACAGAGCAGATCATTTGAGTACAGTACAGTACAGACTACAAAACATCTGCAATCAATTTTAATTGTACAGAGAATTGTTAGTTTCATATTAACTCTACTTTGATTATGTGACTGTTCAAATTCTAAATGCTTAAAAAAAAAAAGGTTAGTCAACAAATCACATGCAACAGAATAATGCACAATAATTTACATTTAATAGATATTAACTTCATGGAATTTCAGTAACATTTTTTCCAAAGTCCACAGTGGGAAAAACACTACAAATGAGACATGGAAGCTGTGAAACCCAAACCTGAAAAAGCGCCTTGTTATTGTTGGCTAAAGCTGATATTTACAAAAGGAGACTGGGAAAACCTACATTGCTATGTACTTAAGAACTCCCTAGTAAGCAGTGCAAAAGCTTATTATTTCACTCCCAGCCTGTCCCATGTTCTGCCTCTTAACATTATGCCACACCCTCTATAAACAATCCTGTACCCCTACACATAACACATGTTCTACTTCCTTCACTCTTTTAGAAACCTGTACTATTTGCGCAGAAAAATCTGACAGATTCCTCACGTTCATTTTTCCGGAGAAGCAAACTGCGTGGGAGGGTAAGAGAAGAGAAAAGCAAAAAGGCAGATCGGTACATCCACAATTGAAACAGAGCAATCATAGACTGAAGAGGCAGAAAAGACATTACGTGCCACTAAACTACTGTGCTTCAGCAGGAACATCTTTTCTCTTAACCACAGAGATTGAGCTCAAAGCAACTCTGACACCAAGTATAGCTCAGATTATTTTTCTTCGTATAAGTGTGACATCCTTTGGCTTTCACAGAAGTATAAACTATGTCACTACCAGAAAATTACTGGAGGGCATCTGCAGCTGGCTCTGACCCAAAATCATATGATCCATGCAAGCAGACACTTCATAATACCTCCAGTGTTTGTACAATCATAAGACTTCAGCAATGAAATAGAACGCATCTTTGTGGACTCTCGAGTTGCAATGAGGACCTTTTAAGCAGAGCAAGCTTTGAAGTACAAAAACTAGCAAAAAGAAAAACCACAGATTTGAACTACTGTTGTCAAAAGGGACCAAGAGGATCTGAGAAGTGGATAAACAGTTTGGCGCATGAATCATAATTGGGTGACATAACATACACAATAATTCTTGCGAAAAGGCAAGCGGGCGTTTCCGGTTATGCTTTCGCTCAATTCACCGTCAAAGCAACAAACCGACAGAAGCTTCTGCTCAGTCTTATAGCTAATGTTTATAAAATAATCACACTACAAACTTAGATCACCTTCTGAGAAGGTCTGACTTTTCTAGGAGGAGATATCTAAACAACCAATCAGATATAAGATGTTGCTTCAAGCATGCATCTTGCAGTAGTTTTTCTAGCTTTCTTGACGAGCAAGATGAATAAGCAGCTCTTAACGGCTGGTCTGACAGCATTGAGAAGGCAAATCTGCATGAGGAGTGTCATGTTTCTGAGTCTTCACAGTAGGCTGCATTGTGCAATTCTCAAGGTGGAATTTATGATTAACATTAAAATGAATGCACGTCGTAAATCTAAGGTCCAAAAAGTAATCTGCATTGCTGAAGTTATTAACACAAACAACTAATTTGAAGTTTCAACAAGTTTGGACGCACTGTAATTAACATTACAAACAAAGAGATGAATAAAATAACTTGCAAAATTTACTTTAAATCCGGGAGGAGACGGAAACTGAATTGCCAAGGCTAATGCTCAAACTCTCTCCCGTCTTCCTTTATATTCTGAAAGAAAGCAGAGGGAAATCATATGTAATATTTATAAGTAAACAATCCAATGCATCAAATAGACAAGACAACAAAAGCAATCCAAAAGCGATTACAAAATGTGCATTCAACTCAGATACCACACTTTCATCTTTTAAAGTGAGAAACAGTTTTGACTGCATGGACAAGGCTGACTTTATTTCCCTTTTCCTTCAAAAATGCAGCCCCACCTTAGTTGGCTTTATACTTTGGTTTGCCCTAAGAGGGCGACAGTGACTGAAACAGTTACAATCTGAGCGCACAAAAAGGGGAGTTTTCCTTTGCACGAACCAAAGAGCGCAGCTTACACGTGTCTGTACACGCTTAAACGTTTCCTCTGGATGCTGCAGTTCAATAATTGCCCGACTTGTCTGACTACTGAATTACTTTTATTTGCGTTTAAATATCAACTTTGATATCCAATTACTGTTAAATACAATTATCAGCATCACTCCCTCAAAATAAACTCCACCCGGTGATCTAAACACTGGGAATTTGTTTGGTCAGCTACAGTAAGAGTGAAACTTCTCGTCAGTGTCTGATATTACTGTGTTTGAAAGTTTTAGTTTAATAGTGAAATTGCTGGTCACTTTTAGATATTACTGTTTAAAAAGTTCTAGTCGTCATAGAATAAAAACCATGAGTTAAATGTCATGCATTCTTAAACTGTCACCTAGGCTTTTGTTTGCAACGCTTGATGTCAAGAAGTACTTCAACGCGACTAAACTCAAAACGTGAGATGATTCAAGCCATTCACAGTAACCATGCAAAAGGCATGAAACTGTCACTTGCCACAAGCAAAATAAAGTTCAAGAAAGTTTCTCTCAGGAAAGCAAACATCATGTGCAAATCCTCATTTGATCGCTGTAAAGCTCCTCAAGTCCCATGGTGTGGCTAAAGACACTAGAGGCTAAACTACACAGTCATTTCACTCATTTAATTTCACACAAACCAAATTATCAAACTTCATTATCCACCCTTATCTTGCACACAGAGAGAATAAAATCAGCCCTTTTTTGTTTCATTTAATAAAAAGCTTTAACCTGCCAGCTCACGTGGGAAACAATTCCTCTTTGTCAAGCAGTTCCAATATTTGCTCCACTCAGTATTTGCTTTAATAATGTGTCTCTCTCTAGTTACCCAAATCTGATAAGGGTCAATTGTTCAAAGCCATAAGCTGCAAGTCAACCGACTTCTTACCAAACACCAGATACAAAATATTCCCTCAACTACAGAGTTTGTGCATCTATGCAAATGGCTAAATGTCTAAAGTGTTGAACTGTCCTTCACACTTCATAGCCTTTGAAGCCATCCCGTGGCTTCTCGTCCAATTTAGCGTTTGATTATTTCTGCATAGAGGAGGCTGAGAAACAAAGAGGTATCTGTTTTAAGCCTTTCAGTCTAGGCTGGAAAAATGTTGGGAATTTGTTTAGTTTCATAAACATGTCTTTCAGGCCTTTAAAGCAATGTTGCACGTCAAGACAAGATACATGTGCGTTGCCGTGAACACTTGACAAAGAGCAATGAAATGTGGTTTCAGTGATACCTTATATAATTATAATTCTAAAAATAATAATAATAAAACCTTCGGCCTAGGGTCGGATCACAGATGTGGTTACTTGAAATGGAGAGGTTTTCCCTACAGCAGACAAGCATGAAAAGACTTAATGTAACACTAGCACCGCAAACAAATGCTGGAATCAGCACAGACAGGTATATGCTTGCGGGGACCTGCCCTGATATCAGTTCTCCACAGTATTATTCCACTGTTGCAAACTCTCTTGTCTGCTAGAAAACAACTGCCCCAAGAAAGCTGCATATTTACCTCAACAATACATCTTCAAAATGACCAGGTATTTTGAAGTAAACGGCTCTTAACAGGTTTGCGGCGTTGCACAAGTAGGAACAAAAACGTTTTCCTTCTTTCTTTCCCTCTGCTAGTTCCAACTTCATGTCTATTATTTGGAAACCACTGCTAGAAGCTCTCACTACCCTGTTGTTTCATTAACGGATGGTTATTTCTGAGCTGTGACTGAAATAGTCATGGGCTCACTGTGATAAAGGCCAGTCTGGACGGGGCTGTCACACTGTTTGCAAAGAACAACATTTGGCAGAGCAGCTGTGTACACTCAAACGCTGACATGTATGAGTCCTGTACTTAGTTGTATCAAGTTTGCTGTCACCTTGCAAAAGGTGGATCTAGCCAAAACAAAACTGCATGTTACAAACAAAACCAATATATCGATAACTACTTACAAATTGTTGCATGTGTTCAATTTCCAAAAGAGTTAAAAATGCCATTTAGCTTTAAAAAAAAAATAATAATAAAATTAAGTATACTTATATATAGTTCATATTGTCGTGCATGAGAAAGACTGGTACTAGGACAAACTGCGACCATAATCACAGGTCTAAATGTGTCAGACGACACCGCAACGCTTCCATCTGGCAGAGGTCGTTTGGCAACAACTGTGCAACTCTAAAAAGAGCAGAGTTTATGGCACAACGCAGACAGCGAACGTCGCAAATCCAAAGTAGGGGACACGCCCTTCGCACAATGAGAAACTACACTCACACCATCTCTCAGCCCGCACATAGCGCACAGTGAGCTGCGAGCCCCACCCAGGCCTCCAGTCACACGCATTCCTTGATAGAGCCGTCAGGCCAACTGGAAGAGAGCCCAGCCTCTCCTGCAGTGACTAACTCCAAAGCAATGTCCTACTCTCTACCCAACCACTCGAATCACCCAGTGGGTCTGAGCTGGGTACAAAAACAGGGTATTCTTTCGTGGTCTCCACTTACTTACAACTAGGGTGATTTGATCATTTCTATCTTTTTTAATTTTTTTAATGCAAGCTGATTTATAAACACTAACAGAAGCCCTCCTGACACAGATTAATGCACAGCAAAAGGTCATAAAAAGATTGTTTGCATGGTTTAAAAGCTCTTAGTGCTTGAATGTAAACGCAAGATATTGCACAACTATAAATCTAGATTTACCAAGATTCAGCAACGCTGTGGCTTAGATAAGTGATAGAATTGTTGGGCAAACAACCAGACCACTAATTATAGAAAAGCCACTGCAAGCGTTTCATGCCACACTTTTTCCATTAAAGTGTCGTAATGTTTAATAAGGGACACACACTTACAGACAGCCATTACACAATGCAAAAACATAAATTGTGGCCTTTGGCTTTGCCTACAGGAGTTGCTTGGTTGCTCGCCCCTTTAGCAGACACGTTTTTTCCAAAGCAAATTACAGGATACTTTTTAATGTGACAAGTGCAAGTCGTATTTCTCTATTAAACGCTCATTATTTATCACAAGAGACGGGTCGTTTCTGACATTAAGCAAGAGCTGATACATAAAGATTTGGTTAACAGTTCCACTTTTACTTCTGCATGGGCGCGATTCAAAACCACAAGTGACCACATTCGCGTGCAAGACGTACGCTTTCAATCTTATTGTGGAAATATCACATTTATTTAGAGGAACAAATAGAAAAATAGAAAGATAAAATGTGCTGTGATGTTAGAGATGCTTGGAAATATTTTAAAAACATTTTTATTGTATAAAAAAGCCAAAGGCTTTCACTTGCATTGAGTCTTGTTTTTGTTTATTCGCACTTGTTTATCCTGTTAACAAGGCTTTTCAAACCATGTCAAAGGATATGAGTCACCGATCAAAACCATAGCGGTGACTGACGGCGAGGTGGTTTTCTTACCAGCTCGTGTTGCATTAGATTTCATCTGCCATCATCTGGTTTTATAGTTAGGTCTAGTGCCGCTGCCAAGCATTTTGTAGAAGTGAAAATCATGTGGTTTCATACGCCCAAATAAGTCAGATCTCTTTGCTTATCTATAATTCAACTAGAAAAACTCATGTAAACTGCACATGGAATGATCTAACCCATGCAGCCAGTACCCTTGGTCTGTTGTAAACAAGTAGATGTGCATACCTACATTACTGGAATGGCGTGATGTAGTACGAGCTGTAGTCCAACACTGATTCGACGTCAAGACATGCCGAGCATTAAACCGCCTTACAGCACACTTTGGAATGCATTAGAACCATTAAACCATGGCCTCTCTGTGTAAACTGTGATATAAATGAAATTTTAACAATAAGTGTGCAACTTTGAAGAACGTAGACAGCTGAAGTGCATATCTTTGATGTCATTCATTGATATGGACTATTAATTCGCATTAAACACACTTGTAAAAATGTACTTGGTGCACAATAAACCTAGATCAACAATTAATCCATTTATCATGCAGCAATGGCAGGTGTGGCTTACAGGAAATAATTGCTACATGTTATGCGAGTTAGTGCATGCATGTCACCTTGGCTACAGTATGACCTATTTACTTGTTGCATCATTAAATTACAGTTTGCACACATAGCTTGTAATTTCTAAAATTGACCGACTGAAAACAGGACATTTTTCATACATAATTGAAGCTTTGAAATCAGACTTTTTTTTTTTCTTTCAAAAAATGGACATTGAAGCCTATAAACGCACTAACCATCCGTCATGTGATACTAGACTTTAATGAAATGCAGACCGTATCTTCTATTTCAAGACCGTCAACAAATGTAATCTAGTAGTCCAAACTGAATTGTAGAAGTACAATGGAAGTACAGTTTATCATGCGTCATAGGCACACATAACTTTTTGAGGTTTAAAATTTATAATAAATATAAGAATTCTGACATGCACTCTTTAAAAAAAAAACATGCTTTAAAGGGTTCTTCACAGCGATGCCATAGAACTATTTTTGGTTTCACAAAGACCAATCTCTTTTTTACCTTTTTATAATCTGAAGAACCTTTTGTGAAAGATTCTTCAGATGTAACGGTTCTTTATGGAACCATTTAAACAAAAACGGTTCTTCTATGGCATCGTGAAGCACCTTTATTTTTAAGAGTGTTGTGCATTGTGCAAAAAAATAACTATTTTTAAAATTGCAAATGGGATTAATTGGAAATGGCAAAAACTATAATAAAAAAAAAAATGAAGGCACATGCATGCCAGACTATTACAACACAACTCTGTCAATATGGAAAATGATGAAATATGAATGCCTGACTCTGACTCAGAGTCATATTGGCAAACGCACAGTGTATTGTCCAACTCTGCTTTAGCCAGTATTTCTCAACCATGGAATGATGATAACTCCAGGGTCTGTCTGACCAGGAAGACACGTACTAAGATAATGCAAGACTTCATACTTCCAACCTCTTTAAATGAACCCTACATCTTGTACAGCACCGTACTGACAACTTATCTGTGATGAATCATCATCGCAATTTCACGGAGAATTAATTTCTTTCATTCTGCACCCTTACGGAGGGGAAAAAAAAAAAAAAAAAAGTGTCAAATGAAGATTCAAGATGTGAGAAAACAAACAAACCGCGAATGAAGCGCTTCGATACAAAAGCCTGCCACGCCTCCCTTGGCGTTGCCATCGCAAGTCCTCGACAAGCCTTTAAGGAAATGACAAAGGAAGTGTGCACAAGTCCAGACTCTTTCCGTTTCACGCTGAAATAGATGGTCCTACGAAGCACACCCTAATCTGACCTATCAACACAGAGGAGGAGAAAGTTTCGCCTTCAATGTAAACTTCCAGGACGTCGCATCAGATAATGACACACAGACCCCAAAACCTTGTTTCTATTCAACAATCAAAACCTAAGCCATTCGAGATAAGCAAGAAGCTCCCTGTTCTGTAACATACTGTAACCTTCAAACATAAGCAAGGTTAAAAGACACTGCAGAACATGAGGCAACCACACTTTTAAACTTTTTTTTAAAGAACTAAAATAACTTTTTTTTATTAAAGTTACTTTTGCCTAAGTTTAAAATGCTGCTTTGTTACTATTTGACTGCTTTAGTTTGCAATGGAGTCATCTGTACTGACATAACACAAGAAAGCTTAGGGTGTGGCAGGAGAAGGGGGATGGGCTCCAAATGTTCCCCTGATGAAAAAAATCTGCTCACAAACATTTTTTAAAAGATAGCCTAAATCAGATAAACCACAAAACAGCTTTTTAGGTTGTCAACACTCCATACACATCTCCAAACTATTAGCATTAATCCGTAACGGTCCCGTTTTTGTCCTTCTTACTCTTTCATCTACTCTTTTCATTCTCTTATTCTGTTATATAACACTTTCAGTCATCCCACTGCAAAACAGCTCCATAACTAAAGCCATGCAGCAGTTGGGCGTGAATAAAACACCTCATTCTTTCTTCTCCATAGCAAGCCTTGCTTTCTCCCTCTGTGCTTCAAACCTGGTTTCAATTAGTAAGTCTTTCCAAACCACTACATTCCATTACCCCCTCCTCCCTTCGCCCCTCTTACTCACTACCCACACCCTGGCCAGGGCTCCAGGTTAAGAAAACCCAAGACAAAATGTGACAGGATTTTGCGAATAAAATTAAACATTCACATTTTATAAGAATAACAACAACATTTAAAAGTCATTTAAAACTCATTCAACAGAGGAGCAAAATATGAGAAAACAGTTCACCCACAGTTTTGGAATATGTGCTGACGTTGTCCAAAAATCTTGTGCTATGACCAGATTTGGTATGGCAGGATAATGCCCCTTTTCAAGAGGAAAGTTTGACACGAGTTTAACTCAATGTACATGCATTTTTTTAATATATTAAACATAATACTTAACGTTTTAATATTTTTAAAATAAAAACAAACGCATTTGTTTCATTTAGAGCGTGGGCAACCAAAGTCAGGCACCCTGCTTATCCACGTTGCACTGTTGGGTGTACAACTTGGGTGTATCTTTTGCATGCCATGCAAAACCCCTGAAAATTTGCCTTCATAGTGAATCCTGTTTCGTCTGGGAGATTTAGTAGGTCAAGTTTAAAAACTAAACGCTTAATTCTAAACTAAGGCAAACTTTAGTATTGTTAAGGAAAAACGTGCGCAACAGATGACAATTAGGCTACTGAGGAGAAACACACCCACCCACCCTCTTCATGTTCAACAATACAGATAATACGTTTTTGATTAAACATAATAAGCGTTCTCAAAAACAAATAAGCAATAGATAACATTGTTACACATAATTAAACATATAAATAGTCTTTTGAAAAGTACTTTGTGCAACCTAAGCGTCGCGCGCTTAGTGCATAACTAACTTAAAGAGATAAACAAACTTACCTGGAAAGTTCAACACCTTTGCTCTGGCATCTTCCGCGGTCCACAGCTTTCTGCCACAGCCCAGAAAAGTTTTCCACCACGCTTTCTAAACTAAACTTGAACGTATTCTTGACTCTCTCGTTTTCTCTCGAGGCGCGAAGCCTCGCTTTATATATTTTTTAGTTTTAAGTAGTTACTATATCACTTGCGCGCTCTCTTTCTCTCTCTTCCTCTCACATTCGTGCTGTTTTTTTCTCTCAGTGTGCTTGTTACTCCGGGCTATGGAGAATGGCAGAGTTTGGGCTAGGGCTGTGGAGTTCTTCACTGGAGAAGAAGGCGGGGGTAACGGTGTAGCAGGGAGTGGTCCTTTATAAATTTGGTCCAGCCCACCCACTGTTTGAGTGACGTGTGTTTAACACAGTGATAAAGCACGTGAGTGTGGATTGGGAGCAGATTTTTTACTAAAAGGTTGAACTGTGTTTTTGGGACAAGGGTAATTTAATTATCAGGTTGGTGCAAGTTGGCACATTTTTACTGGGGCAGTTTATTAAGTGTTTGAAAATTTGTAATTATGAAGCATTAAAAGGCATGTTGAATTTCTGCTTAAAAGGCTTTCCTCATAAAATAGATTTTACAGTATGTGCCTGTCCAGAAATTCCCTGCTGAAAAAAAAAACAGCATATGCTGGGATGCTGGTTTTAGCTGGTTTATGCTGGTCCTTTGCTGGTTTATACTGGTCCTTGATTAGCAACATGACCAGCATAAACCAGCAAAGGATCAGCATTAACCAGCTAAAGACCAGCATTAACCAGCAAAGGACCATCATAAACCAGCAAAGGACCAGTATAAACCAGCAAAGGACCATCATTAACCAGCAAAGGACCATCATAAACCAGCAAAGGACCAGCATTAACCATCTAAGGACCATCATAAACCAGCAAAGGACCAGCATTAACCAGCAAAGGACCAGCATAAACCAGCAAAGGACCATCATTAACCAGCAAAGGACCATCATAAACCAGCAAAGGACCAGCATAAACCAGCAAAGGACCAGCATAAACCAGCTAAGGACCATCATAAACCAGCAAAGGACCATCATAAACCAGCAAAGGACCAGCATTAACCAGCTAAGGACCATCATAAACCAGCAAAGGACCATCATAAACCAGCAAAGGACCAGCATAAACCAGCTAAGGACCAGCATTAACCAGCAAAGGACCAGCATAAACCAGCTAAGGGCCATCATAAACCAGCAAAGGACCAGCATTAACCAGCTAAGGACCAGCATTAACCAGCAAAGGACCAGCATAAACCAGCTAAGGGCCATCATAAACCAGCAAAGGACCAGCATTAACCAGGTAAGGACCAGCATAAACCAGCAAAGGACCAGCATAAACCAGCTAAGGACCATCATAAACCAGGTAAGGACCAGCATTAACCAGGTAAGGACCAGCATTAACCAGCAAAGGACCATCATTAACCAGCTAAGGACCATCATAAACCAGCAAAGGACCATCATAAACCAGCAAAGGACCAGCATAAACCAGCTAAGGACCAGCATTAACCAGCAAAGGACCAGCATAAACCAGCTAAGGGCCATCATAAACCAGCAAAGGACCAGCATTAACCAGCTAAGGACCAGCATTAACCAGCAAAGGACCAGCATAAACCAGCTAAGGGCCATCATAAACCAGCAAAGGACCAGCATTAACCAGGTAAGGACCAGCATAAACCAGCAAAGGACCAGCATAAACCAGCTAAGGACCATCATAAACCAGGTAAGGACCAGCATTAACCAGGTAAGGACCAGCATTAACCAGCAAAGGACCAGCATTAACCAGCAAAGGACCAGCATTAACCAGCAAAGGACCAGCATAAACCAGCTAAGGACCAGCATAAACCAGCTAAGGACCAGCATAAACCAGGTAAGGACCAGCATAAACCAGGTAAGGACCAGCATAAACCAGCTAAGGACCAGCATAAACCAGCTAAGGACCAGCATTAACCAGGTAAGGACCAGCATTAACCAGGTAAGGACCAGCATTAACCAGCAAAGAACCAGCATTAACCAGGTAAGGACCAGCATTAACCAGCAAAGGACCAGCATTAACCAGCAAAGGACCAGCATAAACCAGCTAAGGACCATCATAAACTAGGTAAGGACCAGCATTAACCAGGTAAGGACCAGCATTAACCAGCAAAGAACCAGCATTAACCAGGTAAGGACCAGCATAAACCAGCAAAGGACCAGCATTAACCAGCAAAGGACCAGCATTAACCAGGTAAGGACCAGCATAAACCAGGTAAGGACCAGCATAAACCAGGTAAGGACCAGCATTAACCAGCAAAGGACCAGCATTAACCAGGTAAGGACCAGCATTAACCAGGTAAGGACCAGCATTAACCAGCAAAGGACCAGCATAAACCAGCTAAGAACCATCATAAACTAGGTAAGGACCAGCATTAACCAGGTAAGGACCAGCATTAACCAGCAAAGAACCAGCATTAACCAGGTAAGGACCAGCATTAACCAGCAAAGGACCAGCATTAACCAGCATAAACCAGCTAAGGACCATCATAAACTAGGTAAGGACCAGCATTAACCAGGTAAGGACCAGCATTAACCAGGTAAGGACCAGCATTAACCAGCAAAGAACCAGCATTAACCAGGTAAGGACCAGCATTAACCAGCAAAGGACCAGCATTAACCAGCAAAGGACCAGCATTAACCAGGTAAGGACCAGCATTAACCAGCAAAGGACCAGCATAAACCAGCTAAGGACCATCATAAACTAGATAAGGACCAGCATTAACCAGGTAAGGACCAGCATTAACCAGGTAAGGACCAGCATTAACCAGCAAAGAACCAGCATTAACCAGGTAAGGACCAGCATTAACCAGCAAAGAACCAGCATTAACCAGGTAAGGACCAGCATTAACCAGCAAAGGACCAGCATAAACCAGCTAAGGACCAGTTTAAACCAGCTAAGGACCAGCATTAACCAGCAAAGGACCAGCATAAACCAGCTAAGGACCAGTTTAAACCAGCTAAGGACCAGCATTAACCAGCAAAGGACCATCATAAACCAGCTAAAACCAGCATCCCAGCACCAAAACATACCTAACCAGCATATGTTGGTATTTTCAGCAGGGTTGACTTGATTTTGGAGTAAACTGGAGTCGAAAGTGTGACATTCTTTCCCGATGTGCTTTCAAGTATTGCCTAAAATAGTGTCACATGGTTAGGTGGCACATGATTGTTATCTTTTAGTAAGGGGGGGGGAATTTTTTTTCATTATATGTTTGACTGTTGATGCTAGTCTGCTTTTACTGTGGTTACTTGTTTACCCGATCCACCTTATTTTTAAGAGTGGGCGCGGCCATTTGTATTCATAATGTGCGGCTCCTGGTGTCGTTCACTTCTGGTTATTTTACCTGTGCAAATATCTACCTGATATCTAACTGTTGTTATTATATTATTTTAATTTATTAAATGGTTAATTCATTTTCATAATCATAAACACACTGATTTGTAGGGCAAATAGTTTTATTGTTTACTGTAAGCCTAAATTATTCTAATTGAGGGTTTGCACTTACCTTACGATTTGTGGCCCTGACCTACAAAACCAGTCATAAGGGTCTTTTTTTTAACCCTTTTGCGACCTTATGGACATTTTTGTCCATTTCAGCTTTGTTTTTTGTTATAAGTGTGCTTGTGTTAATGCCAACTGCATACATTTTGACTCATTTTAATATTTCACCATCATTTCCTCAAAAAAAATAAATTTTACCCTCGTACAAAAAATACTCACACTCAGGACCTTAAGGACAAAAATGTCCACATTGAAACCCATTAAAACTGCAACGGCTTCAGAATTTACATTTTTACCATTTTTTACTAGATTGTTTACTAGATTTTTTCAAATTTGGCATATACATTTTTTTTTTTAAATCTAACACTACATAAAAATATGTTCTTCACTGGCACACCCAAGAATCTAATAAGCAAACAAAAAAATTCTGCTCAGCATTTATTATATGGAAATTACTACTATTTTTCATTTTTTCATAAAAAAAAAACACCTGTGGCATTATGCAAACAAACCAGCATTTAAAGGGTTACAATTCTGAAAATTAATGAATGTTTGGTATCTAGATAGAACAGATGCTGGTTAAAAAATCGCCATCAGTGAAAGTGGAATAAAATATTAATAAATCATATTTTTATGACAGTTTTTGGACATGGACATTTTTGTCCATTTTGCACCTATGTGTAACTTACTTTTTTGAATGCACAAGGGTTAAATAAAGATGTATATATTATCTGAAAGCTGAATAAAAAAGCTTTCCATTGATGTATGGTGTTGGAATAGGACAATATTGGCTTGAGATACAACTATTTGAAAATCTCAAATCTGAGGGTGCAAAAAAAAAAAAATAGGAAAATTGCCTTTAAAATTGTCTAAATGAACTTCTAAGCAATGCATATTACTAATCAAAAATGACATTTTCATATATTTACGGTAAGAAATGTACAAAATATCTTCATGGAACATAATCTTTACTTAATATCCTGATTTGGGGCATAAAAAATATATATAATTTTGACCCATACAATGTATTTTTGACTACTACTACAAAAATTACAGTGCTATTTAAGAATGGTTTTGTGGTCAAGGGTCACATTTGGTCAGTTACCCAGATATACATCCATATTGGCGATACTCTTATGTAAACAACAGCGTGGATTGCACAGTTAATGTACTACTGAATATGTTGTTCTGCTAATTAATACTGTCTAACCCATGGAAAAAATGTGTGGAAGCTGCTAAATCATATAGAGAAGAACTTAGTGAGCAGGAAAGGGTGCAATATTTTGACAAACTAAAGTTAATACAAGCAGTATTAATTAAGATATTAGCCTAATATGTCATCTACCTGACAGGAAATATAATGTTAGATTGTTATGTTGCCCTGGAAATCCTGGTTCAGGATGGCCAACAACAAACAACTTTTGCTCCTCTTCTCCTTGATTTGTTATAAATTTTGGCAGTCTAGGCTACTCCAAATGTTTTTCCCAAGTCTGACCGATTAGTACAGCCCAAAACTACAATAATTGTTCATTTTCAGCAGCAATAATCAGCAAAATATGCAAGTTTTGTTCAGCCGATTGATGACACATCGTGAAAACACTCTATAGTTATTTACTTTTATCAGCTAATGAATCAAAAGTCTTGCACGTTCACAGAAAATAGCTTACTTCCATGTTGCAAAGTAAGGTTTATTACAGATTCAGCAAAAACATGATGATATAATTGTACTTTGCCGAATAGAATAAAGGAGGGGGTTTGAACTTGATCAGAGGTGTCCAATCCTGCTCTTGGAGGGCCGGTGTCCTGCTGACTTTAGCTTTAACCCCAATTAAACACACCTGAACCAGCTAATCGAGCTCTGAATATGCATACTAGAAACTTCCACGCAGGTGTGCCGAGGCAAGTTGAAGCTAAACTCCGCAGGATAGCGGCCCTCCAGGACCAAGTTTGGACACTCCTGGACAAACTAAATCAAACCTCTTCTAAAGAAAATGTATCTGTGTAATTTGACTCTATCCCATGTGACAACTAGCCTTCGTATCAAATTCTGTTTTGTATTGTCATATTCTCACAATGGTCTGTGTATGCATACTGAGTCGTCATCTTGTGTTTACTGTCATGTGTGCAATGCTTTGTCACAAAATGCCATTTTACTAATGCAATTTATTTATGTAAATACAGCATAAGATCCTGCTGGAGAGCAGTTCTGCCATGTACAGTGCATGCAGTACTTCAGTACCTCTTTGATTAAAAAGTTTGAAAAAAGAGTTAGTGGCTGTACAGGGTTTTGTTTTAAGTTTTATAAGTCATTTTGAATGACAAATGTCAAATATTTGTTGATATCTGAAGCAGTGCCGCTTGTCTTTAATAATATGTTCATTGTGTTTGCAAACATGGATATAGTGCTCTCTTTGAACTCGTCCAACATAATTTCCATACATTTTCATAATAGAAAATCCAGTGTAAATCTCTGAGGAGAGTTTCATTCTCATTTTGTGACCTTCGGATTGATAAAACAAAAAAATCCAGTTAAACAACTGGATGATGTTTTTTCTTTGAATAAATAAGATTAACTAGTAAAAAAGGCAAAAGCGTGATCTAGAATCGTACAAAGCTCGTTAGGTTTTGAGTGTTTTAAAATGAACCCGTTTTGTATAGTTTTATAAATGTAAAATGACAGTCAAAGCCTAGATGTTACTTACAACTTAAATATTAGCTCTAATGTTAAGTTTAACCATCTTCACTTGCCCATAATTGTTTTCATGCACTAATTTGCTTTTTTAAAATAAATGCATATTCTAGAATTATAAAATATTTGTTTCTTTGTAATATCTGTTCAAAAGACAAATGCAAATTTGCTTTTAAATGGTATTTATTTATTCATTTACTAAATGATTTTTGTGCATGTCTCCTGCTAAAAAGGGTAACACATCACAACACATAAAAATAAATTTGTTAATTTAATTTAAAACAAGGTACAAATACTAATCTAATTCAAACAGATCACACAATTCTCCCTTTTCTACTAAATCAGGCTACTATCTAGTTATTCAGTTTGCGATTTGGAAAAGAGGAACCGAAACCAAAAAACAAGGCGTAAATGAAAACCTAACACTGGTTTGCCAAAATGTAATCTGTATTTTATTTTCTACAGTGTTATATAATCATGAGTCAGAACTCTGCTGTCAACAAAGCTAGAATAATGTCCCAGAAATGTGTTAGAACAATGCAGAGCTTCATCTGTTTAACTCAAAAACCCTAGTTTATTTATTTAAATATGTATTGTTAAGTTATTTGTTATCAACTCTTTTTATTTTTATTTAGCGCATTTAATCTTATGAGTGAGAACTATTAGTAAGAAAACAGACACAAATTACAGGCGGTCATAATGTGCAAGTGTAATAAATAGAATAATGAACCTAATTAACTCAAATAATAAAGGCTGTGAAGATTATAAATCTAGTATTCAATTTAATTTAATTAGGCTAACTTGTGACGGTTCACTGAGGCAAGTAATGTGCGATTTAGAGCACAAACCTTTGAAGACGGATTCCCTTTATCTAGTTTAAAAAAAAGCCTGTTTGCAAATTGCAAAAATGTCTTAATCTATTATGCAAATACATATATAAAATCCAATACATCTGTTCTTCTGTGATGAATCAACTTCCAAATCAAAAAATGTCAAGTTAGCCACATATTTTCAAATATGTTTCATGAGCATGTTTCAAAATATATTTACAGAAATATATTTTTGACCAATATATTTTGTGCATATTTTTGAAAATGTATTTTAAAAATATATTTTGCCCTCTGCACGTTTCACATCCATTCACATATGTCACTTTTGAAGAAAAGCCTAATTTACTGTCAATACCACAAGTAAACATATAACACATTTTAATACATATCAGCAAGGAACATACCTTTACAATGTTCAGAATACTTTACAATATTGCAATAAATGTTGTATCTATTATGTAATATTTGTATGCATCATGTATTACGTATCTGTAATATCTATTATGTAAATATATAAAATCCAACACATCTACCCTTCTGCGATTAATCAGCTTTTAAATAATAAACAAGTCAAATTAGCTGCACACACCCATACAGCAAAAAAGTTCAAATATATTGTTTAAATAGGTTTCAAAATAATACAAAAAATGATGTAAATATATTTTAAATATATTATGTAAATATATTTTCGACTAATATATTTTTTGCATATTTCTGAAAATGTATTTTAAAAATATAAATATATTTTAAATGCATTTAAGAATATATTTGCCCTCTCCAACACATATTAATGAAAACCAGCAAGGAACATTTACATTTACAATGTTACAAAATATAAAAACAATATTAAACCATTATGAAACATTGCATTTAGCCTAAATGTAGGTTAGACTGGAAATGTATATTTTCTTGGCTCTGAGATACATTCTGAAATATATTTTGGTGTATGAATGTTGAAACTAAATATGTTTTGTTTCTAAAATATATTTCATTGAGCTTCACTGAGCTTCCACAAAACCAGTCATAAGGGTCAATATTTTGAAACTGAGATTTACACATAATCTGAAAGCTTTTCATTGATATGGTTTGTTAGGATATTTTTGGCCTCTGGAATCTGAGGGTGCAAAAAAATCTAAATATTGAGAAAATCGCCTTTAAAGTTGTCCAAATGAAGTTCTTAGCAATTCATATTACTAATCAAAAATTTAAGTTTTATATATTTATGGTAGGAAATGTACAAAATATTTTCATGGAACATTATCGTTACTTAATATCCTAATGATTTTTGGCATAAAAGTGAAATCGATCATTTTGACAGATACAATGCATTTTTGGCTATTGCTACAAATATACCCGTGCTACTTAAGGCTCTTCTTGTGGTCCAGGGTCACATTTTACTAATCAAAAATTTAAGTTTTATATATTTATGGTAGGAAATGTACAAAATATCTTCATGGAACATTATCGTTACTTAATATCCTAATGATTTTTGGCATAAAAGAAAAATCTGTGTATTTTTGGCTACAGCAACAAATATACCTGTGCTACTGAAGACTGGTTTTGTGGTCTAGAGTCACATATTACTAATCAAAAATGAAGTTTTGATATATTTACGGTAGGAAATGTACAAAATATCTTCATGGAACATTATCGTTACTTAACATCCTACTGATTTTTGGCATAAAAGTAAAGTCGATCATTTTGACAGATGCAATGCATTTTTGGCTATTGCTACAAATATACCCGTGCTACTTAAGGCTCTTCTTGTGGTCCAGGGTCACATATTACTAATCAAATATTAAGTTTTCATATATTTATATTAGGAAATGTACAAAATATCTTCATGGAACATTATTGTTACTTAATATCCTACTGATTTTTGGCATAAAAGAAAAATCTGTGTATTTTTGGCCACAGCAACAAATATACCTGTGCTACTTAAGACTTAAGGTTTTGTGGTCCAGTGTCACATTCATTTTTGACACGCATTGTATGGGACATGTGCACACACCTGCATGTGCAAGTTTTAGATAAAAAGCAAGCCTAAGAGAAACATAAAGTGAAATGTATACCTAACCTGAAGCAACAGTTGAACCTCACAAGATTTGCATGGCTGATGAGATACCTGGAAGACCCGGAACACTAAACACACTTTCCGTCTATACACCCTGCCATTAAAACGTTTACAGTTCTCCCTGTGCTTCAAGGCCTTCTATCAATCATGCATCCTTGTCAAAAAGCTGCTTTAAAACCCTCTCTGTACAATAGCTCTGCTTCGTTTTAACCTGCCCTAATCTCACAAAATAGCTTTCACAAGGTCTAATTCAACAGTTGATTGGGTAAGACATCTGTGGTTACTTCATTTACATGACTGTTTCAGCTGCCTCAGATATTGCTCACGCCAGAAATGCAGGTAAACAGCGTAGGTGTGCACATGTGGTTCCCTTCAGTCGGTTTTTAGAGACAAACAGACAGCCGGAAAGACAGACAGGCAAAGAGAGAGAAGCCCGAGGCGCTTGGCGAACAAATCCACGTGTCACACCCATATTCAGGGCAGTGTAATGGTAAGCAGAAGATGAATCCTCCAAACGAAAACGAAAAGTTATACTGTCTGCCTCGCAAAGAAACAAAGGGAGTGGCGCGCGTTGCTTTGTGTAAATAAGTGGAAATGCACAAGAATATAATCTTGAAGCAGAAGAATAGACAAAACGTTTGAGTGGAGAAACAACTGGAACAGTGTGCATATGTTCCAGCGTTCTCTTGTTGGTGTAGGAGTTTTGTCTCCCCGATGTAATAAAAACTTTTGGATCACAAACAGGCGAAGAATGTCAAGGAACAAAACAGTCATGCTTTTCTGCAGAGCTCCAAAACCATGTGAGGAGAAAAAAAAGACATGAAATGGCCACAGCAAATGCAACAAATGCATATTTGAGCGATTAGTCACTGTAAGAAGCGAGCAGATCTCATGCTTTTGATTTGGGTTGGAAGTGGGTTACCCAACGATGCTTGAGTAGTCCTGAAAACATTCAAGATCTTAGTTGTTGAATACTAGGATATGTGGGAACGGGTGTTTCCTGGTGAGTGGCTCATAGGTGTGTCTGCCTGTATGAACTAGTGTGAATAACAGCAGTCAGTGTTGGTGTGTCAGGGTGAGTCATCCCGTATGACTACAATGCACGCAGCGCTATACCGAGAAGCGAAGGAAGGGAAAAGAACAAGGAGGGGCAGAGAGGATGAATTTATCGGGTGTGTCCCGGGATCAACTCTGGAGGAAAAGAGGAGCCACTTTATTTGAAGTTTAGAGAAAACCGCACAGAACAAAGTGATCTCAAATGTGCACTCTTGCTTGTGTTTTTACTTGTAAATCAGAGAACAGCTAGTTTTACTGCGGGGAGTAAACACACTCTCCAATTTAAAGGCTGAAAGCTTTCGTTGCTCCCCGCAGACGCACAAATGGGCACAAGTCATCGTCCAGGCAAACAATAAAAGTTGCATTGTTATAAGATATTCCACTTTTCACAACTGATCAGTTGACGGGTAGTTTTTGTTCCCTAAACACGAATGTCACAGTTAGCCTGAAAAAAAAAAAAACAAGATGCAATGAATTGTATAGGTTAACAAAAAGGGATTTTATAAGGAGATTTTATATATTTGTCAATTAATTTGCAATTAATGCAATTAATTAATGCAAATTAAAAAGCATCTTAAAATATCCCCGGTTAATTTATTTTTTTTATTTTTTTATTAATTGCAGATATTTCAAATACATATTTGTAAATGTCTGCAATTAATTTAATAAAATAATAATTAATTTTAATAAAAAAATAACATTTTAACATAAATGCAGTTAATATAATACAATTTTAAATATCTGCCATGTTTGAAATTAATTGTACATATTTTAAATGTTTGTAAATGTCTGCCATTCATTTAGAAAAATAAAAAATGATTTTTAATTAATTGCATAAATTATTTTACACTGTTAACATTTGCAACTAATTAAAATTAAAAATATATGCCATTTTGAATTAATTGCAAATATTTAAAATATGTTTTCAAATATCTGCAATTAATTTAAAATAATTAAACACATTTTAAACATTTAAAATACAATAATAATACAATAAATACACTAAAAACATTGTCAGAAGCAAAAAAAACAAAACAAAAAAAAAACTAATTAATAAGCCTAAAAGAGAGTTCATTTTTTTGTTTTAGTTGCTGATTTGTATATGCTTTCACACAATGCTAGAAACTCTCTTATGTATAACTCTGTTAAAAATAACTGCAGATATTTTAAATGTCTTTAAATATCTGCAATTAATTTTAATTGATAAAAATAAAATTAATAAAAACTGCAGATATTTTACATTGTTAATATCTGGACAATTAAAATTTATGTTTTAACATATTTTTTAAATAGCTGTGATTAATTAAAATTAATTTAATTTAATTAACATTACAAAAATGTCTGCAATATGTTTGCATATAAAAATATGTTTTTAAATATCTGCAATTAATTTAAAAGAATTACAAATATTTTAAACATTTAAAATAAACTTATTTTATTTTAGACACTAAAACATTATCAGAAGCAAAAAAAAAAACTTAAATGGGCTCCTTCTAAAATATGAACATAATAAGCCTAAATGGGGATCATTTTTTGTTTTAGTTACTGATTTGTACTTGCTTTTATACAATACTAGAAATGATCTTATTTACAAAACATATTTTATAAATATTTATGAATATTTTAAATGTCTGCAATTCATTAAAAAGAATAAAAAGCTAAATTTACATTATTAATATTTGCAACATTTTTACATACTTTTTTAAAAGTTTTAATGTTTAATGTTTTTTATGTATTATGTTCTTTTCATATATGCAATTTTGAATTAATTGCAAATATTTAAAATGTTTTTAAAAAAATATTAAATGCTGATATTTTTGTTAATATCGGCAAAATTAATACATTTTTAACATGTTTACATCTTTTTTTATTTCTGCAATTTATTATAATAAAAAAATATATATATGCTATTTTAAATTAATTGCAAATATTATATATTATATACTTTAATTTAACTTTAAATTACATTTGGAAAATTAACATTTTTTAAATATCTGCAATTGAATTTAATTTTTACAATTAATTTCCAATATTTAAAAAAACGAATTATTTGTTCATTTTAGTGTTTTATATATATTTTTCACACACTAAAACATTATCAGAAGCTAAAAATGCAAATAAATAATATGCATGTGCTACTTCAAAAACGCATCTCTCTTAACATACAGGTGTGCATATTTATTTAGATAATGTAAATTGAATCGGCACGTTGCTGCCAGGTGTTTTTAACACTGCTGAGGCATAACAGACATATATTGGTTATTGTATCTAGAGTACACCACAAAACAAAGGCAAGGTTTAGAGTTTTCAATAGGCCCATCCTGTTCTTTGTGGGAGGGCCTGTTGCACAGCAAGGGCGTGGGCTACCTGTGTATGTAGGTTACTTCTAAAGACATCAATTATTATTCTTACACTTGGCACATCTGGCTTCCCCCCTCACCCCCTAGTATGGAGGATGGGAGCGTTTTTGCATGATTGCTGTATGACTACACAGCTTCTGCCACAATATTTATTATTCATTTTGCATTTTAGTAACATGCTTTCACCCAACACTAGAAACTCTCACAAGCAAAAAATCTCGCCCCATCCCCCTTTCGAATGGTTTTGATCACTGCGGTCTCCATAGCCACATTTTTTGTGTTTTCATGGAGTTCCCCTCTTTGCGATCCAGCGCTAGTGTTTTAGTACAAACGTAGGGGAGGAACATCATGAGATACAGGCTGAATTGTGGTTTCCCCTGCAGGTCGTGAGTCATAAACACGAGGGAGGGACGAACTGAAAAGGACTATTCTGGGATGGCTGCCATGGCAACATAATAAGCAAGGGGGAAGGTTATTGCAGTGATGTTTCCATGGCGATCCCCTGTGTGTAAATAAATATGGCACGTCAAAATGTTTGAAAAGTAGTAACGTGCTGCGTTGCTGGGCAGTCAGTGTGTCATGATTTGATGCCAGCGTAGTTTATATTTCTGCTAAACGTGCCTCCTAATGCTTTAACGCTGGTTTGTTTCACACCTCAACCACACTGACAAAAATGCACAGGTTAAAGCAAAACAAAAGTGCTTCGGAGCTGCTCCAGCTAGAATTAGTTTTTTTATGTATCTAAAAAAAGTTTCATTTCCTTTTTAATACTTGATCTTAGGGCTAACGACTAACGACTATTTTTATATCCATTAATCTAAATGACTCATTTCCCACCAAAAAATCTACAATTTTACTTCATTTTATTTAAATAAAATCAATTAATTGCAGATTAAATTTTAATGGAACCATTCAAATGGAATCCAGAAAAGTAATGGAAAAGAATTTGGCCAAAATAAAAGTGTAAAACTCAATTAATTGACAAGGCTTTTTGATTTTAAAAAATATTTTTAAATTATTATTTAAATAATAATAATAATAATAATAATAATTTAAAAACATTATCAGAAGCAACAACAACAAAAAACTTAACAACTTAAATGGGCTCCTTCTAAAAGAATCTACAATATTAATGTAATAAACCTAAATAGGTGATCATTTTTTGCTTTAGTTACTAAATTTTGTATTTGCTTTCACACAATACTAGAAACTCTCCTATGTAAAAATAAAAGTAGATATTTGAATGTTTTTAAATGTCTGCAACTAACTTAAATAAAATAACATTTTAAAATATCTGCAATCAATTTAAATTAATCAAAAGCTGAGTTTGCACTATTAATATCTGCAAAATTAACATTTATGAATGTTTTAAACATTTTACATACTTTTTAAAATATCTGTAATTAATTAAAATTAATTTTAAAAAATGTGCTTATGTTTTGTTTTTTATGTGTAATGTTTTTTTTTATATATATATGAAATTTTGAATTATTTGCAAATATTTAAAATGTATTTTAAATAATATTTAAAACGCAGATGTTTTTTATTATTAAATTTGAATGGAACCATTCAAATGGAATCCAGAAATGTAAAGTGTAAAACTTAATTAATTAGACAGGCTTTTTGATTTATAAAAAATTATAATTTAAAAACATTATCAGAAGCAACAACAAAAAACGTAAATGGGTTACTTTTAAAATAATCTACAATACAACACCCTAAATGGGTGATCATTATTTGTTTTAGTTACTAAATTTCGTGCTTGCTTTCACACAATAGAAACTCTCTAGTATTTTAATTATTATTATAAAAATAACATTTTAAAATATCTGCAATTAATTTAAATTAATAAAAAACTGAATTTACATTATTAATATTTGCTAACAATATAACAATATTTGCAGACAAAATGAAAGACCATTTTTAAAAATTGAATAGTCGATTAGAATAAACTACAGATCTAAACAGCAAATATATGCTCTTAGGCAGTATAAGACTACAAAGTTATCACACAGTGAGACATATTGCCTCATATTGTCACACATGCTTTTATGCATCTAAAATAATGCGCTCTGTAATTATTTCGGGCCCCGTGGCAGAGCTGTTTATATTAACTTCTCTGTACCATTTTGTCTTGTTTTTAGATGCAATAGGCAACCTATGTTCATTACATTCCTCTCATAGTTGCGAAGTGTTTCGACAGAGCAGTCTTCCACGGGCGAGCTTCAAACCTCATGTGCAAGTTAGTACAGGAATGACAGGCAGACTTTCAACAGCAGAACAATGTGTACATTAACAGTATGTCACATAAACAAAAGCCTTGATAATTGGGATGATTGAGAAACAAACCAACTTACTTATATATATACTCTTAGAAAATAAAAAAACAATTCCCTGGTCAAAAAAACAGCTAAAACCAGCTTAGGCTGGTTGGCTGGTATTAGCTGGTTTAAGCTGGTCTCCCAGGCTGGTAAGGCTGGTATTAGCTGGTGGCCAAAACCCCTCTAAAACCAGCCTGCCAACCAGCTATGACCAGCTAAAACCAGCCAACCAGCCTAGGCTGGTTTTAGCTGTTTTTTTCACCAGGGAAAGCTGTTACTGGGGCGGGACCTTTTTGAAAGGTGCTAATATGTACACTTTGGGTAGTAATATGTATTTTCCAAGAGCTAATATGTACCATTTAGAGGTAAACAATGTGGAAAGATGTACTTTTACCTTTTGTACCTTTTTTTGAGAGTATAGAATAAGGTTTACTGATAAAAAGAATGTTTTAAAATACCTGCAGTTAATTTAAATGAATAAAAATTTAGAAATTGCAGATATTTTTCATTGTTAATATCTGAAAATGTTAAATTTATTACTGTTTTTAACATTTTTACATTTTAAAGTTCAATTAAATCAAATTTTTAAAAACATTTTTTTTAAATATATGTGATTCTGAATTAATTTCAAATATTTCAAATATGTTTTTAAATGTGTGAACTTAATTTAAATGAATAAAAACTTTTTTTTTCTAATTTTATTAACTTTTTTTAAACATTTTTACATTACATATTTATTAAATTTCTGCAATTAATTCAAATTAATTAGAAAAATGTACATTTAATAAACAATTATTTTTATTTTCATTGTATATGTATTTCCAAGAGCTAATATGCACCATTTAGAGGTAAACAATGTGGAAAGTAGTTGTTTTACCTTTGGTACCTTTTTTCTGAGAGTGTATAGGTTTACTAATACACATTTAATATTTACACATTACATTTTTACCATTATTAATATACAATTTACAATTATTTACAGTAAACACCTACCATATTCACTGTTAATTATTGATTTTAGAATTACATTAGAAATGTTTGACAAAAATAAGCAAATGCAACCACAAAACCAGTCTTAAGTAGAACGGGTATATTTGTAGCAATAGCCAAAAATACATTACATAGGTCAAAATGATTGATTTTTCTTTTATGCCAAAAAATCATTAGGATATTAAGATAATGTTCCATGAAGATATTTTGTACATTTCCTACCATAAATATATCAAAACTTAATTTTTCATTAGTAATATGCATTGCTAAGAATTTCAATTGGACAACTTTAAAGGCGATTTTCTCAATATTTTGACTTTTTTTGCACCCTCAGATTTCAGATTTTCAAATAGTCTGAGAAATATTGGTCTATCCTAACAAATCATATATCAATGGAAAGTTTATTTATTCAGATTTTAGATTTATTTTGAAAAATTGACCCTTATATGACTGGTTTTGTGGTCCCGGGTCACATATGTCTATTGCAGTAAATAATTACAAATTTTTATTAAATATTATTTAAAGATAAATAAAATACATACTGCTTCCTTATTAATTCCTATATTTTTTAACATAAGGTTTTAACCTTACACAAAGAAAATATATTTTAATATATATTGATGATCAATATATTTAATTATTGAATGTACTGTATAGTAAAAAATATACTGAATATTAATACATAAGGAATTGACACTTTTCATGTTTAAAAAATATGCTAAAAGTTTACATACACCTTGCAGAATCTGCAAAATGTTAATTATTTTACCAAAATAAGAGGGATCATACAAAATGCATTTTATTTTTTATTTAGTACTGACCTGGATATGATATTTCACATAAAAGGCATTTACATATAGTCCACAAGAGAAAATAATAGCTGAATTTATAAAAATGACCCTGTTCAAAAGTTTACATACACTTGATTCTTAATACTGTGTTGTTACCTGAAAGATCCACAGCTGTTTTTTAGTGATAGTTGTTCATGAGTCCCTTGTTTGTCCTGAACAGTTAAACTTCCTGCTGTTCTTCAGAAAAATCCTTCAGGTCCCACAAATACTGTGGTTTTTCAGCATTTTTGTGTATTTGAACCCTTTCCAACAATGACTGTATAATTTTGAGATCCATCTTTTCACACTGAGGACAACTGAGGGACTCATATGCAACTATTACAGAAGGTTTCAACGCTCACTGATGCTTCAGAAGGAAAATACGATGCATTAAGAGACGGGGGTGAAAACTTTTGAACAGAATGAAGATGTGTACATTTTTCTTATTTTGCCTAAATATCATATACTTTTCCATTTAGTACTGCCCTTTAAAAGCTACAGAAGATACTTACATGTTTCCCAGAAGAAAAAATAAGATCTTCAAATTCAAAAACTTCACCCCTGGCTCTTAATGCATCGTTTTTCTTTCTGGAGCATCAGTGAGTGTTTGAACCTTCTGTAATAGTTGCATATGAGTCCCTCAGTTGTTCTCAGTGTGAAAAGCTGGATATCAAAATTATATAGTCATTGTTGGAAAGGGTTTAAATGCACAAAAATGCTGAAAAAACAAAGAATTTGTGGGACCTGAAGGATTTTCTAAAGAACAGCAGGCAGTTTAACTGTTCAGGACAAACAAGGGGCTCATGAACAACTATCACTAAAAAAAAAAACACACACACAGCTGTGGATCATTCCGGTAACAACACGATATTAAGAATCACGTGTATCTAAACTATTGAACCGGTTCATTTTTATAAATTCAACTATTATTTTCTCTTGTGGACTATATGTAAACATCGTTTATATGAAGTATCTTATACAGGTCAGTACAAAAAAGAAATAACTTGCATTTTGTATGATCCTTCTTATTTTGTTAAAATAATTAACAATAATATCTTGAAATGTTATTATAATATAAAATAATGTTTCTACTTTAATATACTTTAAAATAGAATTTATTCCTGTGATGCAAAGCTGAATTTTTATCAGCCTTTACTCCAGTCTTAAGTGTCACATGATCCTTCAGAAATTATTCTAATATGCTGATTTATTATTAGATTTTTTTTTGGGAACCTGTGATTCTTTATTCAGCATTCTTTAATGAAAACAAAGTTAAAAAGAACAGCTTTCTGACTTTAACAAGACAGTCATAAATTCAAAACGTTTAATTTACTTTTTTTCTTACATACCGTCACACATATTTTCATAAATGAAACACATTCCCATATATTTTTGTTTTTTTTTAAGGGAGTTTACCTCACCTTACAACACAAGTTCACCATAACAATCTAAATTCCTGATGGCACACAGGAATTCCTGTGGTTTTATGGTTATTTGCCGCTTTAAACCAGCGTACACGGCACATTGTAAACGAATGGTACACACATCAAAGGTGTGAGTGTCAGAACCACAGTTTTGTCAGAGGTCAGTGTCATTTCACCTATGAAATAGCTGATGCGCTGAGTGCCTGCAAATGAGAGTGTGCCGCAGACAACGGCAACGGCAGTAATGAGGGCTTCGATTTTACGACAACAGTATAACAATTTAACATGTACGCAGGCCACAATAGAATAACTGAATATATAGGCGGCAGTATAATAAATTAACACCCATAGGCAGCTGTATGATATCATTTATGATTTTATGAACTCATACTGGTTGCTCATAATTGTACACACCCCTTGCATAATTTGTAAGATGCTTAGCATTTTCGTAATTCTACTCTGCTTTAGCAATGCCTAGAAGAAACTGCATAATAGATATGTAAGCATATTCCACAAGACAAAATAATTTTAACACATATTACTTTGTTCTTATAATCCCGTTGCATCTTTGAGAATCAGTGATGATTCTTTAAATCCTTTTGAGTAGCAACGCTGTATCTCAAAAAATCAAAAAGCCACAAAATCGAGGGGGAAAAAAGCTCCACATGCAGAACATACCAGGAAACCGAAGAAATTACAGTCTCTTGACTATTACAAAACACACAAACAGTCACTGGCAACAATATTAAGAACCAAAGGGAAGTACGCTGCAAAAAATGCTTTTCTTACTTAGATTTTTTGTCTTTTTTCCAGCCAAAATATCAAAAAATTCTTAAATCAAGAAGGATTTGCTAGACGAGTAAAAATTATTGTCCATTTTTCTGAAAAAACAAGCCAAAATTAAGTGATTTTTTGCTTAGAACAAGCAAAATAATCTGCCAATGGGGTAAGAAATAAAATCTTATTTCAAACAGAAAACAAAATTATTTTTCTAACCCCATTGGCAGATTATTTTGCTTATTTCAAGCAAAAACACACTTAATTTTGACTTGTTTTTTTCTGAAAACAAGACAATAATTTTTACTCGTCTAGAAAATCCTTCTTGATTTAAGAATTTTTAGATATTTTGGCTGGAAACAAGACAAAAAAATAAAGTAAGAAAAGCATTTTTTGCAGTGAACATTTAAACAATCATGTGATTTAAATGTTATTTTGTTTTGTGAAACATAATACTGTGCTATGTTAAATAACTTTATATTGTATATATGATTAACCTTTGATTTAAAAATCTGTCTACAGTCCAAAATTCTGAGATCACAATTAAAACTCAGTATTCAAAATCTAATTTAAACTTAAAGGTAAAAGGAGCATTTTCTATATAAATGTTGAATAAATTAATAACTAGCTAAATAAATGAATGCCATATTGTAAAATGATGTAAGGATTACACAATAAATCCACTTTGTAGGCCGTGTCATAATCTAGACATGTCAAGCGAAGTCACAGGAAATTATATCATTGTAACTGTTTATGCTTAAACTAAATATGACTTAAGTAGCATGGGAATACTTGTAGCAATAGCCAAAAATACATTGTATGGGTCAAAATTATCAATTTTTCTTTTATGCCAAAAGTCATTAGGATATTAAGTAAAGATCATGTTCCATGAAGATATTTTGTAAATTTCCTACTATAAATATATCAAGACTTAATTTTTTATTAGTAATATGCATTGCTGAGAACTTAATGTGTACAAAATTTAAAGGTGATTTTCTCAGTATTTTGTTTTTCTTAGTCCTCAGGTTCCAGATTTTCAAATAGTTGTATCTCGGCCAAATATTGCCCTATCATAACAAAGCACATGTCAATGGAAAGCTTATTTATTTAGCTTTCAGACAATGTATAAATCTCAGTTTAAGAAAATTGACCCTTATGACTGGTTTTGTGGTCCAGGGTCACAAATACCAGAAATAAGAGACCAAAAATAATACAAATGTTTCTTTTTTGCATTACAGATTTATACAATTATAATCAAAGTATCTTTTTATTCAGTGGAAGTAAGAGCATGTGACTGCCTGAACAAATGCATTCACATGATCAACATCCCAAATTGGTTTATTCAATTAGTGGCCTAGAAATAGCACAGAATCATATATATATATATACTTACAGTTGAGGTCAAAATTTTACATCCCCCTTTCAGAATCTGCAAAATGTTAATTATTTTACCAAAATGAGAGGGATCATACAAAAAGCATGTTATTGTTTATTTAGTACTGATCTGAATAAGGTATTTCACATAAAAGATGTTTACATAGTGTCTACAAGAGAAAATAATAGCTGAATTTATAAAAATGACCCTGTTTAAAAATGTACATCCCCTTGATTCTTAATACTGTGTTGTTACCTGAATGATTTACTTTTTTTTTTTTTTTTGGTTTAGTGATCGTTGTTCATGAGTCCCTTGTTTGTCCTGAACAATCAAACTGCCTGCAGTTCTTCAGAAAAATCTTTCAGGTCCCACAAATTCTTTGGTTTATCAGAATTTTAGTGTATTTTAACCCTTTCCAACAATGACTGTATGATTTTGAGATCCATCTTTTCACACTGAGGACAACTGAGGGACTCACATGCAACTATTACAGAAGGTTCAAACACTCACTGATGCTCCAGAAGGAAAAAAACATGCATTAAGAGCTGAGAAAACTTTTTAAATTTGAAGATCAGGGTAAATTTTATTTATTTTGTCTTCTAGGAAACAATCTTGTATAGCCTCTGAAGGGCAGTAATAAATGAAAAAATATGATATTTAGGCAAAATATTAAAAATGTACACATCTTCATTCTGTTCAAAAGTTTTCACCCCAGCTCAAAATCATACAGTCATTGGAAAGGCGTCAAATATACAAAAATGCTGGAAATCCAAAGAATCTGTGGGACCTGAAGGACTTTTCTGAAGAACAGCGGGCAGTTTAACTGTTCAAGACAAACAAGTGACTCATGAACAACTATCACTAAACAAAAGAAAACAGCCGTGGATCATTCAGGTAAAAACACAGTATTAAGAATCAAGTGTATGTAAACTTTTGAACAGGGCCATTTTTATAAATTAAACTATTATTTTCTCTTGTGGTCTATATGTAAACATTTTTTATGTGAAATATCTTATTCAGGTCAGTACTAAATAAACAATAGCATGCAAAATAATTCACATTTTGCACATTCTGAAAGGAGGATGTAAACTTTTGACCTCAACTGCATACAGGCTTTTGGACACTAATGATTAGTTTAAGCATAAAAAATACTATGAAATATTATGCTGTGACTTCACTCCATGACGTGTCTGTATTATGACACGGCCTACAAAGTGGCTTTATTGTGTACTCCTTATGATACTTTAGAAAATAATTATACTCAATTGTCAGCAGTTGAGAGCACTTAAATATAGTGCTTATATATATATATATATCCAAAAGAAATACTTTGCAGTGATTTACACATTCATCCTGAAATAAACACTTCCAAATCCAGCAGGAAAATAACACACTTCCAGCTTCGGCTTTCCGCATCAAACGCAAACGATGAAAGAATAGTCTTTTGCGTGACATTTCTGAGCATTGTACTGGAGCTCTGGATGAAACCAATGTCTATGCTCCACCTCCCCCAATGGTAATCTGAGCCGGCAGAGTTATGTATGGGGTCTCATGTCCAAAAATGCAGGGGCTGGCTGTTTTCGCTCTCCCCAATGCCTTGCATGAAAATCATCCAGCTACGTTCTCAACCAAAAGCGTTGAGAGGCGTCGCCTGATGTTAAAACTTTAGAAAGGGATGGTAGAAGTTCAAATCATCTGATGCTGTACTGATGAACCTTTTGTAGTGGTTCCCAGTGATTGACAGCACCATTCACATTCCTCCCTTTGGCATGCCGACCTTTAACCCCAGTACTGGAATGCCAAAAATTCCTTCTTGCATGTCTGCAGAGAGGGAAAAAAAATATGCAGGCCCAGATTCATACCTGTCCGCACATTTTGTGAGCTTATTATGTAATTTTGCATGAACTCAAAGTTACTGAAAACGTGTACGCCGAGTTCTGGTGAGTCTGGTTGCGTGGTTATTTTTTCCTGGCAGGAGCGCATGGTGACTGACTCCAGGGGAAAATTCCCATATCAGCACAATGTAGCACAAACCACTTTCAAAGATACGCTTTCACAGCCTGGTTTCTGTTCTTATGTTCCTCATCTTAAATTAAGGTTTCATTACTGACTCATCGTTGCCATGGCAGTACTTTTGTATAGAAGGTAACACGCATGACAGTGCTCTCGAGTTACCACTGCAAAGCATGTCCGAAACTCGAAATACTGGCTGAATGCTTCTCGGTTTGCTTTCCTAACCGCTGCTAGCCCTCACTCTTTCCAGATGTGTGAAACAGAGGCATACCAGGGTTTTTTCTTCTCTGCTCAATGTACAATACAGACCTTGGGTGCCTCTCTGTCTCTATAACATTCTGTCACATGTATTTGGTGTAGCCTAATAAAATCAATCCGGAAGGAGCCGTGAGATGGGAGCTAAGGGAAGAGCCGGGGCGGGAGTAACGGCAAGAGAGCGAGGAAGCACTGGGGGAACTTCAGGGGGAGCTGGCAGCACTAGTGTAGTGTTGCTGTTGGCATTACAGCACGTATTGTTCTTGAATCTGGTTTAGTTTGACCCTTTTAACTCCCAGCTCTCAACCAATACAAAGGAAGAGGAGGTTTTCTGGCAAACATTCCAGTTCCACACTCTCACGTTCCTGTGCGTTTCCTAACATGGATCGTATTCTCACTAGCTTGACTCTTAATGCACTGAAAAGCCAGAATTATAGGATTACAAATGAGAACTAGTGAATTTTACATGAAGATTCTCTTGTGATCATATTGCAAAAGAACATCCTTTTTAAATTAATACAAATTGATTAAAGGGGTCATCGGATGCCCATTTTCCACAAGTTCATATGATTCTTTAAGGTCTTAATGAAAAGTCTCTAATATACTTTGGTTAAAAATTCTCAATAGTAGTGTAAAAAACACCCTTTTACCTTGGCAAAATCAGCTCTGCAAAATATCAGCTCATTTTATCGCGTGGGCCCTTTAAATGCACATGAGCTCTGCTCGCCCCGCCCCTCTCTGCTGAGGGATTACAAGCTGTAATGTTTACTTTAGCCGCATTTAGCTGCATTTAGCCATGTTTATCTGCAAAACTTGCCAACAAGCACATTATCAAGAAGGCTATTTGCAAAGATGCATAAAAAACCCTTATACTCACTTCTGCTGTGGGTGAAGATGCATCACAAATGTGACCCTGGACCACAAAACCAGTCATAAGGTTAAATTTTACAAAACTTAGATATATACATCATATGAAAGCTCAATAAATAAGCTTTCTATTGATGTATAGTTTGTTAGGATAGGACAATATTTGGCCGAGATACAACTATTTGAAAATCTGGAATCTAAGGGTGCAAAAAAATCAAAATACTGAGAAAATCACCTTTAAAGTTGTCCAAATTAAGTTCTTAACAATGCATATTACTAATCAAAAATTACATTTTGATAGGTTTACAGTAGGAATTTTACAAAAAATCTTAATGTAACATGATCTTTACTTAATTTCCTAATGATTTTTGACATAAAAGAAAAATCAATAATTTTGACCCATACAATGTATTTTTGGCTATTGCTACAAATATACCCCAGCGACTTAAGACTGGTTTTGTGGTCCAGGGTCACAAATGATTCACATGAACATAGATGCATATGTAGATTGGGATCGGTGCTTTCCTTTTAAAAAAGAAAGTAACGTTGTGCTCTGCCTCTTAAAGCAACACTAAAGAACTTCACTCCCTCTACAGGTTGGAAGCGGAATTGTCCATTACCGCTGTCGTAAATAATTTAGCCTACCGTCGCGTCACATGCACGTTATTTGTTTGGAGGCTATCCAGGACCGGCTTTGGAAATAACGATGTCCAGTGACAAGGTAGAGTATGTTGCATGACTTTATGAAAGTATGAAAACGAAATAAAACATAATAATGACATTGTTTGATATTTTTTTTTCCGTAAAGCAAGTCGCATTTGTAGTCTCATTTGAACTACAAAACCGCGACCCGACGACCCAAACTTACATAGTGCTGTTATGGCCGATAGAGGGTCGCAAAGCGAATACGAAAGTGCCATTTCACCCTGTTATGAGTTGATGAACCACTGACACGAGTTCGGAAACATTATTTTAAGGTAAAAAAAAAACTCTTTAGTGTTGCTTTAAGTGGCTCAGATGTCGGGAGTAAATGACGACCGCTATGTCCATTATTACATCCAACAACAGAACACCTCAATCGCTCAATTAGAGTCTTCCTCTGCACCTCAGTCTCACAATGGCGATCGTATTGGGACTGTTTCAGCTCGGTGAGGGCGGGTCTAAGGTAAGACACTCATGTCAATCAACTGTGTTTCGTCTCAACGACAAGAAGCTGAGAATTACCTGATTTTAAAAAGGGGATGTTACTTTAAAAAATAAAAAAAATTTATTTTATTTTATTATTGTAGGGTGGTTGTGTACACAAAATACCAACACACATTAATGTTCAAAAAACATGTGAAAGTTTTGCATCCCATGACCCCTTTAAAATGGACTACTGGACCACAAAACCAGTTGTAATTTTTTTGAAATTGAGATTCATACATCATCTGAATAAATAAGCTTTCCATTGATGTAGGGTTTGTTAGGACAGGACAATATTTGGTTGAGATTTGGGGTGGACGATATGGCAAAAATATCATATCACATTTTTTTTTTTTTTTTTTTTAAATATCATGATTTTATTTAGTGTATTTCATCATCATGTTTTACTATTTTGTAAGTTGTCTGAGCAGTGCAGCCAAACTAATTTCCATGTTTAAAAGGCTTACAAGGTAACAAAATATAAAATAAAACAAATGGCAGATGTTTAGGCCAAATTGGGCCTAGATTAGAAACAACCTTTGTCATTTTTTTAATGTTTGTTAAACAAGTTACAAGTCACAAATACATATAATATACAAATAAAACATTTTTTAGGTACAGTAGGTGTATTTAGCAGTAGCATTCAAGAAATTAAATGAGCAAATGCAAAAATATATACATAAATTATACACTGACTCTTATTAAATCAACTGTATTAAATTTCTTCAGTCAAGAGAAATGAGTGATTTTTCTTTGTGTTTTGTTTTTTATTAGCCTACCATCACCTAAAAGTGACAATTCTGTCATCATTTACTCACTCTCAAGTTTTTTTTAAACATAAAACATGTTGAACATAAAACTTCTTTTGAAGAAAGTGGGTAAACAAACTGTTGCTGGTCTCCAGTTACTTCCATAGTATTTGATTTATTTTTTCCCACTATCAAAGTCAGTGGGGACCAGCTACTGTTATCCACATTCTTCGAAATATATTCTTTTGTGTTTAGCACAAGAAACAAAAAAGGTTTGGAGGTTTGGGTCAACATGCAAGTATTTTTTTGGTGAACTGTCCCTTTAATGTCATTAATGACATTAATGGCTTTAATAGTTGCATAAATATACAGGCATGCATCTGTTTTTCTCTCAACTGTTTACTTTCACTTTAGACATAACCAACTGTGTTTATATGTAAATCCTTGTGTGTTTTTGACAGTATTAGCAAATAAGACTCGAAAGATAGCTCAGTCCAGTAATCAGGCGCTGTTTGACAGGCTTTTACATGCTCATGAAGTGCATGCCAGAATAGCGTGCGGACGAAATAATGTTATTTACCCGCAAGATATTATGTCGTGTTGTACAGTATATTAAGACAGAGGCACGCTGTATAGCACAATACTACGATATTTTTTCAAAAGCAGATCATCCACAATCAAAAACGAAGTTCTTAGCAATGCATATTACTAATCAAAAATTACGTTTTGATATATTTACAGTAAGAAATTTACAAAATATCTTCATTGAACATGATCTTTACTTAATATCCTAATGATTTTTGGCATAAAAAAATAATCATTTTGACCCATACAATGTATTGTTGGTTATTGCTACAAATATACCCCAGCGACTTGTGATTGGTCGTGTGGTCCACGGTCACATTTATAGTGTTACAATTTTTTTTTTTAATAAGTTCTGTTCTTTTGAACTTTTTATTCACTAAAGTCCTAAAATCCTAAAAGAAAAAAAGGTTTCACAATTTCCATAAAAGCAGCAGGAAATCAGCAGAATGATTCATCACCATGTGACACTAAAAACTGGAGTAATGCTGCTGAAAGTTTACTTTACAGTAAACCAGGTCAAGTCGTCTTTTATTTATATATCGCTTTATACAATATAGATTGTGTCAAAGCAGCTTTACAGTGTCCAACAGGAAAATAAGTTTGTTAATAATGCATAAGGACAATAACAAAGTCATTTTTTTTAATTAAAGTTCATTGTTGATTCGGTTATGTAATCATCCAATTCAGCTCTTTTCCAATAGTGTCTGTGCAATCAAGCAGTATTACCAGAAATTAAATGTAATAAGGGTGATAATTTACAGTTAATGTCAATCAGTTAATGCATTAACTAGTATTAAAAATAAACAATAAATTTGTATTTATTAATCATCTTTCATTGGTTGGCTCTGGTTTATTACTTTTTTTGGTTTCATCCTGTTAAGAAATAAAATCTAGTTCTCACATTCTCAAACCTATTTAACACATAAAAACAAATACATCAACAATGCCACTGAACTGAACAAAACCTGCATATTTTGCTAAATATTGCTGCTGAAAATGATCAAATATTGTAATGTTTTGAGCTGTACTAATCTGCCAGACCAGGAAAAATATTTGGAGTACTATAGACTGCCAAAAGTCATAACAAATCAAGGAGAAGAGTGCAAAAAACTGTCTGAGGAACAAAGGGCGTTTGTGGAGACAAAGTGAACCAGGATTTCCAGGGCAAGAATCTTGACAACATTCATGTTAGTTCTTGTCATTTCCAGTCAGGTAGGTGAAATATTAGGCTAATATCTTAATTAATACTGCTTGTACATATCAATATCCACCTACTAATTTTAATTTGTCAAAATATTGTGCATTTTAATGCTCACTAAGTCCTTTTCTATTTGCTTTAGCAGCTTCCACACATTTTTACCATGGTTTAGACAGCATAAATTAGCAGAAAGATGTATTCAGTAGTACATTAACCGTGCAATCCATGCTGTTGTTTACATTCGAGTATCGCCAGTACAGCTGACCAAACCGTGACATAAGTGTAAACCCTATAGCAAATAGATAAAAATCATATCCAACACTTAAAGATTACTTAAAACAAGCATGTTTTATATAATATTTTACTAAATTAAAAATTTTCCTAACTTCATGAAATACATCTTTTGATTTTAATAATCTATTTTGTCAATTCTGAAATTAACATTAAGACTAAAAAAATGGATTAGAAGTTCTGTTTTATTGTTAGCTGTCATTATCATGCACCTGTCAAGTTTGAGATTTTGGGCTTTTTGGTTTTTCTTTAAGTGTTTTTTCAAAATAGTGGAAAGAAAACACCCAAAAGACACTGTTAAGGGTTTCTTTTATAGCACTTTATCTTTTTGTGTCAATAGATTTCAATTACAATACATACAGTCGTGGCCAAAAGTTTTGAGAATTACATAAATATTGGAAATTGGAAAAGTTGCTGCTTAATTTTTTATAATAGCAATTTGCATATACTCCAGAATGTTATGAAGAGTGTACAGATGAATTGCATAGTCCTTCTTTGCCATGAAAATTAACTTAATCCTGAAAAAAACTTTCCACTGCATTTCATTGCTGTCATTAAAGGACCTGATGATCATTTCAGTAATCGTCTTGTTAACTCAGGTGAGAATGTTGACGAGCACAAGGCTGGAGATCATTATGTCAGGCTGATTGGGTTAGAATGGCAGACTTGACATGTTAAAAGGAGGGTGATGCTTGAAATCATTGTTCTTCCATTGTTAACCATGGTGACCTGCAAAGAAATGCGTGCAGCCATCATTGCGTTGCATAAAAATGGCTTCACAGGCAAGGATATTGTGGCTACTAAGATTGCACCTAAATCAACAATTTATAGGATCATCAAGAACTTCAAGGAAAGAGGTTCAATTCTTGTTAAGAAGGCTTCAGGGCGTCCAAGAAAGTCCAGCAATCGCCAGGATCGTCTCCTAAAGAGGATTCAGCTGCGGGATCGGAGTGCCACCAGTGCAGAGCTTGCTCAGGAATGGCAGCAGGCAGGTGTGAGCGCATCTGCACGCACAGTGAGGCCAAGACTTTTGGAAGATGGCCTGGTGTCAAAAAGGGCAGCAAAGAAGCCACTTCTCTCCAACAAAACCCATCAGGGACAGATTGATCTTCTGCAAAAAGTATAGCGAATGGACTGTTGAGGACTGGGGCAAAGTCATATTCTCCAATGAAGCCTCTTTCCGATTGTTTGGGGCATCTGGAAAAAGGCTTGTCCGGAGAAGAAAAGGTGAGCGCTACCATCAGTCCTGTGTCATGCCAACAGTAAAGCATCCTGAGACCATTCATGTGTGGGGTTGCTTCTCATCCAAGGGAGTGGGCTCATTCACAATTTTGCCCAAAATCACAGCCATGAATAAAGAATGGTACCAAAACACCCTCCAACAGCAACTTCTTCCAACAATCCAACAACAGTTTGGTGAAGAACAATGCATTTTCCAGCACGATGGAGCACCGTTCCATAAGGCAAAAGTGATGACTAAGTGGCTCGGGGACCAAAACGTTGACATTTTGGGTCCATGGCCTGGAAACTCTCCAGATCTTAATCCCATTGAGAACTTGTGGTCAATCCTCAAGAGGCGGGTGGACAAACAAAAACCCACTAATTCTGACAAACTCCAAGAAGTGATTATGAAAGAATGGGTTGCTATCAGTCAGGATTTGGCCCAGAAGTTGATTGAGATCATGCCCAGTCGAATTGCAGAGGTCCTGAAAAAGAAGGGCCAACACTGCAAATACTGACTCTTTGCATAAACGTCATGTAATTGTCGATAAAAGCCTTTGAAACGTATGAAGTGCTTGTAATTATATTTCAGTACATCACAGAAACAACTGAAACAAAGATCTAAAAGCAGTTTAGCAGCAAACTTTGTGAAAACTAATATTTGTGTCATTCTCAAAACTTTTGGCCACGACTGTACATTTAAAGGCCGTTTTCCCAAAATGAGTTTTTTTCTTCTACACTGAGCCGTAAATCTCCACTTCAGTAGCACTTACACACACCAAACTTTGCATTTGTATTCCTGTCTATATCCTGAAGGTTTTTACAGAGGGATTTGTTCATATATAATTAGCTTGATTTTATACAATATAGTATTCCCCCAAAAATGCTAAAAAAAAGACGCTTTCTGTCTGTTCAAAGTTTTTTTTCTGAATTATGGAGTGACAAAATGAGATACCCAAAATCCCCTCTGTAAAAACATTTGACTCTAATATTTAAAAAAAAAAAACTGATTTCATCCAGTGCAAATTAGTGCATATTTAATTAAATAATGCCTCATTTGCCTATTTAAACCTAACATTTCAGGGGGAAAAAAGTACAATAAATGTTTCGATGTAATCAATGAAGTAAGGTAATATCTACTAGTTATTTCTTTACCCTATTCACCTGCAGTGTCATGCCTTAACAAACTGAACTTAAAAAAAAAAAAAAAAACTAAATCTCATACAATTAATGGATAATGCATATATATATATATATATATATATGTGACCCTGGACCACAAAACCAGTCATATGGGTCAATTTTATTTAGTTGAATAATGAACATTTTTGTATAAATAAGCTTTCCATCGATGTATGGTTTGTGAGAATACGACAATATTTGGATATGCTTACATATGTGTAATTTTTCTTATTCTCTTATTTTTATTGTCTCTGTGTACTGGTAGCTAATAACACTGAAACAAATTCCTTGTATGCACAAGCATACTTGGCAATAAAGCTCTTTCTGATTCTGATATACAACTACTACATAATCTGGAATCAAAATATTGAGAAAATAGCTTCAAAACTTGAATAAATTCTGATATATTTATGGTAGGAAATTTCCAAAATATCTTCCTAATGATTTTTGGCATAAAAGAAAAATCTATAATTTTGACCATACAATAAATTTTTGGCTGCTGCTATAAATGTACCCATGTTACTTAAGCAAAACGGACAAAAATGTCCATGTCCAAAAAAATATGATTTATTAATATTTTTTTCCACTTTCACTGATGACAATTTTATAACCAGCATCTGTTCTATCCATAGATAACAAACATTCATTCATTTTCAGAATTGTAACTCTTTAAATGCTGGTTTGTTTGCATAATGCCACAGGAGTTTATGAAAAAGTAAGAATAGTAATTTCCATATACTAAATGCTAAGCAGAATTTTTTTCTTTGCTTATTAGATTCTTGGGTGCGTTAGTGAAGAACAACATTAATTTTGAGGCATTTATATTTTTATAGTGTTCCGGTTTTTTTTTTACGCATATGCCAAATTTGAAAAAATGCCACAATCTAGTAAAAATGGTAAAAATGTCAAATTTGAAGCCTTGCCGATAGAATGAATGCCTATTGGCAAATATTGCATCATTTAATAGTCAAATGACCCTGGGTTAAAAAATTGGGTTAATAGGTTTCAATGTGGACATTTTTGTCCTTAAGGTCCTGAGTGTGAGTATTTTTTGTACAGAGGGTAAAATTGATTTATTTGAAGGAAAGCAGGGTGAAATATTAAAATTTCAATCAAAATAAACACCTGAGCCAAAATCTATGCAATTAGCATTAACACAGGCACACTTATAACAAAAACCAAAACTGAAGTGGACAAAAATGTCCATAAGGTCGCACAAGGGTTAAACATATAAGTGCAATCCAGGCAGTTGTTAAATCAGTTAGCCATCATGTGATGCCAAACTTCTGGTGAGATCTCACAGAACAGCTTTTATCTGATTAATCAATGCCTGTACTTTTCAAAGGCGTGCAAGTGAATCAGCGATCAATGTGTGACACGGTCCTGCTAACACACTCATAGAGGTATGGGGTTAAGTGAGGGCAGTACACTGAGTGAGTAAAGCACTATTGACACACTGAAGCCCAGGCCACACCCTGTGAATGTGTGTGCTCACCATTGAGCAACTTGTACGGAATTTTATCAGTCTAACTCTTCAGCACTAAAGCGATCACATCTTTTGTACTCATCTAAAGTAGACCTACTGTTCTTGACGAGTTATTTACTTAACAGCCATCAATCACCCGCAGATTTGATTGAGTTGCTCCCCCATGTGTGTGTTTAATGTACTTACAGCTCATTTCAGGCCATGGTATTTACCTCTCCCACACGGATCAGGGTTGTATTCCTTTCCTTTTCCAAATACGAAACACAGAGGATTAGTAACAAGATTCAAGCACATTAAATCAGTGAAGCGTTGAAAACAAAATGAAGGATATGTTACCAGTTACGCCCGTAGGCAAGGTGTGGCTCTTTTTTTTTCTGAAGTTTACACAGTCTTACATCAGGTGTGTCATCCAGCATACTCCTATACCAACATAAAAAGTGTGTTCTCGGACATTAGCAAATGTAAATTCTCATCCCGTCACAAGATGAAAAACTGCAGTATCAGTGCATAGCAGAAAGACATGTTTGAACAGCTTAGGCTTGCAATCATTTTCCTTAGTTAAGGCAATTTCGTAACACAAAGCCTAGCCTAAGGCAATAGATGCTTGCAAATAAATAGCCGTGGTAACAAGTGAGATTTCATATATCTGAAATGAAGACTTGTATGCATTGATTAGATTTCTGATCAGATACTTTATGTAATGTACTATGCAATGCATTTATGTAAACATACCTGTACGTAAGTTCCTTAGATGCAGATCAGGATGCATTTCATGGATTTAAAGTCAAGGCGAGACACTGTAGGTGAATAGGGTCAAACGAATTAACTAATAGTTATCACTTTACTTACCCAGTTAATTGATTACATTAATAATTGCAAACTTTTTTTTTTGTATTATACGTTTTCTAAAAACCCTGCTGAAAAAAACAGCTAATACCAGCCTAGGCTGGTTGGCTGGTTTAAGCTGGAAGTACTAATACTAGCCAGGCTGGAAAAGTGGTCAAAACCCCTCTAAAACCAGCCTGCTGACCAGCTATGACCAACTAAAACCAGCCAACCAGCCTAGGCTGGTTTTAGCTGTTTTTTTTTTCACCAGGGATGTTAGGTTTAAATATGCAAATGAGGCATTATTTAATGAAACATGCACTAATTCTTATATTTAAAAGCTAAACACTGGGGCCCGGTTTCACAGACAGGGCTTAGACTAAGCCAGGATTAGGCCATAGTTCAATTAGGACATTTAAGTCATTTTTATAAACATGCTTGGAAAAAAACATTACAGGTGTGCATCTTGAGACAAAACAAAGGCACTGATATATTTTAAGATCAATCAGTGCAATTTTGTTTCAGTTGAAACAGCTCAGACTTACATTTTAGTCTAGGACTAGGCTTAAGCCTTGTCTGTGAAACCGGGGGTAGATGAAGCCAGTTTCAAAATGTCAAATGTTTTTACAGAGGGGATTTTGGGCATCTCTGTCACTCCATAATTCAAAAAAACCTGTGAAAAGACAGAAAACAATGTATTTTTTACCATTTTTGCGGGGAATAAAACATCGTATAAAATCAAGCTAATTATATATGAATAAATCCCTATGTAAAAACCTTCAGACTATAGAAAGTAATAAAACGTAAAGTGTTAGTGGAGATTTATGGCTCAGTGTAGGAGGAAAAAAAATATTTTGAGAAAACAGCCTTTAAAAATATGGATTGTACTTTAAATCTATTGACAAAGTGCTATAAAAGAAACACTGGTGTCTTTTGGGTGATTCCCTTCCACTGGTCTGAAAAATAAAACACTATATGAAACACCAAAAACTTGCATGAAAAACAGTTTTTGACTGCAGGGAATCCCCTTAATTTTAAAATAAATAGTTTATGTGACTTTGAAAAGGAATTAAATAAACAATGTATTTTGCATGAACACTTCAGGGTGCATAATGGATTAAAGCTTTGCCATTAAACGTTTCAGAGAGAAAAACAGAATTGAATTACCCTTAATTTTCCACAGGATTTTGTTAGGTCCATATTGGGGCATTGAAGCACATTCATGGGATACATGACCTGAGGCGCCCTCTGGTGGATTATGGTTAATCGTTTATCCCAAACGCGAGTCAAAATTTGCAAACATTCCCTTAATTAAACGGCTGAGACGCCATTTTGTTTCCAGAGTTTCAATGATTTCCAGATTCGAGGGGAGCATCAAAATTTATAGGCTTTCACAATCTGCGATCCCAGGGGAGCATCAGACTCTGTGGAAAAAGCCTTCCTAGGAACATTAAACCAGCACTACTTACACTTTCAACCTTGTTCAAAGCTTGCAAAACAGTGCCGTTAAGATTAATAAAACATTTTACAACTGCTATAGAATGTTTTCGTGATGCAGCCATATTGGCGTCACTGAACGACGCAACTAAACTTGCATATTTTCCTGCAGAAAACAGCCAATGACTGTCATGTTTTGTGCTGCACTAATCCGTCAGACCAGGAAAAACATTAGGGCCCAGTTTCACAGAGAGCTTAGACTAAACCAGGATTAGGCCATAGTTCAACTAGGACATTTAAGTCATTTTTATTAACATGCCTTCGAAAACAACATTACTGATGTGCATCTTGAGACAAAACAAAGGCAATGATATATTTTAAGATGAGTCAGTGCAAGTTTCTTTTAGTTGAAACAGCTCAGACTTACATTTTAGTCTAGGACTAGGCTTAAGCCTTGCCTGTGAAATCGGGGGTAGGAGTACTACAAACTCCCAAAAGTTATAACAAAGCAAGAGGAGTGCCAAAAACTGTCTGAGGAACAAAAGGTGTTTGTGGTTGGCTAAACTAAATCAGGAATTCCAGGTCAGGAACATTGACGACATTTGTGACCCTGGACCACAAAACCAGGCTTAAGTCGCTGGGGTGTATTTGTAGCAATAGCCAAAAATACATAGTATGGGTCAAAATTATTGATTTTTCTTTTATGCCAAAAATCATTAGGAAATGAAGTAAAGATCATGTTCCATGAAGATTTTTTGTAAAATTCCTACTGTAAACATATCAAAATGTAATTTTTGATTAGTAATATGCATTGTTAAGAACTTAATTTGGACAACTTTAAAGGTGATTTTCTCAGTATTTAGATTTTTTTTGCACCCTTAGATTCCAGATTTTCAAATAGTTGTATCTCGGCCAAATATTGTCCTATCCTAACAAACCATACATCAATAGAAAGCTTATTTGTTGAACTTTCATATGTATACATCTAAGCTTTGTAAAATTTAACCTTATGACTGGTTTTGTGGTCCAGGGTCACATTTGTGTTCATTCTCATTTCCAGTCAGGTTGGTGAAATATTAGTCTAATAATTTAATACTGCTCATATGTATCTTTACCACCTATTAACGTTAGTTTGTCCAAATATTGCACCCTTTCCTGTTTACAGAGTCCTTCTCTAAATGATTGAAGCATGAATGAGCAGAACATATTTAGTAGTACATTAACTGTGCAATCCATGCCGTTGTTTACATCAGAGTATTGCCAATATGACTGCGCATCTGGCTAAAGAGCAATGTGACTTGCATAAGCATTTAGGAAAACATGATTTGTGAAGAAAAAACAGTCTCTTAAACACTTCACAAATGAAAGAACACATTCAAAGTGGGATTGTGGAAAAAAAAGTTTTATTTTTTTCAACTCAAACGCTCTGTTCACCAGTTCAAAGCCTTATACATGGGATTCTCAAATGTCATGTCCATTGATGTCATTGATAAATATTAGGCGCGGGATGTTCTCACTTGAAAATCTTGCCCTGGTTGAAAGGTTTGCCTACATGTTTGAATTCACCCTCCCATGCAAAGTACTCCTTCACCATGGTCTTGCACTCCTCGCTGTCCACGTCCAGCTTGCGCCAAGTGTATGACTCATAGTCGATCTGCCAATCGTCACTCAGCTGAGGAGAAATGAAAAGGGCATTAAATCATTTTCCTAAAGAAAAAAAGCTCAATATTTGTATTTGAAATGCCAGTAATGTTTGATTTTGTTGTAGATACATGCTAATAACTGCAAACAAAACTGATTTGCACCACCAACTTTAAATCAAAACATGCCAACCATATCAAAATATTAACGGTTCACCAGTTTCCAAAAAAAACCCTTCTGCTTTTTACTACTACTAACATTTGTATCTACTTTAACAAATCAAAAGCATGGCATAGGGTAAAACCTTAATGTAATGTTATCAAATGTTATGAACAGTGAACTAGTTTTGCTTTAGCATCCGTATTTCACATTGGACATCAAGGGCACTGTCTGGCAACGTGTATGGCCCTATGAAATTGATGTTATTTTTTCCTATATTACGCTTTTTTTCCCCTCCCAAACTCAGTTTAAATTTTTCTAAATTCCATATTATTTTTTCTAGACTATTTCTAATGGTTACATTAAACTTGATCAATAAAGCATGTCTAATCAATTAAAATAATGAAACTTGCACAACAGCAATTTATTAAAAGCTTAAACATTAAGGCCATAAAGTTATATTTCTACAACATTGTGTTTTCCATTATATTTTTTATTCCAATTTAACAGTATTATTAAATTAAAATAATCAAATGCTCCAAATATTTGATTTTATTTCTTAAAGAAACTTTTCCCTCAGAATTACTGTTGTGTATTTACATTTTTCTGATAAATTCTAGTTTTGTTTTGTCTGGTAAATATCAATAAAATAATGTTTTATTTTAAGGAAAAGGAAAAATCGATAATTTTGACCCATACAATGTATTTTTGTCGATTGCTACAAATACACCCATGCTACTTAAGACTGGTTCTGTGGTCCAGAGTCACATATGATATGACGGTAGTTTTGATTTTTCTCAAAAGAAACTATAAAATGCCAACGAAGGGACTTTCAGAGCAATTCTAAGAATTATGTGGCACATACCACAAACCCAAACAGGGCTCAAGATGCATGACAAAAAAAGTCAAACTAAAGCAAAAAAACAAATGTAAAGCAATAAAATACTTCTATGGAGAATTTATATCAGTTCGTTCACATGTATGCCATTTGTTTACATTTAAATAGGCTTTTGCCATTTAATATTCACAGACATCATGCCATTTTGACACTGAAGCCATAGTGAAATGTAGACTTCATGTTCGTGGTTAGAGGAAGCAACATGTTCAAGTTGGCATCTGCCTACTTTGGCAAACTTCTACCACAAAACTCGACTAGAATCAGTATCAACAAAAGATACAGGAAATGTTTACCATATCAGAGAAAACACGTTTCTATGATATGCTGGTTATGTACCTACATTAGATCATATGAAACAGTCAAGACTTCCAGGCTGTTTACTCAGAAATAAAAGCTGCATGAAAAGCAGCAGGGTTTATAATCACTACAGCTGTTTTGAGATGGAAAGATTGTTTGGTTATTGGTCACCTTTGGCCAAAACTCAAAGCAGCTAATGTTCCTTTTACTCAGTTGCTTTGTGCAAATATGACACAAGGCACAGGAGTTCAAGCTTTTACCACGCACTCTAAAATAAAAGCTTTTAAGGTGGCAAGTTTTAGGTTTTTAAAACCCAATCTAGTCAAGTTTTGGTAGCGATTTGTATCTGGTGTTGCATTATTGTGAAAAGAGAAGTGTAAAAGGGATGCGCAAGTTTTACCATCCATGCTTATGATTTAATTTCCTTTTTTTCTGAACAAACCAAAAATGTTAAAGAAATTTGATTTATAATTTAAATCTGTCGTTATATTAGTTTTAGCAATCCAGAAACATACACAGCACAAGAAATGTACTGCATTAAAAAAATGCATCAAATTGCTTAGATTGGGTTTGAAAATCTAAAAGAATGAATAAGCATGGATAGTAAAACGTTTACATATCTTTTACACATCTCTTTTTACAATAATGCAACACCAGACACAAATCACTACCAAAACTGTCAAAACTTGTGAAACACAATCTCCGGTCTCTCAAAGCTAGAGGAGGTTTTGGTTTTCACCCACAGTATCAATGTTTGTTTAAAAGCAAACCACTACAGTACACTGAAGACAACATCTTTGCTTTGTTGATGATTATAGGGTTGGGCGATGTCGACCAATTTGGCATCGTACGATGTCTAACGTGAAACATCACGATGGACGATGGCATTGTCCGCAGGGGGCGGGGAGAGGGCGGGATGGTTGTTGTTAAATAATTAATTCATAACGAATTAATTAATTGTCGGAGCCAGATTTAAAGATGCGGCATTAACAAGTGCATTAGATCGTGACAGTGCGTGCGTGCGTACAAGACAGAGCAAGCCCGGGTTTATGTAGATGTATTTGGAGGATATGTGTTGGTCCTTAACATATTTACGGTCAGTCAGCTTTAAGTTTAAAATTGCTCTCATTGATTGCTTACTGCTTAACCCACTCTCTCCAAACGCATTTAATGAGCAGCGGAATGTTTAGAGAGAAAGTGTAATATCAGAAATAATACCAAATCAAGCGAAATATTATTATGTATTAACACTATAAACATAGCTGTAAGTTAGTTACCCTGTCAAAAAAAAAAAAAAAAAATTCATCTAAATGTAACGGTATTCAGAACAGAACAGGAATGAAACAAAATATATAAAGTTAAGAATCCAAAACAAAGCGAAACTAAAAATATCAGGTGTTGGGCTCACGCACCTCTGTAATTTGGCACAAATCCAAGTGTTTCCATATTCCCAATGCATTTGAATGATAAAGTGTTATTTATAATGTATAGGCTTTGTATTGTACGTTTGTATTTTGATGGGGGAAAAAAAATATATTCTCTTGTTTTTTGTTCCAAGCTCGGTTCGTTATGGTAAAACCATGAAAAAGGCATATTTGGTGTAATTTATAGAGGTCGACCGATGTATCGGTTTTGCCGATTAATCGGCACCGATAGTTGATTGGCCGACCTATCAGTTATCGGCAAAAATCCTTGCCGATAGTTTTTCCGGGTTGCGTTCTTTGCTGAAGCGCACGCTCTGCTCCGCTGTCATAGAGTATGAGAGGTTAAGCCCCAGACCAATGTTAAATGTCAGGATTGTTACCATATATTTGTATTGATTTATATCCAGCTGGTGATATTCTTAGCCAGCAAAGTTGCAGATTTAAAGATGTGATGTGAGAAAGCAAACTGTGTTCATTCAGCCGACAGAATCCTGCCGAATCACAGCGCGCCATAGTTTTACAGATTACAGATCTGTCCCAAATCATTGTTAATTTTGATAAAGACTTGACCCTGGGCTGGAAGATTGAGTATTGTGCATTTAAGCAAAATATTTTTTTTATTTCTGTAGCTCCAATAATGTCTGTATGCTTGATATAAAGCTATAATTTGTTTTAGCCTTTTCGTCAGGCAGCGGAAGCATGGTAGTTACGCACTTTATTTTACAATGCCATTTTCCTGTTCTTATTTTATTTTAATAAATCAACAAAAATATTAAAAATTAAGATAAAAATTATACAAAACGAAATTCGTTTAATAAGGTATTTTCCACAAATAAAAACGTACGAAGTGGTCAAAAATTGTGTCTGACCCTAATTCTCCCGGCGTATTGCCGTCCAATTCATACCACGTCCTTTATGACATTTACAAATTACACAAACTTCTTTCGTAATTAACATATTAAACTGAAACAAAACAAATAATATTTAAACATAAATGTATAACAGAAAATAAATTGTTTCTCAAATGGCTGCAATTAACGATATAGATCGCACTTTCTCTTTCCGTTTGATTTGTTCTTTAATCTAACCTTTGCCGCTTTTTTGATCATTCTTGAAGTAAACATTTGCCCGTTTGGTGATTAAATAAACTGTTTTAGATTTCTGCTTGAACTACACAACGTGTCCTCTGTGTGTTTGATACCTGCAAGTTATCCGTTAACGCAGCGCTGCACTTTTGTCCGGTTTCATTAAGGGTGGGCAAAAAAAAGGATTCTCGGATGCATCTCAATCCTCTCTTCAATGAGCTTGTGTTTTCCCCGCATATGGCACGTGCGCGCGCTAGAGACGCGGCGGCTTCATTGCACAGGATTTGCACTGTGAGCTACATGTGCATTGTTTGACAGTGTGAACTTTCAACCGCAGTTTTCTTTACAAATGCCTTCATTTCTGCCGTTTGTAATGCAGTATTAGATGCACAAAACTCGTGCACTGACAGACTTTCACTTGTGCTTTGGGTTTGTTCATCCTAAAAAGCTCGATTGCGGATGCGATTAAATGCACTTGCATTTTCGAATACTTTTATACGAAACTGATGTACAGTACACACAGTCAGTTATGTTTTTAGAGCATGACAAAACATTTGATATATCGAAATAGATCTGTGCATTCGTTTTAATGCAGCCTGTTAAAGAAGCTACTGTCTACGATCTCATCAGTAATAAATGATAAAGAAAAAAGAACACTTATTTTAAATAAGTAATTGTTTAAAAAAGTAGCCTGCTTATATAATGGAAAAATCAATTTGATATAAAATGTAAATGAAAATGTAGCCATTTGCAGAAATATTGAAAACTGAGAATGTGACGCATGGTTATATTTAGTTGATATTGAAAATCGTAATTAAATTGAATCTTAATTTTAAGATGGCAGTAGGCCTACTGACATACAGAGATTCCAAATATAAACAAAAGGCATAAAACCTGCAATTTTACATATTGTTAAAATGTAAAGATTCACACCCCTTTAAAATGAGCCCATTAACATCAACTAAGATTGATGAAAGCTGTAGAATAGAAGTGTTGTTCCTTGTTAGAGTCTGTTAATTTCAACATTTACTGTAATATTGTTACATTTTGAAGTTTATTTTGTTAACATTAATGAACTATGAAATAACTTTAATGATCAATATATAATTAATATTAATATTTTTTATTTATTTACAAAGTATGGTTTAGTATATTTTTTTTTAAATACCGTTCAGTATACATTTTCAAAAACTATCGGTTAATTAATCGGTATCGGCCTGTGTGGTCCAACCTAGCTATCGGTATCGGCAAAAACCAATATCGGTCGACCTCTAGTAATTTATTTAATCTAATTTAATTAAAATTATTTTGAATTTTTTCTGCTGTTTTTGTATGCCTCATTTATTAATGTAAACGAACTAGTTCATGTAATTCGTTTGGAGTTCACTGTAATTTATATTGTGATCGCTAACAACTTCCTTGTTATTATTTCCTCATAATAATAATAAAATAAGTAAAGATGCGGAAATTGTAAGCACGCATTTCATCAGGCTATATAGTGTGATTGTGTGTTTTTCGCAAGCGGGTTGCTGCTGCTTGAGGAAAGGGCGAGGTATCGCGATGCTTGTTCAGCATCGTGATGTCTATCGGCCATCGGCGATGGACGATGACATCGTCTATCGACCCAACCCTAGTTGATAAAGAGGTACACAAGTCCCACTGATGGTGTTTTGAGAGCACTTAAATAGATTGGAAAACACAACACAATCTGGCATCTGTAATCCTTAGAATACCTTAAACATTTTAAATAAAGGGCTTGTCCCCAAATCTATCTATAATCATACATAAAGGATGTATGTAAATCACATGTAAATCACTCACAGGAAATGCAAGCTCCTGGCCTCTGAAGACCCAGATACCAGAGATGCAGCTGTCATTGTTTGCGCCAAAGAGGATGACACTGGCAAATGCATTTTTACGCAGTTTGTCGAGTCGCTGGAACATTCCTGAAGAGAAAAGCAAGAAAGTACTTGTACATACTGTGAAAAATATGCAATGCTACACTCTTGCGCAAGTAGTACATGCTGAACTCACAAGTAGTAACATTCCTGGCTCTTTGTTTAAAGAGACAAAGTCAATGTGACCCGACTGTACCTGTGATAAGATTACAGCTCATGAAGGCCATGGTCAGCTCTTCGGGGAAGCGGTACTCGGCATACCAGATTGAGAAGCCCTCACGATCAAAGTGATCCCAGAAGTAAGGCAATGCCACGCTCATGGTGTCCTCGTTGGAGTATTTCCTCTTGAACTCATCCATGACAAAAGAACTAGAGATAAAAGGACAAATGCAAACTGAATGGACAAACTCTTAGACAGCAGCTATCTCTAAAGTGAAGGTGTATCAAGTACCTTTTTGGAAGGTGAGCAAATGGGTCCTTGGTTTTTGGCTCAGAAGCCAACGCAGCCTCGCATTCGTCCATCTCCTCTTCAGCAGGGGCGGCTTTCTTTTCCTCCTTTTTCTTCTCTTTTTTCTCCTGCTGCTGTTGTTGTTGCTGCTGCTGCTGCTGCTTGCCTCCTTCCTTACCACCCTTCTCCTTCTTGGCAGGAGCTTCTTTCTTTGGCTGCATCTCAGCAAACTTCTTAGCTGGAGAAATGATTTTAATTAAAACACACTTATACTCGCACTCAACATTAAAAAGATATTAAAACAGCAAGAAGTGAGGCACTATTGTTCATGCTTTTAGAAGACAAAATATCTCAAATATAACTTTAATTGCTACAATTTAATTCTCTAAACATTTTGACTTTATTCTCAAAATATTACAAGTTTAAACTCATAAGGTTAGATTTTTTTTTTTAACATGGCACTAAAACGCTGTGGTAGCTTTTAGAACAGGGGTGCCCAAACCTGTTCCTGGAAATCTACCTACCCGCAGACTTTAGTTCCAGCCCTGCTCCAACACAGCTGTCTGTAATTATAAAGTGCTACCTAAGAGATTAATTAGCTGGTTCAGGTGTGTTTGATTAGGGTTGGAGCTGAAAACTGTAGGATGGTAGATCTCTAGGAACAGGATTGTGCACCCCCGTTTTAGAATATACATTATGTAATTTTTTTTAGGGTTTGTTAATATTTTAAGCCTAAAGAACGTTCCACAGTGATTCACAGTATCTGTCACCACAATAGAATACGATTAAGTAAAAGCTATGGATTTAGGAAACATCTTTGGATCAAGCTGAAGCTCAAAAACTATGCAGCAAAAAGGTTTGAGAAACGTACCATCAAACTGAGCCATCTTCTCACAGAGCTTGACCTCACCCAAAATGGTCTTAAACTGAGGCTGGTTGACACAGGTCAAAAACCAACGGGTAACATTGGGGTAGGGCTGACGGAAAGCAGGCTCAAGAACCTAGGAAGGTAAAAGACATGCAATATAATATCAGCAAAGATTAAATCTGGATCAAATAAACATTTAACAAAACATTGAAGTACCAATTTCAAACTGAAATTGAATATAAATATTAAGGAACAGTTCATATAAAAATAATAAAAATATATACATATATATATATATATATATATATATTAGGGCTGGGACACGATTAATCGCATCCAAAATAAAAGTTTATGTTAACATACTAAATGTGTGTTTACTGTGTATATTTATTATGTATATATAAATACACACACATACATGTAAAGCCTTTAAAAAATACTTCTATGTGTGGATAGTTATATTTGTATTTAATTTAGATTATATATAGAATTATAAATATTTTATTTATTTTAATTTAATTTTTATTTTCAGTTTTCTTTAATATACATGTTTGTGTGTGTATTTATACATACATTATATATACACAGTAAACACACATTTAGTATGTTAACATAAACTTTTATTTTGGATGCGATTAATCGCGATTAATCGTGTCCCAGCCCTAATATATATATATATATATATATATATATATTGCGGTCCGAAAAAGGGCATATGGCATTAGAACAACAAGTGAGTAAATGACTTAATTTTCACTTTTGGATAAACTATCCCTAATTATGCAACTGATTATTAAGTTATTTAATATAGGCATTGGCCGTTTAATACCTTAGAGCTTTATCAAGCATATTTATTGCACATTAATCATTAAAAGTTCAACAAGTTCATGGGTGAGGAACAGATGAGATTCAACAGTAGACCAAAAAGCAAATAAAGAAAATAAAAAAAATATCAAAAATACCCACCCTCATGTCGTTCCAAACCCCCAAGACCTTAGTTCATCTTCGGAACACAAATTAAGATATTTTTATTAAATCTGAGAGCTTTCTGACCCTCCAACCACGTTCAAGGCCCAGAAAGGTACCAAGAACATTGACAAGAGTTCATGTGACATAAGTGGTTTAACCGTAATTTCATGACGGTGCAAGAACATTACAAGAATACACTTGCCGTCTACAGAGGGTCAGAAAGCTCTTGGGTTTCATCAAAAATATCTTACGGGTTTGGAACGACTTGAGGGTGATTGATTAATGACAGAATTTTAATTTTTTTTGGTGAACTATCCCATTTACATTAGTTAACTAGGGCTGATCCGAATATCATTTTTTGAGCTTCGAAGCTTCGGTATAATCCACACCGAATATTCGAAGCTTCGGTATAATCCACACCGAATATTCGAAGCTTCGGTATAATCCACACCGAATATTCGAAGCTTCGGTATAATCCACACCGAATATTCGAAGCTTCGGTATAATCCACACCGAATATTCGAAGCTTCGGTGGGAGGGGCTGAACATATTCTTCTCTCTAATAAAGGCGTGAATCTCTGTATGTCTTTCTGTTTGCATTTTATTATGTCGAGAACAGCTCATCCAAACGATTTCTGCTGTGGACCCAAGGGAGTGCAGTGTTGCATTTTGGTGCAATATGGACACATAACACGTTCAGAATTAATAAATTGTAATAGAACATTTCGAGTTGGAAGCGGCGCGCCTCACGCAGGCAGAGCTAATATGCGTCGAGAACGGACACTGTGCTAATGATACAACACACACAGGTCTGTTAAGAGCAATACTTTTAATAAGGTAGCCTAACATTTAACAAACAAATCACTCCCAAATCAGAAATTAGCAGCACATTAATTACTGACACCGTAAAGGGTAGGCTATTTAAATAAAAGAACGAAAAACTGGCGGTGTTTATATAAATAAATTTATATCTAAATTTATAAATAAATATACATATATAATGTTTGTGTATATAAGCCTGTATATAAAATACATATGTATATTATTTTGAAACCCAAAATAAATGAGGCTCAAACATTATTAGCAAACGTAGGCTATAAGTATTTATTTGAGCACTTCCGTCAGTGAACAAGCAGCCTACAAAACGCTAAAATAAATCAAATAAATACATTTAAATATGAAACTAGCCTCAATAAGAATGTTAAATAGGCTATTCAATAAACATTCGTTGCAAAAATTCCTAAAACCTCGCCCGGACCTCGTCCGACAGCTCATCAGAATTACTGTCCCGAGTCCGACTGAAACCGGTCTTTTTTCTCTTTCTCTTCCCCATTGCACAGCTGCTGTTTTTAATAGCAAAGTGATTTCATTTATTTTCGTTTATTTAGGTTATAAAGTTAATTTAGAAATATATTTGGAACACTTTTTATTTGTTAAATTTAGGTTTTTGTTTTTTAAAGTAACGACCAAGCTGCGGCAGACAGATCAATTTAGCCCTCTCAAGTCATCATGATTTCAATTAAAATCCATAGATGTATATATAAAAAAAAAAACTTAAAAGCATATCACAATTAGTTGAATCGTTTAACCTAGATAAAAGTGTGCTATCGACACATTCATGGTAATTATTTTTGCTGGGGCTTTGCGGTCAGCTTTAGCCTAATGCGTGCATTTAAACGCGGAAGCGCGGTTGTCATTGCGACAGTCACAGCCATAGTTTTGCTTCCACCATTCAAGTGGGCATGACTGTACTTTATAGTTTCTCTCAAAAATTACTCAATGTCTCTCTCTTTTTTTTTGCTATCTCTGTGTTAGTGGCGCAGCAGTCTGATCTTCTTCATTCATATTTAAGCATGAATGAGAACCGTTTCGCGGGGGATGCAAGGTGTATGAAAAAAAACGAATATTCGAATCTCAATTTAAAATCGTATGTCAACCCACCAAACGAATATTCTGGTCCAGCCCTATAGTTAACGAACTAAAAATAAACAATACTTGTACAGCATTTATTAATATTGATGGTAATGTTCAACATTTACTAATGCATTATTAAAATCTAAAGTTGTGCTTGTTAACATTAGCTGATGCAATGTGAACTAACAATGAACAAATGCATTTATTAACCAACATTAACAAAGATTAATAAATACTGTAATAAATGTATTGCACATTGTTCAATCATGTTAGTTAATATATTAACTAATGGTACCTTTTAGTAAAGAGTTACCAAAAAAAATACTATAGCCGTAAATACACTTCTATAATAAGGTTAATAACATACCGCATGCCTCTTTAGTAATCTAAAATAGCTAGAAATGGTAAATATTCAATACAGAAAATTCGGAAAATTACAAATCCCTAGTATGAGATTAACCACGATGACAACAGATGAATACGGGCCCGTTTTGCGCTTCCACACCCCTAAATAAAAGCTCACAGCTTCGATTTCCATGGCACCCTGCAGACTAACCTGTTTGTAGAGCCAGAGCAGAGAGCAGGCAACAGTGATGTCAGCCAGACTGACTCTCTCCCCAACCAGGAAAGTGCGAGTGTTTAAGTGCTGATTCAGGATGGTAAGGACGCGTTTCACCTCCTCCTTAGCCTGTTCTGTAGCCTGCATAAGAGAGAGTACAGCTTTAAAAAAGCCATTCAACACCTGACAGGTAAAGCCATTACACAAACATATGCAAAGCTAACCTGTTTGTTGAACTGCATGATACCCAAGGTGGGGAACACCCAGGCACTAGCTGGAGGAACGATCTCAGAGTCAGCGAAACTGACCCACTGCAGCACCTGGGCACTGGCCTGGGGAGTGCTGCCACGAAGGGCATCATTGCTCACTGTCAGGAGGAAACATTGCCATTAATGGAGTGTAATAAACCACTAAACGTTTTTAAACATCACAATAGTTCATGTACGAGCCTATTTAAACTTGGCCACTTCAGACATTTCCTCAGATTGTGAACCAGGAACCTTATAGAGGCTTAGAGGCAATAAGTAATTAAAGTAGTAACAAATGTGAATGTTGTCAAGATTCTTGCCCTGGAAATCCAGGTTCAGTCTGGCCAACCACAAACGCCTTTCGTTTCTTAGACAGTTTTTGCATTCTTCTCCTTGATTTGTTAGAATGTTTGGTAGTCTGTAGTTTTTTTTTTTCAGTCTGACCAATTAGTACAGGCCAAAACTTGACAATAATTGACCATTTTAAGCAGCAATAATCAGCAAAATTTGCCTTTTTTTCAGTTTATTGGCATGGTTTACATTCAGTGACATTAATATGACCGATTGATGACGTGTCGTGAAAACACTCGCAAATAATCCTAAAATTTGAACATGTGACAGGTACAAAATTACAACATCCGAATGCACAAAAAGTTCCTAATGCATTTATAAACTGAAGTTCATATTAAATTCAAGTGCAATGTTAAAGTGCATCAACTCCACCTATAAAATACAAAAGTTTTTGAAGAGTAGGGTTTTTTTTTTTTTAAAGAAGTCTCTTCTGCTTACCAAGCCTGTATTTATTTGATCCAAAATACATCAAAAGTAGTACATTTTAAATACTAAAAATATTTTAAACAACCTTTTCATTTGAATACATTTTAAAATGTAATTTATTCCTGTGATCAAAGCTAAATTTTCAGCATCATTACTCCAGTCACATGATCCTTCAGAAATCATTAGATTATGCCGATATGCTGCTCAAGAAACATTACTATTATTATCCTCATCAACAATATTTAAAACGGGGCTAAATGTGTAAGATTCTTTGACGAATAGAAGGAGCCAAAGATCAGCACTTATCTGAAATAAAAAGCTTTTGTAACATTACACACTAAACCCTTTAAAAGCTTGGAGTCAGTATAATTAATTTTTTTTGTGTGAGGGGGGAGGATTATATAAATTAATACTTTTATATAGCAAGGTAGCTTTAAATTGATCAAAAGTGATGACAAAGACATTTATAATGTTGCAAAAGATTTCCATTTCAGATAAATGCTGTACTTAAGTGGTTTCTTGAGCAACAAATCAGCATATTAGAAGGATTTCAGAAGGATAATGTAACAGAAGACTGGAGTAATGATGCTAAAAAAAAAAAATCAGCTTTGAAATCACAGGAATAAATTACATTTTAAAATATATTCAAATAGAAAACAATTATTTTAAATAGTAAAAATATTTCTAAATTTTACTGTTTTTGCTTCACTTTGGATTAAATAAATGCAGGCTTGGTGAGCAGAAGAGACTTAAAAAAAAAAAAAAAAAAAAAAAAAAAAACACACATTAAAAATCTTACTGTTCAAAAACTTTTGCCTGGTGGCGTAAGATAAAATCCACAGAATTTAGGATCCATTTTGGAAAACTCAATGTTCGGCATTACATCCTGTAACTCAAAACAGTCATCTTCAGTAAAATTAGTTTATCTCACCAACCTTTAATTTTGATATTAGATGAACAAAACGCCTGTAATTGGCATATATCACAAGAATTAAAGATTTATATTTGTTTAGCTTTGAACAGAAGTAAATGGAACAGTTTTAACAAATCACCATCTAATCAAAGGAAATCCAAGTGACCAAGCATAAAACAGGCCCTATAAAGCGTACTTACAGAAGTGAGCAATGGCATTGCTCTCAAACAGACAGAAGCCATCATCACCCTGGTAAGCAGGAACCTAAATGGTACGGATGGAAGCAACATTAGCAAATTCATACTACAACAACATATGCAGAGAAAGAAGAAAAAAAAAAAAAAAAGAGAGAGGCAAGAGGATACTGACCTTGCCCAAGGGAAAGTTGCTGAGGAAAGCAGGGGATCGGTTCGTCTGCCCAAAGGTGAAGGCAGGGGGGGCGCTCGCAATCTTCAGACGAGCCCCACTGTACTGGGCAGCGATCTGAGCCTTAAAGGCCCTCCAGTTCTCTGGGTATGTGTAGAGAGTCTGTGGAAACACAAGGTTTGAGATCACATTGCTGAAACTGATGCTGCTTGTTCAGACTCCCCTTCATTAAAGGAGTAGTTCACTTTCAGAACAAAACTTCACAGATAATGTACTCACCCCCTTGCCATCCAATATGTTCACGTCCTTCTTTCTTCAGTCGAAAATATTTTTTTTTTTTGAGGAAAACATTTCAGGATTTCTCTCCATATGATGGACTTCTATGGTGCCCCTGAGTTTGAACTTCCAAAATGCATCTTCAGAGGGCTCTAAACGATCACAGCCGAAGAAAGAAGGGTCTTATAAAGCAAAACGATTGGTCATTTTCTAAAATATATTACAATTTATATAATTTGCGCATCTTGTCTAGCTCCGTGTGTACTCCGTGTAGAGATTAAAAACTAAAATAATTGTAAATGGTTTTTTAGAAAATAAATAGCCGATTGTTTTGTTAGATAAGACCCTTCTTCCTTGGCTGGGATCATTTGAAGCTGCATTTAAACTGCATTTTGAAAGTTCAAACTCGGGGGCACCATAGAAGTCCATTATATGGAGAGAAATCCTGAAATGTTTTCCTCAAAAAACATTTTTTTACAACTGAAGAAAGACATGCACATCTTGAATGACAAGGGGGTGATTGCATTATCTCTAAATTTTTGTTCAGAAAGTGAACTACTCCTTTAAGACAACTCATAGAGCATTACACAGCACTTTCCCCGAGGTGTACACAGCTGACGAGTCAATTCCCTGCAATAAATTACCTCATATCCTATAAACAATGTCTGCATATACAAATAGATAGCTAACAGTAGCATAACTTCTAAAGTGAACATTGTTGCAATAGAGCTAGTTTAAACAATATGGTGTTGGTAAGCATTAAAACCTCTGAATAGGATTTTTAAAGTCTTTTTTTAAATACCAGGATGTTAACAGTTTAGAAAACGCTTTGAGTTGTCTTGATGAGCACACAATGAATGCTTCTCAATCTGCTATGCTTTTACACCAGCGAACACTGTTAACATACGCGTTTCACTTTCAATAATTTAACGTGAAACTACAACTAACGTGACATTCAGGTAAACACTAAATGTTGGAAGAGGAGAATGAAAAGCGTGAATGGGAAAGTAAGGTAAACGTGGCACAAAGGAGCGCAGCGCTGTGCTTTTGTCCGTCATCACTCTAACCACCTTATAAAGGGGTGTGGGGAATATTTACAGCTAAAATAATCATCACACCAGCTTTAAATGACACTTTAAAACAATACGATATGATAACAACGTGTAAAGATATAAGGATTGGCGCGATTATGGGCTGATTGTGAATGGAGATGTGCTGTAATACGGCGTCAAAGGGTTTTCTCCCATCTTACTCACCCCTGCCGCCATCTTCAGGACGAGAGAAAGGAGGAACGAGCCGCGCGGTGCTGACGTATAGGCCTGTCCTGTCGCAGAAATAATACGTAATAAGGGCGTAAAAAATCTTAATTCAATTTATTTTATTTGGAAAGGATCCTATTCGTGTGAGAAAATAAAATAAGCGATCTTTTAAACATTTTACAAACGAAATTAAATTATATGGATCTGCACTGAATGTCATTAGAAACAAACAATTAAGGAAGATACGTGCACTCAAATATAATTATACCTCTTTTCCACAACTTATTTTTTTAAATTCCTTTTTTAACACATGTTGTGAGATGTATCGAACTGTACTCATTTTGTACATTGTTTAACATCGTCGAGAATCTCTGGATTGCTTTTTAATATTTAATAGGGACGCTAGCAATAATTCGATTAAATGGCAATTAAATATATGTGTATGTAACCATTGTTGTATTTCGGCCACATCTGAAATTGGTCATCACTGATATTACCCTCTTTAAAACTATGCTGTTTTGTGTTTATCTGCTTCTCCTATTTGCTCTTTTTACATTGACTTGTGTATCTAAGTAGGCTATGTGTCCCAAATTCAGAATTTCCATTTAAAGGAGTAGTTCACTTTCAGAACAAAAATGTGCAGATAATGTACTCACCCCCTTAGTCATCCAAGATGTTCATGTCTTTCTTTCTTCAGTCGTAAGGAAATTATGTTTTTTGAGGAAAACATTTCAGGATTTCTCCCCATATAATAGACGTCTATGGTGCCCCTGAGTTTGAACTTCCAAAATGCAGTTTAAATGGCTCTAAACGATCACAGCCGAGGAAAGAAGGGTCTTATCCAGCAAAGCGATCGGTAATTTTCTAAAAAAAAATACAATTTATATACATTTTAACCCTTAAATGCTTGTCTTGTCTTGCTCTGTTTACTCTGTGTAGAGATTAAAAAGTATATAAATTGTAAATGTTTTTAGAAAATAACTGATCGTTTCGTTAGATAAGACCCTTCTTCCTCAGCTGAGATCATTTAGAGCCCTTTGAAGCTGCATTTTGAAAGTTCAAACTCGGCGCACCATAGAAGTCCATTATATGGAGAGAAATCCTGAAATGTTTTCCTCAAAAAACATAATTTCTTTATGACCGAAGAAAGAAAAACATGAACATCTTGGATGACAAGGGGGTGAATACATTATCTGTAAATTTTTGTTCTGAAAGTGAACTACTCCTTTAACCCATCCATATTCACACAAACAGCAGTGAGTAGTGAACACATGCACCATAAAACACACAATATAGACTAATAAATAAGATACATAATTTCTCAGATATATTTATTACAACATATACTGATACATTTAACACTTCAATAGTTTGAGATGACTGGATGGTTTCAACTATTTTCCTATTGAACTGTCACCAACTGAACTGCAATTCCATCATAATGTCAACCGCTCCGATTGATTAAAACTTGTGACTTCGAAAATTTAGTTCAAGCAATTCAGTAGCAAACCCCAGATCAAGACACTGATTGTAATGATTATAAAAAGCACATATAGTGTGAAAGGGAGCTTTTCAAAATTGATCTTGAACCATTACATCGCAAAACGATTCAATGTTTCGAAGCGCTCCAATCGGATCGCGAGTCATTTGATGCAGATCTGGTATTCAAAGCACGTATGGCAAATTTAAATCGGAACTTCGGAGCGGGTTCGCGAAATCGTTTCATATGGAATGAAACTTTGAAGCAGCTTCGTTAATCTTTTGACTCAGATCGGAATTTTGGAGCAGGTTCGCGAATCATTTCATGTAGATTTGAACAGGAGCAGGTTCGCAAATCATTTGATTCAAATTGGGACTTTGGAGCAGGTTCATGAATGATTCAGATCGTAACTTGAGAGCAGGTTCACAAATCACATAATTCAGATTGGGACTTCAGAGCAGGTTCATGAATCTTTTGATTCAGATCAGAATTTAGGAGCATGGGTCCCATGTTGATTCAGGTCAGTACTTTGATGCGGAGTCATGAATCATTTGATTCAGATCAGGATTTCGGAGCGCGGATCACAAATCATTTGATTCAGAACGTGACTTTGGAGCACGGATTGCAAATCATTTAATTCAGGTTGGTACTTCAAATAATTTGATTCAAATCCGAACTTTACGTATCGTGAATCATTCGCGGGTTTGTGAATCTTTTGATTCAGATCCGAACTTCGGAGCAGGTTCGCTAATAATTTTATTTAGATCAGAACTTTGGAGCGGGCTCGCCAATATTTTTATTAAGATCGAGACCTTAGGGGTGCGGATCGCAAATCGTTTGATTTAGATTAGAACACAGATTGGGATGTGATTTAGATTGGCACTTCAGAGCGGGTTTGTGAACCTTTTGATTCAGATTGGAACTGAGGTCTCAAATCATTTGATTCAGGTCAGTACTTTGATGCTGCAGCGAGTTCATGAATTATTTTATTCAGGTCAGTACTTTAATGCCGATTCATGAATCATTTGATTCAGATCGGGACTTTCGGAGCGTGGAGTGCAAATAATTTGATTCAGGTCAGTACTTCAAATCATTTCATTTGAATCGGAACTTTGCGTATCACAAATCATTTGATTCAGACGGGAACTTCGGAGCAGGTTTGTGAATCTTTTGATTCAGATCAGAACTTTGGAGCAGGTTCGCTAATCATTTGATTTAAATCAGAACTTTGAAGCGGGCTTGCCAATCTTTTTATTAAAATAGGAACTTCGGAGCACAGATCGCAAATCGTTTTATTTAGATCGGAAATTCGCAGATCGAATGTGATTTAGATCGGCGCTTTGGAGTGTGTTCATGAATCTTTTTAATTCAGATCGGAACTTATGAGCATGGGTCGCAAATCATTTGATTCAGGTCAGTACTTTGATCAGGGTTTCTGCAGATATGAACAAGTGAAATTTAAGACTTTTTAAGACCTTTTTAATACCACCTTATATGAAATTTAAGACTGAAACCTGTAATGGAAATAGATATTATATTACATGCATATGTAATATTTAATGTGTTTAATGTAAAAAGTAAACAATTTCATGGCTGTCATAAATTAAATTTATTACTGTGATATACAGTGAACTTTTCATATCAGCAGATACTATTCCACACAAAATATCCCCATAAAAGTACCACTAGAAATATCTGATGTAAAAAAAAAAATAAAATTCATCAGTGCTCTATTAGCTTTTACATCTTAAATCTGCATATTTGATTTACCTTTATAAAGGCCTTTTTTTTCTTTTGAAATGTATGCATTACCTTTGAAATTTATTTTATGAATTATATTATATTAATAAATTCTAAATGGCTGTTAGCAGTGAGATTACACAATTTACACTGCAAAATTAAAAGTGAGATTAATGTTTTAAATACATTTATTGATTTATAAATATATAAATTAGAAATGTTGGGTGTGGAGGCATACTTTTAAACACACTCAACTACCAGCAGGTGGCGGTAAGTCACTTCATGAGCGAGTTATTTCAACTGTTTCGAGCAAAACGCTGAATCATAGCAGAACGTTGCTAGGAGAATACTTCTGCTGCGATCCTTGCTTGGAACTATTTTCGTTGATGAAACAGAACAAAACAGTGAAAATATTTTGTCTAATATGTAAGTAACTACTAGACTAACTACTTGTTTATTGAACTAAAATCAATGTAACATTTATAATTGTCAGAATATTCAGCAAAAAGCTCACTTGATATATTACTGAACTATATCATGTTATAAATAAACTAACGTTATACATTTTAAATTTTTACCTCAGTGTGTTTCTTTAGAGTGCTGTTAACGTTACATTCATTTGTTTTAAAGTATGTCACTAGACCAGAAATACACTATCCATTATCAATTTCTGTTTACGTTGAATGTATTAAAATATAAATCTTTCTTGCCTTTCGATGCTTCGCTAGTTGTTTTTGTCACTTCAGTTTTAATCAGGTGGTTTGTTCGGTCGGGCAAGTAAAAAAAAAAAAAAATGTAAAAGTATCTCGAAGGCTGGCGGTCAGCTAGCTTGACCTATATTTATTATTATTATTATTATTATTATTGAGAACATTATATACAGAAAAAGGTAGTTTGACCTGTATTCTGCTGCTGTGATTCTGTCTGAAGACGCAGTTACTTCCACAGAGGGAGGAAAAAAAAATCTACAGTTGTTAGCAACTGGCCTTAGCCAAGCCCTATATTCAGTTTTTTCAAGCTAAGTATCGCTGAACTTGCACTTCCCCATAGCTAAAAAGTTAAATCCATTTTACTTCTGCGGTACAATCCGAGAGAGACTCGCGCCAATAACAGAAAGCTGATTGGCTATTGCATGCTGGTCTCATTTGTAGTTTAAATACAGCAAATTATATTTGGAATAGTGAAATAAAGAACTACAACACCACGGAAACAACAAAAAGATAATTTAAATGAGCTTTAGAGGTAGTGTTACATGGACATCGGAAAAATAAGACCTGTGTAAAATTATTTAAGACCTAGAACAGCGAATTTAAGACTTTTTAAGGCCTAAAATTTAGATTTTTAAATTTTAGACTTTTTAAGACCCCGCGGAAACCCTGTTTGATGCTGCAGCAGGCTCATGAATCAATTGATTCAGATCGGGACTTCGGAGTGTGGATCACAAATGATTTGATTCAGGCCGGTACTTTAAATAATTTGATTTGAATCGGAAATTTGCGTATCACGAATCATTTGATTCAGATCGGAACTTCGGAGCAGGTTTGCTAATCATTTGATTTAGATCAGAACTTTGGAGTGAGCTCGCCAATCTTTTTATTAAGATCGGAACTTCGGACCGCGGATCACAAATCGTTTGATTTAGATCAGAACTTCACAGATCAGGATGTGATTTAGATTGGCGCTTCAGAGCATGTTCGTGAACCTTTTGATTTAGATCGGAACTTAGGAGCATGGGTCGCAAATCATTTGATTCCGGTCAGTATTTTGATGCGGGTTCATAAATCATTTGATTCAGATCAGGACTTCAAATCATTTGATTTGAATCGGAACTTTGCATATCGCGAATCATTTGATTCAGATGGGAACTTCGGAGCAGGGTTTTGAATCTTTCGATTCAGATCAGAACTTTGGAGCAGGTTCGCTAATCATTTGATTTAGATCAGAACTTTGGAGCGGGCTCGCCAACCTTTTTATTAAGATTGGAACTTCGAAGCGCGGATTGCAAATAGTTTTATTTAGATCGGAACTTTGCGGATCGGGATGTGATTTAGATCGGAGCTTCAGATAGCATACATAACTTGGGGCGCAAATGCTTTTCAGATCAGGATTGATGCGGGTTTGTGAATCTTTTGATTTAGGACTTTTTTCATTTATGGGCTTGTATTTTACCCAGAAGCAATGGTTTAAAACTTATAACATCATGATCGATTTATTATAATCACACAGCTTATCACTTCACAAGACAAGACGTTAATTGACGGATTGGAGTGGTGTGGATTACAGTTTTGTTTTTATCAGCTGTTTTGTCTCACATTTTGACAGCACCAATTCACTCCAGAAGATCTATTGATGAGTGATGCCATGCTAAATCTCTTCTGATGAAGAAACAAACTCATCTAAATTTTAGATGGCACAAAAGTGAGTTAGTTTTCAGCCAATGTTTTGCTTTTTTCAGCATAATTTTTTGGATGAACTTCTCCTTTAAATGTTTCAGTAGGCAGTGGGCTACTGTGTGACTGGCATGAAATTAAGTTTCATTTATGAACATTTTCCTGCCAAAGCTGTTACAATGATAATATTGTTTATAGGCAGGATTCATATTGGCAAAAAATCAGCAATGCTCAATGAGTACTATTCATTAAGGATTTCTTACAATAGGACAAGCAATAACTAAAACAAGAAAACCAGACAGACACATGTTCCAAATTTTGTGAGTGCTGTATTACAAAAGAGAAATATATTCAGTCGAAGTACAGGCTGGCTGGGATTTACAAAAATATTTTTAAAAAATCACCTTATATAATAATGAGATGTTTTACTTACAGGATCTTTCAATATTTCACTAGCCTTACTGATGATATCTACCATTCTCTCTGCTGCCTCACTATAAGTCTTTCCATCACACAGAGCCACTGCTGAGCTACATTTAGTTCCCATTTGTCTTGATGATGTTCCACAATTGAACTGCTGCCATGGGGAAACTATGGATATACTAACATTGGGATAAAATGACAATAAAAAAAATAAAGAAAAAAGACATGACTTCAAATGAATGGGGTAATAATTACAGTATATACATAAACTATTTAGCATCACCAGAGCATCAAGTTTCACATTTTCCATATTCTTGGCAGAAGAATCAGCTCACAAGACCTAGAAGAACAAGAATAAAACTCTTAGACAATAGTTGGAGAGCACAACATACATTATACAAAGAATAACAATTATATTATTGGATAAAAACAACATTTGAAAGAAATGAAAATCCATTTTGATATTTTATATATACATTATTTTTAGCAATACAGCTCTGACAGAAAACATTTTCGTCAGGAAATACATACCCAGGTAATCATCCATGAGAGATCCAATCGCAAACTAATAAAAAAATAAAAATAAACAAGAAATAAGTAATTGAATAATTAAAAACTTGGTGGTTACACTACCAGTCAAAAGTTTTTGAACAGTACTTTTTTTTTTTTAAAGAAATCTCTTTTGCTCACCAAGCCTGCATTTATTTGATCCAAAATACAGCCAAAACAGTAAAATTGTTTTACTATTTAAAAAAACTGCTTTCTATTTGAATATATTTTCAAATGTAATTTATTTCTGTGATTTCAAAGCAAAATATTCCTTCAGAAATCATTCTAATATGCTGATTTGCTGATCAAGAAACATTTTGTATTATTATTATTGTCAATATTTAAAACACTCATACATTTTTTTCCAGGATTCTTTGATGAATAGAAAGACCCAAAGATCAGCATTTATTTGAAATAGAAATCTTTTGTAACATTATACATTATATAATTCAAAAGTTTGGAGCCAGTATAATTTAAAAATAAATTATATTGTTTAAAATGATAAATTATACAAGATAGTTTATGGAAATTATAGAAACTAATACTTACATTTAGCTAGGATGCTTTAAATTGATAAAAGATGATGTTACAGACATTTATAATGTTACAAAAGATTTCTATTTCAGATCAATGCTGTTCTCCTGAACTTTCTATTCATCAAAAAAACTTGAAAAATTTTTTACTCAGCTGTTTTCAACATAATAATAAAAAATGTTTTTCAGCAGCAAATCAGAATATTAGAATGATTTCTGGGGGATCATGTGACTGGAGTAATAATGCAAAAATGTCAGCTTTGAAATCACATGAATAAATTACATTTTAAAAAAAAATATTTAAATAGAAAACAGTCATTTTAAATAGTAAAAATATTTCACACTTTTACAGTTTTTGCTGTACTTTAGATCAAATAAATGCAGGCTTGTTGTGCAGAAGAGACTGGTAGTGTATATCCAAACATAACAGAATATTTCTAAATATTATTTAGCATATTCAACAAAAGTGCCAGGGACTTACAATATCATTCTTATCCACTCGAGTTCCCACAATCTTTAGTCGAATTTCATCGTCTTGTTGGATCACTACGTCCTGTTGAAGAAAACAAACTGAAACGTCAAAAGATTGTCTTTGATAAAACATTTCCTAAAGGTGATTTATTGAATCGTACCTCATCGACTGTCTTATAGCACGGAGGATTTGAGTTTGGGTCAAACTCCATCTCAGAGGGAATAGACTAGACATATGACAGATACACAACTGATCACAAATCAATTACAAGTATTTCTGACTATTAAGACAATTATATGTAAATAATACATACATGACGAGAAATGAAACAAGACATGGGGCCAATTTCGGTAAAGAGTCCAACCTGGGAAAAGAATGAGAGAAAAACATTGTACTGAGGTCTGAAAAATCAGCAGCAGGGACAGTAAGTTTTATCAAATCTGTATAAAATATCATTGTGGAAGTAAGTTTTTATACAAGAGCTCCTGAATGTTGTATTCAATCTTGACATTAAAGGAGTAGCTCACTTTCAGAACCAAAATTTACAGATAATGTAAGATGCACATGTCTTTCTTTCTTCAGTTGTAAGGAAATTATGATTTTGAGGAAAATATTTCAGGATTTCTCTACATATAATGGACTTCTATGATTCCCCTAAGTTTGAACTTCCAAAATGCAGCTTTAAAGGGCTCTAAAAGATCACAGGCGAGGAAAGAAGGGTCTTATCTAGCAAAACGATGGGTTATTTTCTAAAAAAAAAAATTTTTTTTTAACCTCAAATGCTTGTCCAGCTCTGTGTGTACTCTGTGTAGAGATTAAAAAGTATATCAATTCTAAAAGTTTTTAGAAAATAACCAATCGTTTCGCTAGATAAGACCCTTCTTCCTCGGCTGGGATCATTTAGAGCCCTTTGAAGCTGCATTTAAACTGCATTTTGGAAGTTCAAACTCGGGGGCACCATATAAGTCCACTATATGGAGAGAAATCCTGAAATGTTTTCCTCAAAAAACATCATTTCTGTACGACTGAAGAAAGACATGAACATTTTGGATGACAAGGGGGTGAGTACGTTATCTGCAAATTTGGGTTCTGAAAGTGAATCTACTCCTTTAAGTCATGCTCAACGAACCAAGAATGAAAATAAGAGCACTAACAGAGAATAAAATTGACCCGTACTTTGTTAACCTGGGTGACGACAGCATCCACAACTTCACCTTTGAAGGGACGGAACACGATGGCTTTGTATTTGACGGGATACAGAACAAATCCTCTGCCAGGCTGGATAACACCTGCTCCGATATTATCGATTGTGGTTACTGCAATAACAAAGCCATACCTGTGAAACAAATAAGACACATTAGAGATCCATATGTCATTACATTCATTGAAAAAAGTCAGATCTCTAACTTTGTTGGACTTACTTTCCCGTACATGTTCCCTCCACCTCAGTGAACAGCTTCTGTTTGACTGTGTTCAAAAGGTTCGGGCCAAAGTATCGTGGATGCAGGAGAATCTCATGCTCCAAAGAGATCTATTGTGATGGTTATTGACAAAATAAACAATAAATGACAAGATTTTACGAAGGCAAATAAGCATATCAACAAAATAGCAATCAATCCAAAATAACTAGATTTGACTAACGTTAGCTAGCTATATATATCCACCCACTCTTTCAAAAACGAGTGAGTGTGCGAATAACTGATACCAAAGAGCATCAATGAATACACAAGCCGAATATATAGAATACTTAACGCTGATGTACTGATACTTTACACGCAAAACCGAAATAATTACGAACTTACGTGATAAAACATCTCTTGAAAGTTTTTGTCTTGATTTTATATGTAAAAGCCGCGAGTATCGATTTCTGCGTGTTCAGGAGCCGACACTCAAAAGCACAAATCCAACTACAAGAGTGTTTCCGGGTCGCATTTCAAATTAAAAGTCATACTATTTCCTACAAGACATTTCCCACAATATACAGTAAGCATAAAAAAGGCTCAACGTCGAGTCAAACATTTCTTAAGCTATTTGTTTTATTAAACAACTATGTATTTAAATTATTTTATTAAATATTTGTTTAGCTATTAAAAATTAGGATTTTTTTTTTGGATTTTAAATGTGAATTATGAGATTTTGTAATTTTCCAGCAATAAACATTTAAGTTTATTTAAATGCCTTTCTGCCTTGCTCTATAAATGGCCCAAAGGAAACAACAAATGAATAAATAAATAAATCATAATAATTTTATTAGAAAATTGTAATTACTTTTAGAAATAACAAATTAATCAACCAAATACATATGCATATATAATAAGTGACTTAAATGCATTATTTTATTATAATTAATTTAATCATTTTCTACAAAACAGAAGTAAATTCTGCTTTCAAAGGAAACTAAATAAATGTATGAAATATAATTAGAATTATGAAATTGTAATTATTCATTTTATAAAAACATCAACAAATTATTGAAAAGGAAACAAATACGCCTACATAATGCATAAATAAATAAATAAACATTATTTTATAAAGTATATTATTATAATTAATTAATTAATCACTTTACGCAACACATAAGTAAATTCATAATACATAGGTAAATACATAATACATAATGCATAACTCCGATATAACACTTTTGCTAAACAAGTACAAAATAAATAACTAATACATTAATTTATAAAATTATAAAATAATTTATAAATCTAAATTCAGCTTTCAAAGGAAACGAAATAAATTAATGTATGAAATATATAATGCATATATGTAAGTGTAATGATACAATTGTAATTATTAATTTAATAAACTCATCAACAAATCTTTATAAATGTAGGTTAATTTTATGCATCGTTCAGTCTTTTTAAAAACATATTTGATAGATCTCACGGCAACACTTTTTTTCTTCAGGATTGCAACCCTAAAAAAGTAACGGGGAGATATTACAAAACATGGAAGTGACGTTTGCGAAATATTAATAATAAATGTTATTTATTATTGTTTTCACAGTAATAATCATCATTCTAATAGCATCTTAACATATGGTAATTGAATTTAATAGTAAGTAAACAGTAATATTGTTGTTTCCACTTTAAGATTTTTACTCGACCAATTGTAAAATTACTACTTTTTGTCAGAATGCAAAGCCAAACATAACCACAAGAGGTCACTGCAATTCTAAAGTTACGCAATAGGACCTTTGAAGCTCTTCTTACAGAACAAGCAGTTTAGTCTCTGGCTTTTATTACAATACTTGCTATGAGGCCACAGAACGCAGTTTCAATGCTTTTGGATACAAAGATGTTGAAAGGAAATACATATTTACCCATAAACTTGAATTAATTGTCTCCTAAAGTGAAACTAGAGCGAAAATTGTGCCAAGCGAAACATTTCTGGCTTTTCATGTTCTTCATGTTGCCATGTCAGGCTACAGAGTCCTTATTAAATCACCAAATACTAATGGATTAGGTTTATTAATTGGACTAGGTTTGCTAAAAACCTGCGATTAAGGGGGAAATGCTGTTTTTTGATGCACCTATCAAGTTCGAGATTTTGGGCTTTTTGGTTTTTCATAAAGTGTTTTTTCAGACTAATGGAAAGAAAACACCCAAAAAACACTGTTAAGTGTTTCTTTTATAGCACTTTATTGTCTATGTCGATAGATTTCAATTACAATGCATATTCTTAAAGGCTGTGAGTTTTTTCTTCTACGCTGAGCCATAAATCTCCACTTTAGTAGCACTTACACACACCAAACTTTATTCCTGTCTATATCCTGAAGGTTTTTATAGAGGGATTTGTTCATATATAATTTGCTTGATTTTATACAGCATTTTATTCCCCCAAAAAATGCTTAAAAAAATATATAGTGTTTCCTGGCTGTTCAAAGCTTTTTCTGAATTGTGACTAAATGAGATACACAAAATTCCCTCAGTAAAAACTTTTGACTCTAATACACTACTATATTGCAAAATGTTATTACAATATAAAATAATGGTTTCTATTATAATATACTTTAAAATGTAATTTATTCCTGTGATGCAAAGCTGAATTTTCATCAACCATTACTTTAGTCTTAAGTGTCACATGATCCTTCAGAAATCATTCTAATATACTGATTTATTATTAGAATGATCTATATTGGATCTATATTGGATTATATATTGCAACAGTTGCCCTGCAAAGTATTTATTTAGAAATTGTGATATTTTTTCAGGATTCTTTGATGAATAAAAAGCTCAAAAGAACAGCATTTATTCAAAATATAAATATTTTCTAACAATGTAAGTATTTGCTATCACTTTTTATCAATTTAACACACCTTTGGTGAATAAAAGTATTAATTTCTTTCAACAACAAAAAAAAAAAGAAGAAGAAAAATTTACTGACCCCAAACTTTTGACCGGCAGTGTATGTAAAAAAAAAAGAAATGCAAATTAGCACATATTTCATTAAATAATGCCTCATTTGCATATTTAAACCTAACATTTTAGAAAACTAATACAAAAAATGTTTGCAATTATCAGTGTAATCAATCATCTGGGAAAGTAAGGTGATAACTATTAGTTGATTTTTTTTTTACCCTATTCACCTGCAGTGTCTTGCCTTAAGAAATAATAAATCAGTAAACAAACATAAAATATGTAAAACATTTAATAAAATAGCATTATTAGGCTACAAAATTGTAATAATTACTATAATGCAACTAATAAGCCAGCAATGAAACATGTGAAAAGAGGTCACTTGCATTAAATGTTACATGACAAATAAAGCTTGTATTTATCCCTGAATGGTATCCTTCCAGTTTTGTTGCTGTTTAGCTTTAATAGCGAGTTTTAAAAGCTTCTTTTCACAAGCAAATAAAAGCAAATGCAGTGGAGTGCTATAGATCAGACTGTCTCACCATTGTTGCTGAGGCAGGTCAGATACCCGAGGACTAAAGCCATGCATGTTGATGAGCACGGGCAGATGTCCACAAATATCTGAGCATGCCGGATGGGGTTTGCATCATGCATAGTCCAAATCGAGGACGGTCCTTGGGGACTTCTTCATTTTGTCCGCGTCACATTCTTGCAGAGAGCTGGCACTGATCGCATTAACCTTGATATTATAAAAGGGCTGCAGATGTCCTCACAGTCACAAGTTCATGGCCTTCGTGTTGTGGAGCAGTGCCTTCATTTAATCAAAGTTCTTATAGTCCCTCTTTTCTATTTCTGTGGACTTTTGCATTCCTATATATTCAGCTCAAATAGCAATTCATCAAATTGGTGCTTTGAAGTGCAAATACTGTCTGGAGCACAAAAAAATATTCATTCTGACCAAAGCTGTGAAAGCATACTTAAATATCAAATATTAGTTGTATATAAAAGCACAAGGCCATGCTGTGCTAAGTGTCCATTATAATTCCAGTGCAAAGAAATATAACAATTGTGCTGTGAGATATGGCATTAGAAATGCAATTTTCTCTATATTGCATAAGGTAACAGCAAAATGCATCAATGCTGAGAATTGTTTAAGGTATTTATGGCATATTATATTGAAGTACATTGCTGAAGAATAACACTCATGTTGTGTTTAATCACTTTAGGTAACACAGAAGTTAATTCAGCTTTTTAAAGAATCAAATTGCTGTCTATGCATAAATAATAAATGAGCAAAACACATTATTTTTTATAAAATATGTTATTATAATTGCTTAATTTAATCACTTTCTGCAACAGAGAAGTCATTTCTGCTTTTTTTAAAAATAATAATTTAATTAATTAATAATATATTATACATTTGTAATTATTGCTTTTAGCAATACATCAACAAATCAACCAAATATGCATAAATAATAAATAAATATACATTATTTTATAAAATATATTATTATAATTAATTAATTGAATCACTTTATGCAACACATAAGTAAATTCATAATACACAGGCAAATAATATTATATATTATATTATATTATATATTATATATTAATATTATATTATAATAATATAATTATTGCATTAATTAATACATTATTTTAATATATTATTATAGTTAATTTAATAATTTTCTGCAAAACAGAAGTAAATTCTGCTTTCAAAGGAAACAAATACATAATGCATAAATAAATAAATACACAATACAATATAAATAATTATTTTAATCACTTTATGCAACAAATAAGTACATTTATAATACATAGGTAAATACATAATACATAATGCATAACTCCCATGTAATGCTTTTGCTAAATAAGTACAAATAAAATAAGTAATTAAATAAGTGAATAATATTTATTACTTTTAGCAATACATCAACAAATCAACCAAATACATATGCATAAATAATAAATAAATAAACTATTTTATAAAATATATTATTATAATTAATTAATTTAATCACTTTATGCAACACATAAGTACATTATAATACAAAGGTAAATAATATTATATATTATATTATATTATATTATATTAATATTATATTATAATAATATCATTATTGCATTAATTAATACATTATTTATATGTATTATTATAATTAATTTAAGAATTTTCTGCAAAACAGAAGTAAATTCTGCTTTCAAAGGCAAGTAAATAAATAAATGTATGGAAATATATAATTATAATTATAAAACTGTAATGATTAATTTTATAAACATCAACAAATTATTGTAAATGTATAGTAAGTTCTGCTTTCATAATGTATAAATAAATAAATATACATTATTTTATAAAATATTATTATAATTAATTAATTAATTTAATCACATTATGCAACACAGAAGTAAATTCTGATTTCAAAAGAAAAATAAATAAATAAATAAACAAATGTATGAAATTATAATTGTGAAATTGTAATCATTCATTTTATAAAAACGTCAAATTATTGTAAATGCTTTTAAAGGAAACAAATACATAATGCATAAATAACTAAATAAATATACATTATTTTATCAAATATATTATTATAATTAATTATTTTAATCATTTTATGCAACACATACAGTAAGTACATTTATAATACATAGGTAAATACATAATACATAATGCATAACTCCCATATAACGCTTTTGCTAAATAAGTACAAATAAAATTAATAAGTAAATAAATAAATAATAAATTAATTTATTAAAAAATATTATAGTTAATTCATTTAATTACTTCATGCAACACAGACTTCTAAACTAAATAAATAAATAAATGTACGAAATCTATAATTATAATTATAAAATATATTACATTTATAAACACATCAACAAATCATTGTAAATGTGTAATAAATTCTGCTGTCAAAGGAAACAAATACACAATGAATAAATAAATAATACCTAATTGTATCAAATATATTATATAGTTAATTAATTTATTCACTTAATGCAACACAGAAGTAAATTCTGCTTTCATTAATAAAATAAATGAATAAATAAATAACTATAAAACTGTAATTATTAATTTCATAAACACATCAACAAATCTTTGTAAATGTAAATGTAAATAAATTCTGTTTTCAAAGGAAACAAATACATAATGAATAAATAAATAAATAAATAATACAGAATTTTATCAAATATATTATTATAGTTAATTAATTTAATCACTTTATGCAACACAGAAGTACATTCTGCTTTCAAAGGGAAATAAATAAATAAAAGTATATAATATGTAATTATAATTTTAGAAATGCAATTATAAATTTAATAAACACATCAACAAATTGTAAACGTATAGTTATTAATTAATTATATTAATTTATAAACATCAACAAGTCATTGTAAATGTATAGTAAATTCTACTTTTACAGGAAACAAATACATAATGAATGAATAAATGAATGAATTAATAAATAATACGTTATTTGATCAAATATATTATTGTAGTTAATTTAATTCACTTTATGCAACACAGAAGTTAATTCTGCTTTCAAAGGAAAATAAGTAAATAATGTATGAAATATGTAATTATAATTATGCAATTGTAATTATTATTTTATAAACATGACAAATCATTGTAAATATATAGTAAAATATGCTTTCAAAGGAAACAAATACATAATAAATAAATAAATAATGCATTATCTCATGAAATATATTGTTAATTTAATCAATCTATGCAACAGAAGTAAATTCTGCTTTAAAATGAAACTAAATAAATAAATGTATGAAATATATCAAATTAATTATGAAATTGTAATTATTAATTTTACAAACACATCAACAAATCATTCTAAATGTATAGGAAAAAAACATAATAAATAAATATTTATTTTATAAAATATATTGTTATAGTTAATTAATTTAGTCATTTTATGCAAAGGAAACTAACTAAATAAATGTATGAAATATATAATTATAACTTTCAAAGGAAACAAATACATAATGAATAAATAAATAATAAATTATTTTATAAAATAAATTATTATAGTTAATTAATTTAATCACTTTATGCAACACAGAAATAAATTCGGCTTTCAAAGGAAACTAAATAAATAATTATAATTATAAAATTGTAATTATTAATTTTATAAACACATCAACAAATCATTGTAAATGTATAGCAAATTCTGCTTTCAAACTAAACAAATACAGAATGAATAAATAAATAAATAATACAGAATTTTATAAAATATATTATTTTAGCTAATTAATTTAATTACTTTATGCCACACAGAAGTAAATTCTGCTTTCATTATTAAAATAAATAAATATAAAATTGTAATTATTAATTTTATAAACACATCATTGTAAATGTATAATAAATTCTGCTTTCAAACAGAACAAATACATAATGAATAAATAAATATATAATAATAATAAATAAATTATAAAATATATTATTATAGTTAATTAATTAAATCACTTTATGCAACACAGAAGTAAATTCTGCTTTAAAATGAAACTAAATATATAATTATAAAATTGTCACTATATTATAATATATATTATATAATATATAATTTTATAAACACATCAGCAAATAATTGTAAATGTATAGTAAATTCTGCTTCCAAAGTAAACAAATACACAATGAATAATTCTTTTATAAAAGGAATAATTCTGTTAACAGCAGATATAAATAATGCATAACTCCCATATAACTCTTTTGCTTTTTTCTGTGACTGATTTTATACATAAAAAATATTATACACTGTAAAAAAAGAGCTTTTTTTAATAAATCTACCTGACTTAACCCATAAAATGTTGTTTTGTCGATATAAAGTAATGTATTTAAGTTGATTCAGCAATAATACTATTTTTGACTTAGATGTTACTATTTTAGGTGTTTTTAACAACTATGTGAAAGAAACAAAACATCTGTAAGCAAACCTAACACGGTTGTCTTTTTTCGACCAACACACTGTTTAGAGATATACTTCTCTTGTGGCGCTTTTGTTTTTTGAGAGCAAAGCCCCAGCGTCTCCAGTGTTGATCTGAGTGCTCTCAGAGCTGCTAGAAAGAAAGCCCTGTTCCTGAGCTCCAGCGCACCACTTTCCTTCCCCCTCTCCCCCTGCTCTCGCCAAAGGTAGCTTTCAGATGCAAAATAAGCAGACATATGGAGAGGAGGTCTTTCTCCAGCCCTCCTAAAGATTCAGATTGTATGACAAATCACGTCCACCACCACCCTCCCAACCCCACACAGAATCTCTAGACAACAGCTTCATTAGAGTGAAAGAAGGAGTTTTTGCAGCTTTGTCGAGTCAAGCTCAGACTTCTTTCCCTTCTCAATTACTCCATTGTTGGCTAGAGATTCAAGTTATTGCACTCAAAACCATATGGCTGATTTGAACACCTACAAGTGATGCCATCAACTCAACCAGTGTTTCAGGGTGGCATTTTTTATATGCGTTGATAAGAAGAAGAAAAAAGAAAGACCGTTGGTCCGCCAAGGCGAAAAGTCTGCTGGGGTCAGGTGTATGAACTTATCATTAGTCAGGGAATGGCTGTATACTTCCTCCCTTTTACGCTGATGTAGCTTGTGCAAAGCTTCTTCTCATTTTAGCAAAGAGTTGCCCTGGTTACTTTCAAATATAAAGTCTTTAGAGACACAGCTCTCATTGTTAGCGCTGATGCAGGGTAAACTAGAGGTAAATTATGCACTTGCACAAACACACCAAGACAAGTGAATGCCCCACCGTAGGGTTTGCATTTAGACTTGGACATCTGATTGATAGTACTAGGTTCACGAACTGGTACATTATGTGTCTGACTCACAAAGAGAGAGCAGAATTTACATTCACGTCGCTTGTAATGAGATTCCATTGCATTTTGATAATAGCACCTGTTCTGAAATCGTGCAAATATACACAAAAAATATGTTACAGGTATACAAATAGGCTCATTTAGATACAGTTAAATGTTTATTAAATGCACTAGCAGAGAGTAGATTTTTAATGTTTTTTAAAGAAGCCTCTTTTGCTCACTGAGCGTGCATTTATTTGATTCAAAGTAGAGCAAAACGAGTCAAATTTCGAACTATTTTTCGTTTTTAAAATATCTGCTTTCTATTTGAATATGTTTTAAAATGTAATTTATTCCTGTGATTTCAAAGCTGATTTTTTAGCATCATTACTCCAGTTGTTTGAGCCTTCAGAAATCATTCTAATATTCTGATTTGCTGCTCAAAAACATTTATTATTATTATGTTAGAAACAGCTGAGTAAAAAATTTTCAGGTTTCTTTGATGAATGGAAAGTTCAGATAAACAGTGTTTATCTGAAATAGAAATCTTTTGTAACATTATAAATGTCTTTATCATCACTTTTGATCTGCTTAAAGCATCCTTGCTAAATAAAAGTATCCATTTATATATAAAACATTATACTTACTCTAAACTTTATAATGGTTTATAAAATGTTACAAAAGCTTTTGATTTCAGATAAATGCTGATCTTTGGATCTTTTCATTCATCATAGAATCCTAAAAATCTACTCAACTGTTTTAAATATTGATAATAATAATAAAAAATGTTTCTTGAACAGCAAATTAGCATATTAGAATGATTTCTGAAGGATCATGTGACACTGAAGACTGGTGTAATGATGCTGACAATGTAGCTTTGATCGCAGAAATAAATTCAATCTTTAAATATATTCAAATAGAAAGCAGTTATTTTAAATAGTAAAAATATTTCACAATATTACTGCTTTTGTTGTATTTTAGATCAAATAAATGGAGGCTTGGTGAGCAGAAGAGAGTTTTCTTAAAAAATATAAAAAATCTTACTGTCCAAAATCCTTTTGACTGGTAGTGTATCTAATGGTAATAATAACATTAAATGTATAAAATGATGATTATTATTAGTAGTATTAGTATTAGTATTAGTATTATTACTAATTCAGCGTCAGTATCAATTTTTTATTTCATTTTCACAAAATACAGTCACTAACAGCCCAGTTATTGAAAACTACTCCAAAAAAGAAAGCAATAAAAAGAAAAAGAAAGATTTTAGGAATATTTAAAGAAAAGATGTAATGCAACATAATGATATTTTATTTGCAGATAATTAAAACACAGGATAAAATGGAGATCTTATTAAATCTCCAAAACTATTAGAACAGGGAGTGCCAAAGTTGGCGCTGTCTTTAAACATTGTAAAAATTGATTTCCAGTCTCTTAAGGCCGAGGCCGTGGGGGTGATTTTCTGATTTGGGGTGTGGTATCCCCGTACAATTGAAGCACTGGAGTAAGGAATTAATTATCATTCAAAAGTAATGGCCCTATTCTGCCCTGCTTGAATTCTGAACAAGGAGAAAAGGTCCTCTGGCCCCGATCCTGCCGCAGCGCCAGGGGAAAGGATTATTCCGGGGATTACCATGTGAAAACTTCTATCAGACTTTCTGACTCAAAGATCTTTTGCGAACAGTAATCGCGTTAATACCCGGGGATTAATGCTGGGTCCAATGCAAAATTGAATTTTAATTCGAATTGCATAAATAGATATAAAATAAATTAAAAGACCATTCTCCCGGAGAATAAAGAGAGCGTCACACGCCAATCCGAGTGCGCACAGGTCCAACAAGAGCAATGCACCTTTCCACACCTGCCATTTTAATGCTGCTCTCTTTTTAATGTTGCTATAGCCATTGTGCATTGAAATATCACTTCTATTCTGAGTTTACTCGCAGCAGACAGACTCTCAACCACGTGCGTTGCTTCGCTTTCTTTTTAAAAAAGTGCAGCGTGCACGATTGTTGTCCAGATCAGACCCTCTTTAAGTAATTCAGTTGTTTCATTTTCTCACGTGTTTCTGCTATTGAAATGCAATCAGGTCTCGTGCACTTGTGCCTAATCCTGTCAAAATCTCCTTGGCAACATCTCTCAGCTGTGGGCAAAACCCCTTCTTCCTCCCCACCGCCCCTTTTTTCCAGGGAGAAAACCCCTGACACATCCATCACTTCTGTGGAAGTATAAGTAATGTTAAGTAACATTGTAAAACAATAACTTTTTTATGACTTTATAAGAGCAATAAGTGCCAGGTCCAGACCCGATCGCTAATGCTCCGACTGGAAGCAAAAGCTGTTTTGCCTCTTTGAAGTTATTACTGACAGGTTGGTGTTGTAATAGTAAAATCGATCTCCCCCCATCACCCCAGTCTGGACCTCCATCAGAGGGGCTTTAAAGGCAATGCATTCGCCATAAAAGCGTAAACGGGACTTTAAAACCCGCATGTTCTACAATCAAAACACGTTCCAATGAGGTCTCCATATGTGTTTATGCGTCTAAACTTGTGCATCTAGTCCACTTCATGCCAGCGAAAGCACAAACGTGCTTCAGAAGCGGGGTGTTTTTGTTCACGCTGGGACTATTTGAATAAGAATAATGCTATTGGAGTGTCGCAGGCCGAGAAAAATGAGTGACAAAAGCTCAGAGGCGCAGAATTTGGACGGGGGACAAGCCGTATAGAGCTGAAAAGAAGAGAGAGGAGAGGCGCACAATGGAACAATTCACCTTATAATCGCTTTGATATATCATACATGCCTGAAGACTCTAAACATTGTGTAATTATTTATAAATGACTGTGCCCCTATCGCCATAATACCGCACGGAGAAAGGCGCCGCAGGTCTCTCCCCAAACTATTTCTAAATAGTGCCCCTTCATTTTTTTTTCCAAAGAGGGGCCGAGTTGCTTGCAATTGAATAAATTGAATAATTAATGAACAATTGTATGGCTGTCTCATAAAGATGTCTTTAAATAAAACTTAAGGCGCTATGCACAGTGGAGCAGTTTGATTGAACTGCATCTTTCACCTTGTGAGTTATAACTCAAGATGAACGCTGCTGGCAGGGGGCAATAAATCCAAATACACCATAAAACGTTATTTTAACGGGTAAATGTTGTCATTTGGCTTAGTATATCTGTTAAAGAATAACATTGTGTCATTAAAAAAAAAACTTTTAATGTCAAATGTGATGAAAAAGTTTTAAAAGTAAAAATTGTACATTATGCAATGCACACCTTTATAATAAAATGTGGCTTAGGACAATATTTGGGTGCAAAAAAATCTAAATATTCAGAAAATCGCCTTTAAAGTTGTCCGAACATGATCTTTATTTAAAATCGATGATTTTGACCCATATAATGTATTTTTGGCTATTGCTACAAAATACCCCAAAATGTCCTACTTAAGACAAATTGCATATATGCAATCTTCTGTTCTTGTGTACATATTTTGTGTTGCATCATATTGTTTAGTTTGCATTATTTATTTGTGTGCGTAAAACTGTACAGAGGCAAATTCTGAAAAACCTAACATTAATGACCTTTCTTATATTCTGTACATATATAGATTTTTAAAACTCGAATATGTAATCATTTAATGACAAGTAGCTACACTTAAAAAACATCTTTTGCAAACTGCAAAAAAGTTTGTATATCGAATTGTAAATCAAAATACAAGCTACTAATAATAATAGCACGTTTGACCTTGTATCTTTGCATCAAACCAAAACAATTGTGTATAAAATAGCACTGCAATGCGCTATGATGTGCTTAGCGCACAAAACGCAATAGATAAATGTGAAACAACTTGTCTCGTAGCCTCGGGCCACTTTGTGATGTCTCTTCTTTTCAATTTCCTCCTCAGATTTAAGTTAAAGTGGGCTTGGTGCATGCTGGACAGATAGCAACAGCTCTGCTCGCGTGGCTGGCCGGCTCTCCGGCTCTCTGATTGGCCAGCGGTGATTACAGGCACGCTTCAGAGGGCGAACAAACAACAGGCATAAATTATGCTAATGAGATGGTCGTGCGGCACGGGGCAGACCTGATGCAAACCATTCATTCATCCTTCACAAAAATGCCAAAGCGAGGGGGGTACGTCCATTGTCTCATCAGGGTATATAAGGTAGGTGAGGCCAGTCGTGTGCCAAGCTCACAAGCTCACACGAGCTGATTGAGGGGTAAGAGCAAGACAGACGCGTGCCTTAAACTTCCACACAAACTATCTGCAGGACTCTGCAAGACCCTGTTTCATCTCCCAGCCCACATACCGTAAGGTGCTTATTGGCAGGAGCAAACATCCTCAGCGCTGCACGCAGAGAACTTGGAATGGCTTGTTTTTTTGGCATATCCCTAACTTGTTTTTGCTATTTCTCCAGGTTTATCAACAATGGAGACTGTCTACTCCGACATGGACACCTCAAGCTGTGACTACTCCTTCACGCACACGGATGATGAGGACTCACGCAGCAGCCTCCACCCCGCGTCCCCCGCGTCCTCCTGCGGCCAGCCACCTGCGTCTCCAGCCGAGCTCCAGCAGAAGAAGAGGCGCAGGGGGCGCGCAAGGAACGAAGCCACCGTGCACGTCGTGAAGAAGAACCGCAGGCTGAAGGCCAACGACCGCGAGAGGAACAGAATGCACAACCTCAACGACGCCTTGGACGCTTTGAGAAGCGTGCTGCCTGCCTTTCCCGACGACACGAAGCTGACCAAAATCGAGACTCTGCGCTTCGCCCACAACTACATCTGGGCGCTTTCCGAAACCATCCGGATAGCCGACCAGCGGCAGAACAAGTCCAGAGAAGCTCCGCTGCTGCTCTCCGGACTAAGCCGCATGGGAGATGCGCCCAGCCCCGGCAGTGACTCTTGCTCCTGGCCGTCAGGCGCATCCTCCTCGTCTTCATCCCCGTCTTACTCCAATTCAGACCCGGGCAGCCCCGCAGCCATGGACGATTTTGGATACTTGCAAACTGATGTAGTTTACAGCTACCGCAACTTCGTGCCTGGCATCTATTAACGCGACTAAAGCATTCTCAAGTCTGTATAGAGTCTGCAGATATGTGTAGTGACTTTGCTGTTACTTTTCTATATAGAACCAAGAGCACAACATTTAGGTATTCACTGTTTGCCTTAACGACAGTTCACAGATGAGAATGTTTTTTGTACGTTTTGTTACCGACATTGATGCCTTTTCCAATATCTTTGCACTTTTTTTGCATGACCTTAAACGCCTGTTGAGAAAATGATAATTTAAAGCAAGACAGATTGGCCTTTGCAGTCCAAGGTGAAAAGTCAATATTACAATTTGTAGAGCGATAAAGCAGAAAAACGAGCGTGAAAATTCCGTTTCAACGCTGTGACAATAGTCTGAATGGACAAGACAAAGATCTGGCCTTATGCATTATGTATTTTGACCCGAAGAAACCTCTCCTGTCTGGCTGATCCCCGGCAGAGTACAGTTAACTAGCTCTCACCACTGCTTTCCCACCACTTTCTTTTTGTTTTATTTATTTAACCTGTTGCTATTGTATTTTTATTGTATATAAAGAGATTTATTCTATTATGTATTTACCTCAGAATATAAATCTGGTGCAAACATGTTTTGTACGAATAAATATAACGTTTTCTACAAAAACACACTCTGTGCTTGCTTGTTTGCTACATAATATGATTCTGATATGCATAAACAACTCATAGCAATGTCTGCCAACATAATGGGCATCATTGTAATGAGCACAGCCATTGAAGCGTCACTCTGGGTCAAAGCGCATAAAATAACGGTTGCAGCAGGTGCATGGATAAAGATTGGAGATATACAGTCGACGCATCGACTAAACTGCTTATGCACATTTTACACACGATTGCGCTTGATTATATCAAACCCTTAGGATGAGTTTTAATCATTAAGATCTCTAAGCTAAAACGCGAATTCTCTAAAATGCACATTGTAAATATTGTTACAAATGCACGTGGTGCAATTTTAGTGGGCGTGTATGTTAAAGTTATCTGAAGATTATATGAAATTTTTTGCAATTCAACAACCTATTCGAAGCCACATGCTGAAGTAAAGTTCAACAAAATTAGACTCAAAGCAACCAAAAAAAGAACAAAATAATGCAATAACGGTACTAAAACAACTCTATAAGCATAAAAAGGCAATTACTTTAACCTTATGCCATAAATAACCTTATTACCATAAAATGATAACTGTTGTAAAATATTTTATAATGCAATTTAATTGTAAATCACCAAGCATGCATTTATTTGATCGTAAGTACAGCAAACACTTTTTAAAAATATTTTTACTATTTAAAATAACTGTTTCTATTTGAATATATTTTAAAATGTAATTTATTCCTGCGATCAAAGCTAGATTTTAAGCATATTTATTCAGGCTTTAGTGTCACATGGTCCTTCAGAACTCATTCTAATGCTGATTTGTTGTTCAAGAAACATTATTATTATCAATATTTAAAACAGTTTGAATGCATTTTTTTAAATAAAGCAACATGCTGATGTAAAATTAATGAAAATCGGCCTCAGAGCAACTGTGACCAAAAAATAATAAAATTATTATATAGCCTAACCTTATTACTTTAAAACGATAACTTCTTTGTTAAATATTTTATAATTCATACGATTTTATTTTGTAAAATCACGCTTGAAGCTACATTTGTTGTCTTTTAAAATACCGTTTCTCACAATAGGCTAGTAAATGGCACGATAACTTAACAGCAAATCAATAAGCTTTTATCTTTTGTAAGTTTACATCAACTTTCATTCCTAAAACGCCAGTTCATTTACGCTATTCTGCGCGTTCAGATAATAGAACGTTCCACAATTTGAAATTACAAACATAATTCTAAATATTCTAGAATTATACAAATCTGTTAACTTTTTCGCGAACTTGAATGGCTTGATGGGAGTTTTTATTCCGTGCATGTTGTGTATGTGTGGATCAGTTGACTTCTGAAGGGGTTCAGGTTAAATCCTCTATTTGGGAGTTCCGCATGAGGTCCGGCCAAGGCTCTTGTATCTGCACGTGTCGGGGATAGAAAAGTATAATAGCGCTTGCTGAAAGCCTTAGGGAAGGGCGCATGCCAGCTGAAACGAAAAAAAGGGGCACAGACATGATGTTTATCACCCTCTCAAGAAGTTCATTTTACAGACCTTCAGCGCACATCAAACATCCATTCGGAGTCGTGTGGCTCATTCACAAAAGTAATAATCTGCAATGGACTTCAAAGTACAGCGCTGTTTCCTCCAAAAATTTATGTCCGCATTGACATTATGACTACTTTTCTTTGTTCTCAATCACAGCGGCATTTTAAACTGCTGCCCTCAGAAATGCACCTGCGGTATTCTCTTTACTATATTCTTCAAAACACCATTCAGCAGACTAAAGTAGTTCACAACTACATACAAAATGCATTTTAATATATAGTTGAGGTCAAAAGTTTAGCAGAATCTGCAAAAATGATAACTAGGCTATTTGACCAAAATAAGAGGAATCATGCAAAATGCATGCTATTTTTTATTTAGTATTGACCTGAATAAGCTTTCACATAAATGTTTACATATAGTCCACAAGAGAAAATAATAGCTGAATTTATGAAAATGACCCCTTTCATAAGTTTACATAAACTTGATTATCGATACTGTGTTGTTACTTGAATGATCCACAGCTGTTTTTTTTTGTGATAGTTGTAATGAGTCCCTTGTTTGTCCTGAACAGTTAAACTAGCCGCTGTTCTTCAGAAAAAACCTTCAGGTTCAACAAATTCTTTGGTTTTTCAGCATTTTTCTGTATTTGAACCCTTTCCAACAATGACTGTATGATTTTGAGATGCATCTTTTCACACTGAGGACAACTGAGGGACTCATATGCAACTATTACAGAAGGTTCAAACACTCACTGATGCTCTAGAAGGAAACGCGATTCATTAAGAACCAGGGGGTGAAAACATTTGAACAGAATATAGATGTGTACAATTTTTCTTATTTTGCCTAAATATCTTTTTTTCATTTAGTACTGCCCTTCAGAAGCTACAGAAGATACTTATGTTTCCCAGAAGACTAAATAAGTTAACAGTTAATCTGATCTTCAAATTCCAAAAGTTTTCACTCCCGGCTCTTAATGCATTGTGTTTCCTTCTGAAGCATTGGTGAGCGTTTGAACATTCTGTAATAGTTGAGTCTCTCAGTTGTCCTCAGTGTAAAAAGATGGATCTTAAAATCATACAGTCATTGCTGGAAAAGGTTCAAATACACAGAAGTGCTGAGAAACCAAAGAATTTGTGGGACCTGAAGGATTTTTCTAAAGAACAGCGGGCAGTTTAACTGTTCAGGACAAACAAGGGACTCATGAACAACTATCACTAAACAAAAAAACAAAACAAAAAAACACAGCTGTGGATCATTCTGGTAGCAATAGTATTAAGAATCAAGCGTATGTAAACTTTTGAACAGGGTCATTTTTATAAATTCAATTATTATTTTCTCTTGTGGACTATATGCAAATGTCTTTAATATCTTATTCAGGTCAATACTAAATAAAAAATAACATGCATTTTATATGATCCCTCTTATTTTGGTCAAATAATTAACATCTTTGGAGATTCTGCAAGGTGTATGCACACTTTTGACCTCAACTCTATTAGCAAGCAGTACTAAAAGACAAAAGACAGTTAAACCCTATTGTGATTTAAAAATTTCTTGAAGGTTTAATTGGTTTATAGCTGCATATATTTCTATTTAAAGACATGTTCCATATTCTCAACTCTGAGAATCTATCAAAGATAAAAGAAAAGCCTGCGACTGAGGCTTACAGATGAGATGAGATGCTATTCCTCTCTCTCCCCCTTCCTTCCCTTAGGGCTGAAAGCCTGTATCAGTGCAGAAGGGCTCACTCGGGTCACAGGTCACTCAAGGGCAGGAGACCCCTCACCTCCCAAGGAGATGGCCTCCCATGTCAACGAGCACAAAAACATCAAAACAGCCTTCATGTTTGTACAGCCATTTGCACACAGCTACATATCGCAGCCCTTCAGAGACAAGACATTATGCCTTGGGAGGAACATATACTTGACCTCACTTCTGTCAGAAATATCACTTGTATCACTTCAGTGAAAAGTGATTGAAATGATGGAGAGGTACTTTAGCTGGGAACGTCATGAAAGGGAAAAAGCTGGCCCGGATGCACGGCCTCAACAGATTCCATCATACATGCATTGAAGTTAAACAATAAAACCTCTTTAGCTTTTAGCCATTTTTTGAGTAGTTTTTATGGCTTTTTGTTCATGCAAAAGACATTTGTAATGTTAAAAAAGATTTCTATTTCAGCTAAATGCTGTTCTTCTGAACTTTCTATTCATCAAAGAAACCTGACAAAATTCTACTCAGCTATTTTCAAGTTAATAATAATAATAAATGGTTTTTGTTTTGAGCAGCAAATCAGTATATTAGAATGATTTAATGACGTAATGATGCTAAAAATTCAGCTTTGAAATCACAGGAAGATATTATTTTCAAATATTTTTTTAAATATATTTAAATAAAAAACAGTTATTTTAAATAGTAAAAATATTTACAGCTTTTGCTGTACTTTGGATCATATAAATGCAGGCTTGGTGAGCAGAAGAGACTTTTTTTTAAAAACATTAAAAATCTTGCTGTTCAAAAACTTTTGACTGGTAGTGTATGCCACGGATTTAATCTGCTATAAGTATTTATAAAGAGTGCTTCAGTGTTTTGGAGAGTAGTGTGCAGCATCTGTCTTGTCTGTAAAGCTCAAGACTGAGGAAGCATCACTAAGAGGAGAAAATCGGCCCAACTCGGCAGGAGGAGAAAGAATGGGCAGAAGATGGACGAGGCTCTTCAGTGGAAACTTAACCAGAGACCCCAGAGAGTCATAGGAAGGCACAAAAAGCTCAAAGCAAGGGCCAATTAAACTATAACTGCCAGTTAATGACAAACAGAAGGTGGAAAAGATTAGAGACAGCCTAGGGATACAAGACTGAAAAGATCATGATCATATCATAAAACGTGATGGAAATATTAGATTATAGGAAATGCGATATTTTTAATAAAAAGGGCAGCAAATGAATTGCATTTGATAAGATGGGAGGAGATATTTAAATCAAGACATTTGAGCTCTGACGAGTGTGTGTGTGTGTGTGTGTATATTAATAAATTCTTCCTAACATAAGAAGACTAGTTGCTGTTCATTTGTTTTTAATTTAAAGTCATTTGTTTTATAAATAACTTATTTTATTTATATTTATGTTGTTTTATTATATTTATTTTATATTCAATTTTCTTTGTTTTTATGCAATCATAATTCTTTGTTCATATTTATACATTGTGTCATGATCTGGGCTGTGGGGCTCCCCTCAGCCACCTGAGGTCGCTGTTTTCCCTTCCCTGCACACACATCCCTAATTGTACACTCCTGTCTAGTTGTTATCACTGATTACACGCACACCTGTTCACAATCACATCTGGTCTATAAGAACACTCATTTCCCACTACTCATCCTGGCTGCATTGTCTTCGTATGTGTGTCTCTGTGTTTCTGGCTCCTGGATCTCCTGATCGTGTTCTTGGTTTTGTTTATTTAGTATTTCAGTTTATGTCGTGTTGTGCCGTGTTGGCCTTTTGGTTTTGATTTGTTTGTTTATTTGTGTTTAATTATATTAAAATCATTTCTTCACCTGCATTTGGACCCAGACCTCCCTTACTCTCATCGTGACAGAATGCAGCCAGCACTAATGGGTCCAGCAGGGAGGAAATTTTTTTTTGAGGAGGCGGCGTTCCCCCGCCTGGGGGCAGCGACCACCAGCTTTGTTCCCGACACGGCGGGGATGTCGTTCGAGGCGGCGTCGGCCAAGAGGTTCGAATTCATCTACGCCTGCCTGGCGGCGATGGACACCCGCAGTGCCGAGGCTGTGCGGAAGCGCCCCTGCTTTGCGGAGGGGGTGGAGACCGCTGTTCCGGATGCGGCGGTGACCGCTCTCTCTGTTCCGGACGCGGCGGTGACCGCTCTCTCTGTTCCGGACGCGGCAGTGACCTCTCTCTCTGTTCCAGACGCGGCGGTGACCGCTCTCGCTGTGCCTGATGCAGCGACCGCTCTCTCTGCTCCGGACGCGGCGGTGACCGCTCTCTCTGCTCCGGACGCGGCGGTGACCGCTCTCTCTGCTCCGGACGCGGCGTTGACCGCTCTCTCTGCTCCGGACGCGGCGGTGACCGCTCTCTCTGCTCCGGACGCGGTGGTGACCGCTCTCTCTGCTCCGGACGCGGCGGTGACCGCTCTCTCTGCTCCTGACGCGGCGTTGACCGCTCTCTCTGCTCCTGACGCGGCGTTGACCGCTCTCTCTGCTCCTGACGCGGCGTTGACCGCTCTCTCTGCTCCTGACGCGGCGTTGACCGCTCTCTCTGCTCCTGACGCGGCGTTGACCGCTCTCTCTGCTCCTGACGCGGCGTTGACCGCTCTCTCTGCTCCGGACGCGGCAGTGAACGCTATCTCCGTGCCTGACGCGCCGGAGACCGCAATCTCTGTTCCTGACACTGCGGCGACCGTGCTTTCTGTTCCTGACGCGGCGGTGACTGCGCTGCACGGACCTGGCCCGCCGTCCCTCCCCCTGATTTGCCTTCCCCCGTTCCTCCACCCTCCAGACTTGTGGAACGTCTGGGAGCCGTTCCGTGGGGAGGGGGTAGTGTCATGATCTGGGCTGTGGGGCTCCCCTCAGCCACCTGAGGTCGCTGTTTTCCCTTCCCTGCACACACATCCCTAATTGTACACTCCTGTCTAGTTGTTATCACTGATTACACGCACACCTGTTCACAATCACATCTGGTCTATAAGAACACTCATTTCCCACTACTCATCCTGGCTGCATTGTCTTCGTATGTGTGTCTCTGTGTTTCTGGCTCCTGGATCTCCTGATCGTGTTCTTGGTTTTGTTTATTTAGTATTTCAGTTTATGTCGTGTTGTGCCGTGTTGGCCTTTTGGTTTTGATTTGTTTGTTTATTTGTGTTTAATTATATTAAAATCATTTCTTCACCTGCATTTGGACCCAGACCTCCCTTACTCTCATCGTGACACATTGAGCAAAGCATTGTTTTCGTTTTTTTACCGATTTACAATGACTGGCTTTGAAAAGGTTAACTTCATGAGCAAATGTGACAACATTTATAATTAGATATAATTAATAAGATAGATACATACAAAAAATATACAGCATTATATTATTATTATGATATTATATTATTCAATATTAATATAAAATAAAAAAGAATAAAATATTTTAAAAATTTGAATGATTAAAAATCTTTATAACATGTAATATAATACATACAATATGCCTTTACTGAAAAGCAACAATTAAAAATGCATTTTTTTTAGAGAAGCCTTTTCTGCTCATCAAGGCTGTGTTTATTTGATTAGAAATAAAGAAAAAACAGCAATATTGTGAAATATTATTGCAATTTAAAATAGTGGTCTTCTATTTTATTCTACTTAAACATTAAATTTATTTCTGTGATGCAAAGCTGAATTTTTAGCAGTCTTACTCCAGTTTTCAGTGTCACATGACCCTACAGAAATCATGCTGATTTATGATCAGTGTTGGAAACAGTTGTGCTGCTTAATATTTTTTGGAACCTGTGATACTTTTTCAGGATTATTTGATTAATAAAACTTTAAAATGAACAGCATTTATTTAAAATAGAAATCTTTTGTAACAATACACTACCATCAAAGTTTGGGGTCGTTAATTTTTTTCTTTCCTTCTTTCTTTGACAGAAATTAATAGTTTGTTTAAGCAAGAATTTGTTAAATCGACTTATATTGTAAGAAAAGATTTCTATTTGAATAAATGCTGTTTTTTTTAACTTTCTATTCATCAAAGAATCCTGAAAAATATTAAGCAACATGTTTCCAAGATTGATAATAAATCAGCATATTAGAATGATTTCTAAAGGATCATGTGACACTGAATACTGGAGTAATTGCTGATGGAAATTCAGCTTTGCATCACTAAAATAAATTACATTTAAAGTATATTAAATTAGAAAACCACTATTTTAAATTACAACAATATTTCACAATATTACAGTTTTTTTCTGTATTTTTAATCAAATAAACAGCCTTGATGAGCAGAAAAGATGTCTTTAAAAAATATTAAAATCTTTTTTTGTTTACTTGTATTCTTCATATTGAATTGTACATTCCGAAAATCATTGCTTTTAATAATAATAGGTTAAAAAATCTAACATCATTCATAATTTCCAAGCCGACCGATGGATAAGCCATAGCTTCAGGAGCAGCAGAAACCTCAGAAACCCCTGATTGCTTGTTTTGGGTTGTAGGCTGCTCTCCTGAACCCTGAAGATCTGTGACTAATTCTGTTTGGGGCCTTATCCTAAACAGAGATTAGCAGATGAGTGCTGAAAATGCCATAGTCCTGCCCTCCACAAAACTCACCTTTAGATCAGTGCAATCCTTCCCTTTAGCACCTAAACAGAAACCTTCACACCCTGTGCTCAGATGGAGCCAAAGAGTCACTGAGAACAGCAGCACAGGATCATTAGGGAAGCTAATGGTTTGTTTGGAAAATAGAGGATTATTTTAAGTCAGACTGAAGAGACAGGTGTCAAAAACAGCTCTTTGCTGACCATCTACACCCAAAATAGCAAAGAAGATCCTGATCTGATTGAATAGTAGGGTGGGAGAAAAAAACGATTCATCGCAATTCTCTCTTCAATGATTCTGAAATGATTCTAAATATTTCAGAATCGATTCTAAGCTTGTTTTTTTTTTTTTTTTCGCGTGCTAGAGACGCGGTGGGCTTCATTGCACAGAATTTGCACTGTGAGACACATGGGCAGTGTGTGCTTCCACCCGTCGTGTTTTACTTCAGACATGCTTTTATTGATGACATTTGGAATGAAGTACTAAGATGCACCAAACTCGCGCACTGACAGACTTTCATGTGCACTTTGTGTTTGTTCACCCTTAAGCTCGATTGCGGCTGCAGAGTACCTTTTGTCCTACCTTTTCAGAGTAGGACAACATCTGAAATAGATCTGTGAAATAGAGCTGCCAATCTCATCAGTAATAATCAAATGGCAATAATGCTGAGGAAAAAAGAAAAAAACAATAACTATTGTCTGTAAACTTTTCACTATTAAAGGAGTGGTTCAGTTTCAGAACAAAAATGTACAGATAATGTACTCACCCCCTTGTCATCCAAGATGTTCAAGTCTTTCTTTCTTCAGTCGTAAGGAAATTATGTTTTTTAAGGAAAATATTTCAGGATTTCTCTCCATATAATGGACTTCTATGGTGCCCCCGAGTTTGAACTTCCAAAATGCAGATTCAAATGGCTCTAAACGATCACAGCCGAGGAAAGAACAAAACAATGGGTTATTTTCTTAAAAAGATTACAATTTATATACTTTTTAACCTCAAATGCTCATCTTGGCTTGCTCGGCAAGAGGAGCGTTTGAGATTAAAAAGTATATAAGTTGCAGGGTTGGGGTCAATTCAGGAATGAACTCAACAATTCCAATTCAAAGAAGGAAATGGAATTGGAATTGGAATTTAACAACAATTACAGGAAACAGAGTTGGAATTGAATTGGAATTACAGGAAGTGGAATTCAATTCGGGGAAATTCCACTGAATTCTGTTTATTGCTGTTTCTGAGCATTTATTTGTGATTGCATTTAGAGACATACATTTGAACTTTATTTATGATGCTTTACAAATATCATGTATGAAATAGAGTTGATCAAATGCAAGTAAATAAAAATGAGAACTGTACATTATGAATTAAGAATTGAATGACAGTGGTGATACGTTTCTGGATGTCTCAACTCACAAAAATGAGTCATGTTCATTCATGTATTTCATTCATTTTTTATTGCATCAAATTATCATCATTTTCCTGAAATTTGGCATATGAAATGATCATGCTTAACATACTAAACATACAGTACTTTGTATTTCTTTTATATGTTTGTTGTTTATGTGATTTACAATATTTAATGTACTATAAACTATTAAGCAAATCAAGTCAAATTATTTTATTTAGCAACTCAAGTGGAATTTAGAGGAATTTATTTGATTTCAATTCTGTTTCCTGACATTCCAATTCAATTCCAATTCCATTTCCTGTCAGCTGCATGCAATTCCAATTCCAATTCCATTCCAGGAAGTGAATTGGAATTTACCATTCATTCTCAATTCAATTCATGAATGGCCTCAACCCTGATAAGTTGTAAGTGTTTTTTAAACAATAACCCATCATTTCGCTAAATAAGACCCTTCTTCCTTGGTTGGAATCATTTAGAGCCCTTTGAAGCTGCATTTTGGAAGTTCAAACTCGGGGGCACCATAGAACTCCATTATATTGAGATAAATCCTGAAATGTTTTCCTCAAAAAACACCATTTCTTTATGACTGAAGAAAAGAAAGACATCTTGGATGACAAGGGGGTTACATTATCAGTAAATATCTGTTCTCCTTTAAAGAACACTTATTTTATATAAGTAATTGTTTTAAAAAGTCTGCTCATATAATAAATAAATATATATATAAAAAATAAGAATATATAAAAATATATTAAAAATAAAGTAAATTCTGCACAAAATAGATTTGATATAAAATGTATATGAAAATGTAGCAATAATATTGAAAACTGAGAATATGACGAATCGTGATATTTAGTTGATAATGAAAATCGTAATTAAGAAGATTGTGAAGATTTACTACTTTTAAGTACTGACACACAGAGATTCCAGCTATAAACAAAAAGCATAGAAACTGCAATTTTCCTTTTTGTTAAATTGTAAAGTTGTAAAGATGTATTTGCACAGCAGAAGAATTAACTGGGGGAAAAAATGTAGATCAAGAATCGTTTTGGAATCGGATTGTGACCTCCAGAATTGGAATCGGATCGGATCGAGATTCCCACGCCTGTTTAAAGGCTTAGTTCACTTTCAGAACAAAAATGTACAGATAATGTACTCACCCCCTTGTCATCAAAGATGTTCATGTCTTTCTTTCTTCAGTCATAAAGAAATTATGTTTTTGAGGAAAACATTTCAGGATTTATCTCAATATAATGGATTTCTATGGTGCCCCCGAGTTTGAACTTCCAAAATGCAGCTTCAAAGGGCTCTAAACGCTCACAGCCAAGGAAAGAAGGGTCTTATCTAACGATGGGTTATTTTCTAAAAACATTCACAATTTATATACTTTTTAATCTCTACACAGAGTACACAAAGAGCTAGACAAGACGAGCATTTGAGGTTAAAATGTATATAAACTGTAAATGTTTTTAGAAAATAACCCATTGTTTTGCTAGATAAGACCCTTTTTTCCTCGGCTGGGATCATTTAGAGCCTTTTGAAGCTGCGTTTTGGAAGATGAAATTCTGGGGCACCATAGAAGTCCATTATATGGAGAGAAATCCTGAAATGTTTTCCTCAAAAACATAATTTCTTTACGACTGAAGAAAGACATGAACATCTTGGATGACAAGGGGCTGAGTACATTATCTGTACATTTTTGTTCTGAAAGTGAACCACTCCTTTAATAGTGCATAATCTTTTAGAGTTTTGAGTACATTATATATCAACAGGTAGATTTAACGCAAGCACATTCCAGTTAAAACACTTTAGGGATGCACTACAGCATCGAAATTGGGCTTTCAGTCGCTCCTTTGAGCGGGGACAATGGGATAGTATTGATCTCACTGTAAATTCCTGAACATTGTTCTCAATTTGTAAACCCACTTTATATGCTTTGTCTGTTCGAACTAAAGCCCCACTTCTCCAGACCCTCCCTCTGAATCCTCCTACAGTCAGTTTTACGACAGTTCAACCTTTGTTTTGTCCTCTCTTGTCCGCGAAGTGGAACCACCAAGTGCCCGTAATGGCAAAAGTCAAAGGACCTCTTGGCCTTCCTCAGTGTGATGACAGAGGATTCAATCCCAGCTGACTGTATTCTGCCACAGGCTGCCATACTCTTTGAGCATCCTCTCTTTGTGCTTTCCCCTGAACTTTATGAAGGTGGAAATGAGTCCATTAGTGCTTTATTTCTTGCTAGGAGCAAGAGCTGCTTTCTCATGGATGTATCATAATGGCGAATTTAGCCTTAAGCATACAAACCTTTCCTCAAATCAACACTCATGTTTTGGGATGCTAATGCCAGCAGGTCATCGCTTTGATTTGCAAATGCAGAAGAAATTGACCTGGTGCTTTGACAAACACTGAGAAGTGCAATTCATATTGTGAGAAATGTGAGGTATTATTATGCCAGTCAAAACTACCAGTCAAAAGTTTCTGAACAGTAAGATTTTTAAGTTTTTTTTAAAGAAGATTTTTAAAAAAATATATTTTATAACTTAATAACTGTTTTCTATTTGAATATATTATAAAATGTAATTTATTTCTGTGATCAAAGCTGCATTTTCAGTATCATTACTCCAGTCTTCAGTGTCACATGATCCTTCAGAAATCATAATATGTAAACCTGGACCACAAAACCAGTCAAAAATTTCAATTTTAAATGAATGAATAAGCTTTCCATTGATGTATGGTTTGTTAGGACAGGACAATATTTGGCCGAGAAACAACTATTTGAAAATCTGGATTCTGAGGGTGTAAAAAAAATCAAATATTGAGAAAAACGCCTTTAAAGTTGTCTAAATTAAGTTCTTAACAATGCATATTACCAATCAAAAAATTAAGTTTTAATGTATTTGTCGTAGGAAATTTACAAAATATCTTCTTGGAACATGACCTATATTTAATATCCTAATGATTTTTGGCATAAATAAAAAAAAAGATCATTTTGACCCATACTATGTATTTTTGGCTTCTGCTACAAATATAACCGTGCTACTTAAGACTGAAGAATTTTGTGGTCCAGGGTCACATATGCTGATTTTCTGTTCAAAAAACATTTATTATTATTATTATTATTATTATTTGAGTACATTTTGTTCAGGATATTTTGATGTAAAAATCTTATTGCTCAAAAACCTTTGATTGGTTGTGTATATAATATCAATTATATGAACATAAATATGTACATGTAAATATTTTCAAAATATATACTGTATGTGTGTGCATTTATATATACATAATAAATATACACAGCATACACACATATATTATCTAAACAAAAACTTTTATTTTGGACGCAAGTAATCATGATTTATCAATTTGACAGATGGACATAACTTTTCTATATTATTTGATTTAATAATAAAAAAATAATAAATTACATTTAATTGCATTAAAATAGATTAATTGGAAGGAAATGTCCAAATGAATCACTTTAAAATGGTTGAAGAAAATATTTAAATAAAAACAATTGTAAAATCTTTTAAAATATTTAATATTTTCATATTTCAGAAATTAATACTTTTATTCAAGGATGCATTAAACTGATGAAAAGTGAGAGTAAAGACATTTATAATGTTATTAAATACACTGAAGACTGGAGTAATGATGCAAAAAATTCGAATTTGATCACATGAATTAATTAAGTTTTTTTAAAATCGCAATATTTCACATTTTTTCTGTTTTTACCTTATTTTCGTCAAATAATTGCAGCATTAGTAAGCATAAGAGAATAAAAAAAACATTTTAAAAACCTTACCAAGCCCAAATTTATATTCAGAAAATATTAAATCTATCTATCTATCTATCTATCTATCTATCTATCTATCTATCTATCTATCTATCTATCTATCTATCTATCTATATAATGGAGGAAAATATTTAAATAATTGTAATATCAGAAGGGTAAATGGTAAAATATTCAGGAATAAAATTAAATAAAAGTTCTGAATATCTTCTTTTTTCAGACACACAACTACTTTTTTAAAGAAATTAACACTTATATTCAAGGATTAAATTGAGCAAAAGTGACAATAAAGAAATTTATAATGTTATCAAATATGTATAATGGTTTCCACCAGAATATTAAGCAGCACATTTGTTTTCAACACTGATAATAATTCAGTTTTGCATCAAAGAAATAAATTACATTTTAAAATATATTCAAAAAGAAAAGTTGTTTTAAATTGCAATATTTAGAATTTTTACCATTTTACCTTACTTTTGTTCTATCTATCTATCTATCTATCTATCTATCTATCTATCTATCTATCTATCTATCTATCTATCATCTATCATCTATCTATCTATCTATCTATCTATCTATCTATCTATCTCTAAATAATGGGAGAACATATTTAAATAGTTATAATTTCAGAAGGGTAAATGGTAAAATATTTCGATTTTTTTTAAGGTTCTGTATATCTTTATAATATTTAATTTGTTCATACACAACTACTTTTTTTGTCTTCAACATTGATAATAATAAGAAATGCTTCTTGAGCAGCATATTAGAATGATTTCTGTGGGATCATGTGACACTAAAGTCTGGAGTAATGATGCTGAAAATTCAGCTTTGCATCACGGGAATAAATTACATTTTAAAATATATTCAAATAGACAACCGTTATTTTTAAATTGCAACAATATTTCAAAATTGTACTGTTTTCACCACATTTTTATTCAGGCTTGGTACTCAAAAACTATTTCTTTTAAAAACTCTTACCAAACTCAGATTTATATTCAGAAAGTACATAAATCTAATCTACTAATTAGGTTTCAAAGAGTTCAATTGTAAAAATACGGCTAAACTTTCCAAGCAGCTGGCCTCTTATGTCTTAAGTGAGCACTCACGAATGCAAAGTGATTGTATTTTGTGTATCTAGTGCTCCGGCGACACCGTAATGCATTGGCGCAGTGGTCGCCTCATTGGTTCAGTCATTTGAGAAGCACCTACACCTGTACTGAGGCAGCGAGTGCAGATGTTCCTCTATGGTAGATTAGGCATATGTCACCCATAACCTGAGGAAGAGGCCATCCCTCTGGTTTAGGGCTTGAGGAGGCCACTTTAGAACGAGAGGCGGACAAAGACACAGAGGGCCCTTGCCCCAGGGCTGCCGGTTCCAAGCGGCTGACCGCAGTATGTAAAGATATCTTGTCTTCATTTGTAATGGAAAGCCGCCAACACACACCTACACTCCTGCCTCCGCCTCTAAACACACATGCTCGCATACATGCTCGTTTGTACCTTTGTGAAGACTTTTTCACGTGTGACCAAACCACAAAAACGATATTGCCATATATGTTACCTACAAGTCAAAGGTTTACATACATAGTTATTTTACCAAAAAAAAATTTTTTTTATTTAGTACTGACCTGAATAAGATATTTCACATAAAAGATGTTTACATATAATCCACAAGAGAAAATAATAGTTGAATTTATAAAAATGACCCTGTTCAAAAGTTTACATACACTTGATTCTTATAGTGTTGTTACCTGAATGATCCACAGCTGTGTTTTTTTTTTATTTAGTGATAGTTGTTCATGAGTCCCTTGTTTGTCCTGAACAGTTAAACTGTCTCCTTCAGGTCCCACAAATTCTTTGGTTTTTCAGCATTTTTGTGTATTTGAACCCTTTCCAGCAATGACTGCGTGATTTTGAGATACAACTTTTCACACTGAGGACAACTGAGGGACTCGTATGCAACTATTACAGAAGTAAGTAAGTAAGTAAGTAAAATTTATTTCTATAGCACTTTTCACAGATAGACATCACAAAGTGCTTCACAGTAAAATGTAATACTAGAACAATTTAAATACATTCCACAAAAAACAAACAGCAAACACAACAAACAGCCATAAAAAACCCCTCGACTAACCAAAAGCCTGCTTGAAGAGCAAAGTCTTCAGTTCTTTTTTAAAAGAATCAACTGAGTTCGCGCAACATAGAACAAGGGGCAAAGCATTCCACAGCCTGGGGGCAACTGCCTGGAATGCCTGGTCACCTCTAGTTTTAAAATGAGTGCGGGGAACAACTAATAGCATCTGATCTAAAGACCTGAGACTCCGGGTAGGATTGTGAAGCTGTATCAGGTCAGTGATGTAGGTAGGGACTTGGCCATGCAAGGCTCTAAAGGTAAGAACCAGGATTTTAAAATGAATTCTGTACTGAACTGGTAACCAGTGAAGCGATGCTAAAACAGGTGTGATGTGTTCTCTTTTCTTAATGTGAGTTAAAAGCCTTGCAGCAGAGTTCTGAACAGCCTGGAGACGATGAAGCTCCTTCTTACTCAAACACGTAAAAAGACTGTTACAGTAGTCTAAACGTGAGGAGATGAACGCATGAATAATCATCTCTAACTCACCTTTGGTCACAAATGATCTTAATTTGGAAATGTTCCTCAGTTGAAAAAAGCAGTTTCTAACTAATTGTTTAGAATGAAGCTCCAAGGACATAGCTGACTCGAAGACAACACCTAAATTCCTGAGGCTCGGTTGGACAGACGAGCCTAAGTCACCAATATATTGTATAATCTTTGGGATTTTACTTTCAGGGGCGATGATTAGTGTTTCTGTTTTGTCAGAATTCAGAAGCAAAAAGTTCTCACATAACCACTGTTTAATACTGGTCAGACAGTTAACTAAAGAAGACAATTTAGACAACTCAGTTTCCTTAAAGGAACAATACAGTTGGATGTCATCCGCATATAGGTGGTAAGATATGTCGCTAAACTGACTAATAACCTGACCGAGAGGAAATATATACAAGAGGAACAAGATAGGACCCAAGACAGAACCTTGAGGTACCCCACACGACAACTCTGCAGTTTCAGACATAATCTGATTCATATTAACACTAAAACTTCTACCAGACAGGTAGGATGAAAACCATTTTAAAACTGATCCCGATATACCAAACAGATCACGAAGTCTATTAATCATAATATTATGATCAACTGTGTCAAAAGCTGATGAGAGGTCCAATAGGACCAACACTGAATATTTTTTAGAGTCAGCTGACATCATAATATCATTTGAAACTTTAAGTAACGCCGTTTCTGTGGAATGTTTTTTGCGAAAACCAGACTGAAATTTGTCGAATAACTCGTGTTTCTCTAGAAAAAGAAGGTTCAAACACTCACTGATGCTTAAGAAAGAAAAAACAATGCATTAACAGCCGGGGTGAAAACTTTTGAACAGAATGATTTTGTGTACATTTTTCTTATTTTGCCTAAATATCATATTTTTTTTCATTAAGTACTGCCCTTCAGAAGCTACAGAAGATACCTACATGTTTCCCAGAAGACAAAATAAGTTAAATTTACCCTGATCTTCAAATTTCAAAAGTTTTCATCCCCTGCTCTTAATGCATTGTTTCTCCTTCTGGATAAAAATCAAATGTAGGCCTATGTAAACTTTTGAACAGAGTCATTTTTCATAAATTCAACTATTGTTTTCTCTTGTGGACTATAAGTAAACGTCTTTTATGTGAAATAAAAAGGCCTGAAATCTAATTCAGGTCAGTAGTAGTACTAAATAAAAAACAACATGCATTTTGTATGAGCCCTCTTATTTTGGTAAAAACATTAACATTTTGCAAATGTATTGCAAGGTGTATGTAAACTTTTGACTTCAACTGTATGTATTTTTCACACATGCACATTCTCTAAGTAGATGAACATATAGGTTTTTTAAAACTATAAAATCCCCATAGTAAAATCGGTATTTAAATGTTAATAATATCAACATGATGATTTTTTATATGGTTTTATATGTAGTAACATCAACAATATATATTTTATTTAAATATAAAACATTATTTAAACAACATACAATAAAATAGTACGTTTATATAAATTTTTCAACTCTCATTCAACATCTAAAATACAAATTTAAAATAAAAACATATGTATATATAAAATTTGCATATGTGCTTTTGGACCCATTTTATAATTTTTTTAATGTTGACTTTTAAATAAATAAAAAAAAATCTCATGTCTACCAAGGCTGCATTTATTTGATTGCAATATCATAAAAACAGCCAAGTTAAATATTATTGCAATTTAAATGATTACATTTTATTAATAATACTTTTTATTTATTTAGTAATATTGGCCAATTTTAAAATGTAATTTATTCCTGTGATCAAGGCTGAAATTTCAGCATCATTACTCCAGTCTTCATTGTCACATGATCCTTTAGAAATCATTCTAATCTAACTCTGCTCCTCAAGAAACTTTTCTGATTATCATCAATGTTGGAAACAGTTGTTGCTGGAAACCTCAATACGTTATTTTTTTTTTTTCAACAAAGTTGAAAAGAACACCATTTCTTTAAAAAAATTATCTTTAAATGAAAAAATAAATAAATAAATAAAAAGCTCAAATAATGCATCCTTGATGAAAAAAAATCATGACACCAAACTTTTGAACAGTATTGTAAAATCTCATAAATTTTCTAAATAATGCATTTCCACTAATTTAACATACCTCTGAAATACAAATTTAAAATAAAAAAAAATGTATATTGTAAAATGCATGTATTAAATTTGGATGCTTATGGACCCAGTTTATAAATTGTTTTAATGTTGACTTTTGAATAAATAAATAAAAAATCTCATGTTCACCAAAGCTGCATTTTTTTTTTGATTGCAATATAATTAAAACAGCAATATGAAATATTATTGCAATTTAAATTATTACATTTTATAAATAATAAAATAATAATGTTAATAATTACATAAAATGTAATTTATTCCCGTGATCAAACCTACATTTTTAGCATAATTACTCCAGTCTTCAGTGTCACATGATCCTTTAGAAATCACTCTAATATTCTGATCTGCTGTTCAAGAAACTTTTCTGATTATCATCAATCAACCTTGATACATTTTTGTGCAACAAAGTTGAAAAGAACACTATTTATTTGAAAAATAAATCTTTAAATAAAAAGTAGAAAATAATGTATCCTTTCCGAATAATAATCTTTCTGACCCCAAACTTTTGAAGAGCAGTGTATAATCTAAATATATAAATATAAATGATGCATTTCCACTCATTTAAAATGATTCACTTCACAACAACGGCAGTCTCGTTTTAGCTATCAGTCCTATGATCTTATCATAATATGTCCTCTTTGCCAATACACTAGCAGCGTGCTTGAAACGGATGCATCTCAAAGTGGCTTTAAAGTGGAGGGCAGCAGGTTACAAGTGGCGCAGACTGTGTTAAGTGCTGTCTGATTAGACTGGAGTGCCTGTGAGAGCAGAGTCACCGGTAGAGGAGGAGCAGCTCTCGCCAGTATCGCCACGCACTGTCACCTGCGCCTCACCTGCCCCCTCTATCCTCCTCCAGGGCAAGGAGGAACAACCCGATGCCCCGGAGCCCGCGGCGACAGGAAAGTGTCAATCAAAAGGGAAGCCATGCAGCTGCTCCAACGCAAACTTTGATTCCCTGCTAAATAGATGGCTTTTTCACCCCACTCCCACTGGAGAGGCAGCTCCTCCGAGACGCCAGATAAAAATCAGGGAAATTCAATCCAAGCCACAGCTTTGGATAAACAGATGTGATTTTTTCCCCTCTCAGCGCTACGCAAGATAACCTCTCCCCCCGTCCTCCATCTCTCCGTGACCCTGCACCTGCACCAACGCTATGCCACCGTAAGACTGATGTCTCACTCTGCTCTCTGCTGACCTGGAATCGCTGATAACTATCCAATTAATCAATTTGGTGGCAACAGGCTATTTTGATCATATCACTTGTCGGTTGTGACTAATGCCATTCAGCAAGCACTGGTGACTATAATAGCACTCAGAAACAATTCAAATTCAAGGTTATAGGCTTCTATAAAAACTTGACTTGTCCATTATCCTCACAATCTTTAAAAAAAAAAAAACATTATTTACTACCATATGACAAACCAATGAAATCATGTAACATATGAACATATGCATATGTTAATTCTATGTGTGTGTGTGTGTGTGTGTGTGTGTGTGTGTGTGTGTATGTATATATATATATATATATATATATATATATATATATATAAACTAATAAATACTTTTAATAAAATATATAAAAAATAAACAGTGTTTATGTATGTATATATATATATATATATATATAGTAATTACATACTTATAATTAATAAAAAATCATAATTAACCAATTTTATATTATTATTATTTTATATATTATTATATTATTAAATTATATATATATATGTTTGTGTGTGTGTGTGTGTGTGTGTGTGTGTGTGTGTGTGTGTGTGTGTGTGTGTGTGTGTGTGTGTGTGTGTGTGTGTGTGTGTGTGTGATTAGTTGAATATATACACATAAATATACAAATTTAATACTAATATATACTGGTAAATATAATACATATATAAAATAAATAATAATTAGTATAATTTATACTAATTAATATTTATACTATTATTAATAATATTTATACATTATACTAACAATTAATGAATAATTAAAAGAAATATATAAAAAAACAGACATTTATACTAATATACATTGATATATATATATATATATATATATATATATATATATATATGTGTGTGTGTGTGTGTGTGTGTGTGTGTGTGTGTATGTGTGTACCTGGTATTCATCACGTTGTGGGGACCAAATGTCCCCACAAGGATAGGAATACCAGTAAATTTTGACCTTGTGGGGACATTTCTCAGGTCCCCATGAGGAAACAGGCTTATAAATCATGTACAATGAGTTTTTTTGATGAAGTAAAAGTGTGCACAATCTCCTGTGAGGGCTAGGTTTAGGTGTAGGGTAGGTGTAGGGCAATAGAAAGTACGGTTTGTACAGTATAAAAACCATTACGCCTATGGAATGTCCCCATAAAACATGTAAACCCAACATGTGTGTGTGTGTGTGTGTGTGTGTGTGTGTGTGTGTGTGTGTGTGTGTGTGTGTGTGTGTGTGTGTGGTGTGTGTGTGTGTGTGTGTGTGTGTGTGTGTGTGTGTGTGTGTGTGTGTGTGTGTGTGTGTGTGTGTGTGCGCGTGTGTGTAAAATCAGTTAAATATATACACATAAATATAAAAATTTAATACTAAATAATAATAATAATAACAACTAATAATAATAACTAATAAATAATTAACAAATATAATAAATGTATAGAAAATGAGTACAGTATGGTTGAATACAGTATATATATATATATATATATATATATATATATATATATATATAGATATATATAATACAATAGTAATTTATAGTAATAATAAATAATTAAGAATTAAAAAAAATCATATAATACATGATAAATATATACATGTATAATAATGCACTATATAATACAATATATAAAAAAATTGTAAATAGAATGTATATATCTGTAGATGTGTGTATATACAGTATGTGTGTGTGTGTGTGTGTGTGTGTGTGTGTGCATAGGCCTATAAAAATAATTATATATATTTAGGTAAACACACACACAAACTGTATACAACTAATTGATAAATAATTAATTAGTTTTAAGTAGTTAATAATTAATATTAATATATACAGATAAATATGAAAAATACATGTATAAAATTTGTAAACA